>NC_060261.1:43107752-43413033 GCF_021901455.1 Neodiprion lecontei | reverse complement strand
ATTAGAAAGAAAAAGAGTGGGTAGATATTTGTTAATCAGTTTTATTAGGAAAATCTAAAAAATTACATTTCAGAGCTTAGATATTTTTTTTTTTTTTTTGTTCTCAATTTCAAACATGTTATAAGTGTGATAATTTTCTTGAAAATATTGAAAATCATTTTAATGCGTGTTTTTTACTTATCTTTAGCCACCGGTCTGAAAACACTCACTCTAGCCCCGCATAATGGGTAAAAAAAAAAAAAAAACGCGGAGTTCGTGTATGAGTTATGAAAACATTTTTTCAATCACGATAACAAATAAGAGTGCAATAAAAAAAATTATTCGAATTCAGCGTGTTGAGATAACACCAGAATCACGTCATTAAAATAAAAGTATGGCTCTAAAAGGTATAACTCGCGAGTTTTATTGCTGTCAAGTAAGCTTGTAGCAATGAAAAACGCAAAAAATGAAATAACTTTAAACTTATGCGTTTCTGAATTCGTGAGGAAGTCATTAAAACACGGTAATAGAGGCTGCTATGTAACTTGCATACTATATAAATATAAGTGATATCGAGGCATCAGACACATTTGTTTTGGAGGGAACTAGAACGAACGTTAGAACCAAAAAGTTTTCAGAGACCTTTGATTGCATTTCGACGTAAGTACAAAATCATACCTCACATTGCATTACATTCAAAAACCATTCTATGGAAGTTGAATATAATTATCGTGCAGTTCGTCTCATGGATTATTATTACCGCCACTTTACATTCGCACTGCATACGGTGAGCCGAATTTCGATAAGCAATCAAACTAGGTTTTCTAGGATGAACAGACCTGTTTGACATCCTATATTCTAGTCGACCTCATAATCGAACTCTAGAAATTTCAGAGTAGCAGCTGTGTTCAAAATGAATCTGATACTGACCGGGATACTCGCATTTGCTGCCTGGACGTCAGCTGTTGAACTTGATACCGTCTACACGTGGAAGTACTTAGACTACGTCTGGCCAAACGATTCCAGCAAAGAGGACGCGATCAGCGCTGGACAGTATAATGCCAGCACTACCATTCCAGCCGATTTGCAACCCATAGGTATTTATAACAATATTTGGCGAGACTTATCTGCAGCCAACTGTGTAACGTTGCTGTTATTCCTTTGCCAATGTGACATGGATGTTTAACGATGAAGTATGGGTGGTCTTCTAGGCGACTACGTTTTTGTTTCGATTCCAAGAAAGGCCAATAATCCAGCCAGTTTGGTTAAGGTTTCGAATGAAACTGGCGATGGCGGTCCATTGCTCGAGCCCTACCCAAGTTGGGATTGGCATACGTCGGACGATTGTAGTGGGATCACCAGTGTTAGCAGGCTAGCTGTGAGTACGCAACGAATTGTCAAGACTGGCAACTTGAAAGTTGTTCCGTCTGGTTCTTAATCTTCCTCGTGAATTCGCAGACGGACGATTGCGACAGGCTGTGGATCGTTGACTCTGGGAAAATAGGGACCGAGCAGGTATGTGATGCGCAGATAATAGTGTTCGATCCGGAGACCGACGAAGTATTGCTACGTGAAGAGATACCATCTACTTTGGCGCATCATTCCACAAATACGAGTAGAGGGCGGCTCGAGATTCAAGCTGTCAAAACGGAGGGAGACTCGTGCGAAAACGTTACGGTTAGTAGACCAGAATCTACGCTGGAATCGTTAGAGATACGAGTTGGCGTTGAATTTGAATTTATAGAAAATTGAACTCTCACAGGTTTTGATCGGAGACCCAGAAGGATATGGTGTTGTTGTTTATAATGGTGACAACATGTGGCGGGTGGAAAATGACGTTATATTCTCACCGAACTTGACCCAAGCTACCGCCAGCCAGGTTCCGCAGGTTGAGACCGATAATTACGGAGTTTCGAATATTGACATAATGCCCCCTTCATTTGTGGAGGAAATATACGTGACTTTGAACCCTTTGCTTTCCAACGACTA
Organism: Neodiprion lecontei; assembly: GCF_021901455.1. Taxonomy (NCBI): domain Eukaryota; kingdom Metazoa; phylum Arthropoda; class Insecta; order Hymenoptera; family Diprionidae; genus Neodiprion; species Neodiprion lecontei. Next base: position 43,411,065 of record NC_060261.1, on the reverse strand, counting down.
TTTTGCAGTCAGACTGTCTGAGCTGATGGTCGAAGACGGTGATTTAACATGGTACAAAAGCAACTACACATCTGGTACGAATGTGGTAGTTAGCAGGGTTATGACCAAATCTGGCGTCTTGATCGACGGTCATGCTTACTGGCCGAATTGTTCCTGCTGGAACGATCGGTATCCCACTTCAGTCCCAGAAGGGCAGAATGTAACTTGGGTGAGTAGCTGGTTGAACCAGTAAATTATCAGTCCGTTGAATTCCCTTTTGTTCATCGTTTAACCAGAGAAAAATCTGTCAACATAATTTCTGATTAAGAACAAGTCTCGAGAGTCTACGCATTGGCTACATACCAGTTCAATAATAGCATAATGTGAACGTATGATTTCTGATTGTTCAAGACCAATATTACTGGAAATCCTTACGAGACATACACCATTGGCACCAAAATCCGTGAAGGGCCCGACGGTGAGACCGACTTTTCCGACGAGGAATACTGGCAACTTACCAGCCTACAAACAATATTCAATTTGAGGAGCGTGGACGTGGACGTTGTTAATTTCGCAATTTCCTACGGCAACGTGGGTTACCTTATCGACGGAACGGTGTGCGATCTATTGGATCCTCAAAGCTATAATCGTACCATCGAGGATACGTATATGTTCGAGTTCGACGGCTGATACGCGTGGATTTTCTTCGCCGTAGTTTAATTTCCAATGTGACACGTTTCAATTGGCGATCCATTGACCATCGCAGTCTTTGTTGTCAACTGTATTGTATAATCTTATTTCTCCCTATTTCTATTTTCTTTTCATGAAGAGCGTTGTGCTTCTGCTTGTTTGAAATAAATATTGAATAAAGTTACGCTTTCTGCAAATTTAGTCTTTTTACGACTCAAAAAATACCTAATTTCCAGTTTTTATTAGTCTTGATTGTTATTTTGAACATATCATTTCGCATGGGCCTAAAGACAGGAAAAAACGCTGAACATTATTAGACTCGACAATTTCCAGCACGTCGCAACAATGGCTTTGATCTAAGAAACGTACAGATCCAACGTCAGCGTGGACAGCGAAAGTAAAAATTCGAGTCAAGTATCACGGCTCCTGGTTTTGAAAACGGCAAATGGGACGTGATATTAATTCTCGGTCGCACAAGTATCCATTCGAGCTTTCTTCAGCAAGTGCGATAATCAAACGTATGTCAGATGTTGCGAACGACGGAACAGCTGCGGTCAAGAACCAAAACTAACATTAATAAACGCGTAGGAAAATTGGTTGAGCGCTAATTCTTCTGTACTATTCTTTATTATATTCGTTCTGATTATGGGTGTGAAATATTTGTTTGGCAATATTTGCAACTGTATTGAAGGCAGTTGTGATGTTTTTCATTTGAAATCTTCACACGTGGATGAAGATTTGCACGGATGATGCATTAGAGGTACTATAAATAACACGCTAGACATATAACATGAGGATAAACAAAATACTCTGGTGTATGTCCTCCGAAAGGTGTTGAACAGAGTTTCAAAGTATTACCTTTTTGTTTGACTAGCTGAAAATGCGCGCTTATCTGTGTTGAGTTTGTTCTGGCCTCTGTTTGTCCAGCAATAAAGTCAATAAAAAATTCTTTTAAACCGACGAAATGTCTACACGAACCTTGTGTTACGCCTCCATCGAGACTATCATTTCAATCGACGGTAAACCCAACGGATTTTCACGATATATGTTTGATCAGCCGTTACAGTTCACTTACGACACGCGTGATTTATTTGCAGTATCTCGTTATCCTTTCAAACGTGGAACAAGATGAAAAAATTTAACCAGTGGTACATTAGAAACAGAGTTTTTTCACCACTTGCATGGAGAGTTCGATGTTCGAAGCCTGTGGAGCTTGAGTAAAGTCCGACTTCCGAAAAATTCGGTGAAACGACACTGGCGTTTGCGCACGACTGAAGTAGTCGATTTCGTACGTTGAAGCTTTCTTTCGCGCATGCGCACTTTCGAATAACTTGATGTTTCGCACTGTTTCATTGAGCGCAGGTTACTTAACGTTAATCTCACGAACTGTCAGAAATAACGCCGTTTCTTCTTAAATCAAACTTTCCTTCGAGTGCTGAGAAAAAAGAAATGAATAAATAAAAAAAAAAGTTTGGAAAAGAATTCGTGTTGCAAGGATCTTTCCACACCAATGACCCAATTCATCCTCTCTATGCCTCATATGTTTCGATGAACCATTCCTGATAGTTTGAACGTAAAGGCATTTAAAACAGAAAAGCATGCGAGTATTTATCATCAATGATCCAAATTATGTAAACATAATCTCCCCAATTTCCAAATAACTTGTTTAAACGATTCTTCTTCCAATTCCCTATTTCCGTACGATGAGAAAAAAATTAATTTCAAGGCGACCTGAAATCACGGTGAACATGCTTTTGGAATTTCGAAGCACTGAGCGAAGAAAATCGTTCGTTCGAATTGTCGAACATTTGCCAGAATTTATCTTAAAAAGGTGAAAACCCTGCGACTTCCCGTTTCCATTATATCGTATATCAATATTTGTCGAATCAAAAATACGTCTCAGATCGTTCGTCGGCTTGCTGTTTGATTTTCGTTACTTACTGCTGACAATTTTACATCTATCGCGTGGATGGACTTATTCGAAAAAAGCTCGTTAAATCGGTATCAGAGTTTTGCTGATTCGGTACAGCATTTTCATTTAGGCTTATTCTTTATGTTCATGCAAAAGAAATTGACCTTTTATTTCCACGTCCACGCATCTAAGCATACGAAGCCACTTTGTCCGCCAACTTTTTTCCTGCCCGGCAGTTTTCCTTCTTTTTCCACCTTCTGCTCGCTGCTTCCACCCTTTTCCCACCCCGCTGCAAACAGATTTTCGGCGACCGTTCTCGCGGTCGCAGCGGAATCCCGGCGTTTATTCCGGCCGTTGCCTCATCTCCATAAGCCGAGGCCACACCTTCGCGTTTGTGGTGTACAATTAAACTTACATATCCTTGGCTCCGTCAGCGTCAGTCTCCAAACTTTGTCCCAATTTGCCTGTGCTCGCCGAGCGCGGCAAGCAGGTACATACCTACCTACTCTCGAATTCGACGCGTAAGTCTTCAACCTTTTGCAGAACAGCCCTCGACTCGAATCGCTCGTAACGACGAACTCGCCCTTAAGGTGCTGGAACCGCGCGAAGAGAAAAACGCGATTACGCTGAAAATCTGTGGGAATCCTTCAAATTCCACTACCAGCAACCTGCAATTTCCTCAGCGAAGCAGAAATCAGAAAAGGAGAAGTCAAATCCATTTTTTCGATTCTTACCAATTCTGAAAATACGACGTGTTTGCTTTATTTTAAGAACGGCAATGCCATTGCATGTAGTTTTTGTGATTCGTACTTCCAATAGTTAGCTCCTTTTTGTACTAACTTCGTTCCAGACATTTGCAAGTGAATATAAATTAAACTCACATTTACGTAGAATGCAGCTCACGGAAGAAAGGAAACTAATTTAACTGTGCTTTGAAAACGACATGCGTTCTCTACGATATTCGTCAAGCCAGCTCTTCCACATTCATGTCTATGATTTTGATGCAATTAATCAAGCAATTAACAGAGTGGCTGTGGTTGCTTTTCGCGAGTAAATGTTGTACACGTAATTCACAGACAGGCTTTTCTTCCAGTTCTTCGTTCCTTTTTCACGGTATCACGCGTTACTTCAAAGCAATGTGCACAACCGATCGAAAAATGGGAAAGAATTTTCTGTAAAAATGTATTTCTTTCGTCCAAATTTCTTATATTTCATTTGCTTGAACGGCCTGCACGAAGTTTGAAATTACTCGAAAACTTTCCGACGGAAAGTTCCGTATCATTTGCATACGATGAGAATTCGCTCGAGATCGATTTTTATCGAGACTTTTTCTCCGTCGAGTAATATATTTATTAATCCAGAGTTTTCCTCAAACTACGTTTAATTCAAATCCGAGTAAAAATCTTCGACCCTCCGTACGTACAACGTAATTTTCTCTTCCTCCCTCGCGGGTGAACAACGTCCGATCACGAGGTGTGTTTGTTTATTCCTCAGATATACCAACCACCGATATTTGTCGGATCAAACCCACGAAACATCGGAGAAAACGGTATCGGCCGCACGTATGCGTTACATTTAATATGCCCACGAAATTTCAATTTTCGAGCTTCGTTACGCGGCAGGTTATTCGAAGCAATTTCGTCGAATTAATGGTACAGACAGCTGTCGAGCGGCGAGAAACGCGGTTGCGAAAACGCGGCTGTTCGCCGCAGGCGCCTAACAAGCGATGAGAATTTATAATTTATTCGCAGAGGGGGTGAATCGAGTTAATCGAGCCGATAATCACCGCGAAATTCGGACGAGACGAACGTCGACGAGGCCAGGCGGCTGTCGCTCGGCTGTCGGATTCACCTTCGCCTGCATCGCGAGTCGAGTCGAAAACTTTCCGGCCTCCCTTGCAAAACGAGAATGCGCGTGGCCCGAAGGGATGCTGCGAGGGGTGAATCGCTCTAAGCTGCCGGCTCGACGCCCGGCGTCCCGACGCTACAAGTCGGTTCAGTATTCGCGCGCATCCACTCGTGGCCGGTTGGTGCTTGAAATTCCGCGGTTCGGAAGCCGCAGATTACGGTTCGGAAATCGGCCGGCAAATAGAGGAAGAAAAATTGCGGGGCAATAGTTTTTGATAGTGATACCGAGTACGAGTTATTTCCTTGTTTTTTTTTTTTCTTTAGTTTTCTTGTTTTCTGTTCTTTGAACAGCTAGTAAATCGGGGAAGAAATTATATTCCGTGATCATATCGCTGTGCTGTGTCTTTCATTCGTATATGGTAAAAGATATTGGATGTAATATCACGATATTATTACACGTGACGTGGCGAGTTGATTTTTTAAAATTCATCTCACGATGATTCGTTTGGTTGGGCATCATTGAGTCAAAAAAATGGATACGGAATCTTGGGAGAAGATGAAGTGAAGGTAATAAATAAATATTCTTCTTTGAAACTCCAACGCCTGCAGCCTTGCTGCTATTACCTCTGACCTTTTAAAGTAGATAGTCTCCACGAGTGTAATAATGTCTGCCTTATCAAAGACACGGAGTGTTCATTAAGCAGTTTTTAAAACAAAAAACCCTCACCGGGTCCGCAGCGCGCTCCTGCAGCGTGTATTATCAATATTTCATCGTTTATCCCGCCGCGCCGGCCGCCTTTTCGCACTGCCACGGTCTGGAAAGTTGCCCGGCGTTCGGAAAGTCCGGACAAAGTGTGAGAATTTTCGGATAAAAGTTTCACAGTTTTATGTACACATATACTTATAATATAAATAATACACACGTATGCGGGTCTTCTATTTTTCATGCGGGCAGTCTTCGTGAGTAATTTACGAGCTGTGGGATGGTGATGTGCGAGTGTTGGGGATAAATTTGTCATGATAAATGACTGGCGAGAATGGATTGTTCGGATGGATGATTGGCGGAAGTTCTTTCGCCGCTTTGCGAAATATATTATAATTTGAACGAGAATTGACGGGGGGAGAATCTTTCCTTGTTCAAAGATGACAGATCGGGCTCCGCGAACTTTGGCCGAATAAATCGGCATATTTGCGGCGACGGAAATGGAGCCGGATTACCGTGGAAAATGTAAATACAGAGAGTATTACACGTACGTATCTGGATGTACAGACGCGTCGGCGTTCCCCCGCTTCCAACGGCGCTCACTCGGAATCCCATAAATTGTTACGTTCGTTTTACGTCTATTTTACGTCTGTCTTCGAAAGCAATGGGCGTCGGTGTAGAAATGGCCGTGTTGTCGACGAGTCCGGCGTATCGCGAACAAATAATTTCAAATGTATCACCGGGCTTCCGTCTCACGATACAATTCCATTCTCTGCGGACATCGATCACTCAATTTCAGGGGTGACTGGGATGAAAATAAACCACATCCTTCAATGATATCGGTACGATTTTCAATCGCGAACACTCTCTTATTTTTCATGTTTTTATTCGTGTCACTGTAATTAAAAACTGTTGAATTTTCGTTACTTGTAATTGTCCTGATCGAGAGAGAATGTTTTTTTTTTTCATTTTTGCAGTAGAGAAAATTAGCGAACCCTACAATTTCATTCAAACAACCCAATTCGCAATTATTCATTTGACATGATTGTTGCATCTGAATATCCGCGAGATAAATTGCCGGGGAGTGCGATAACTGCAGTCGCGTTGCATGATGAATGTTCCGATATCAGCCACTGGACAATTTAATTGCATCTGTAGTTGAAATGATTGAGTGCTTGGAATTTGGTATTGCCGATTTTAAATATTCAGAGAGTGCAAACAGAAATACGTGAATTCCGTACCTCTGTATTGCATACTGAAAAAGAAGACTCTTAGTCCAAAGTAACTTTTCTCTACGTATGAGATAAAAGAGTTTTTACCGCAATTGCCGCAACTTTTGTGAGATAATTTCGGAGCTTTTTCCGTACTTGTTATACATGTTGCATCAAATAATTTCCTAAAATTACTTGTGTTAATATAAATTATATCTCTCTCGTTCAATTGCTTGCGAAATCCCGAATGACACCAAATTAGGCAATCAGGAACGTTATTTTCGTCTTTCCTTCGCAGTTTCAATAACGCAGACTTCGTTCGTTCGGAATTATGTTTCTACTTCGCTAATTGGTGAAATGTAGTGAGCCTATTGTATCGAAATACGCTGGAGCACTGTGACAGAAATACCGTGATAATTCTCTTCCATTATACAAGCGGGCCGAGAGAGTGGAATAAAACAGATAAAATAAGTAACGTGCACGGAATTACATACATGAATTGCATTTAGCTCCCCGACGCTCGCGACGTTGTTCCGAAAGTTATATTGTGAAACAACGCAGTTGTAATTTCCGCGGAGTTTCGCGTTGCCTTAGTATTTAATATCACAGCTGTGTACCGTATGCAAGCACGGCAGTCGCCGGTCCCGTTCTTCATTTAGCGCCTTTATTAGAATGCATCAGATTTTTCGTCCGGTGTATTAAAATGTTGCGTCGCGACTCGAGGTCGGCAGTTCGGATGAACTTAACTTACCCCGGACATTTCACCCTGCGTGCTTTGAATTCTCGCGTTAACGCCGTTGCGGAATTCGTTGATCCTTAATTTTTAACCCAGAGGTAATGGCTGAAATCGTCGTTTCGCCGGATTAATTTTTTTCTTCACAGGAGCCGTAATCCAAGTTCCCGGTACCAATTTACTATATTTAAAAGTGAGGGGGAAATGAGAGCTCGCTCAAATTTACCCCATTTGCAAACTTTCTTTCGCCCGCGTGCCCCTCTGTATTACATCTTGTAAAGCGTCTGAAATAATTGGTTGTAAAGTTGTAATTTATTTGAAAATAGCAAATATCCCGTAGCTCCCACCTCGGCTCTAATTAATGCCGGATAGAAAGTTATCTGCCGGAGGGTTCCTTGTACTAAATACACAATTAGCGCAAAATTGGCTGTTCCCCGGAACCTTTTACGCCTGGGTTACGCCCGGTTAATTTTTCAATTTTCATTCCTCTCAAATCGTTATCATTGTTATTGTTATTGTTACTCTCATCACCCCTCTCGTATTAAAAATGAATCGGTTGCTCGCAGCGATGAACAATGTTTTACATCGAGTTTCGGTCCGGTTCGATGGGTCGATGCAAACTTATTACCCTTTTTTATATTCCAACGTGCGCGGTGCATCTTACGTAGACGGAGACTCTGCGTTAAGAACAAAAAGATTTAAGGCCAGTGGAATGTTAAACGGAGCGTGAACCCCTCGCGCTTTGTGCTGATTAGTCGTTGTTTTTGTTTACCCTGTCCCAGTCTTGGGCACTTGTATCCATACGTGCGTCTTCCTTGTTTGTTATGGGAAATTTATAGTGGTGCTGATTTCACGGTCAGGATCATTCTAGGATCAAGTTACAGTCCGAATATTGCAGACAGAAAAGTAATTAATTTTTATAACCAAAACATTTAGTTTGTGCCGAAGAATTTTCGTAAGGTTTAATATGCAACCCGCCAAACGCTGTGTTGATATAGAAAAAAAAAAATAACAGTAAGAAATTGGGTAAATTGCAACACTGTGCATGGAAAAAATATGCTTCTTATTTTATAAAGATTGCAACACGATTTACCAATTATTGAAACTTATGATCAATCATCGTTTAGATATACCTAATTGATTCGTGTGGATAATTGAATACAACATCAAACAATGACAAAGGACTTATGTATCAGTCGCTGTGACGAAACATTTCCAAGACATCCCGGAATGACGAAAATATCTCGTCGCATTTTCGCAGCAGTCGATTAAACGAATTTCCGTCTACATTTTTCGAGTTGCGGGGATGCTAACCAGTGGAAAAGGCAGCTACAAATCGATTCCGATAACGATACAAAAAGTATTCAGGCCTGAAAAGCCGCAAAAAATACCGAAGCTGATCTTTCGAAGTCGCGCGTGAGATAAGACGAAGCGATCAAAATTCCATTACGTTCATGCGAAGACTCTTAGATCGAGTCACTCGAAACGACGCGAAATCATTGAAACTCTAAATCATTGAAAATGGTAAGCCGTCGTCACTCCCGAAATTCAGTCGGAGAACGTGAGTCGATGATTTGCGGCACCCTCGCGTGATCCATCAAACTTCGATTTCTCGAGAGCCGCGAGTGTTCCACCTCTGCCATTTGCCCGCGTCTCTCTCCCGGAGGAGTTATCTTCTTAGGGAGAAAAAGGAAACATGCGGTAAACGGTGGGAGGGGAGAAGGGCAGAAGCCCTCGTGTAAATGAGTGCTCGTTTCAGCCAAAGGTAGGCCGCTCTGCCTTGCGTAGCTACGCCCTTCGCTCTCTCGAACGTTGCCAAAATTTACGACGCTTTTAACTCCCGACGGTTACATCAAATTTGCAACTTTCACGTGCTCATTGAAACATAGATACATTTGCGCTCTCAGCTTCTTCCAACATATTCGCGCAATTTTCATTCGAATTTCCAAAGTATCGCTAATCGCAAGTGTTTTATCAATTTGAAACAAAAGGCGTACGTCGGTGCGGTGAGTAAACTACTCCGTACCATTAGTCTAATAAAATGTATCCGAAGTGCCAAAGATTTGTTTGTCAAAGTATGTTTTATCAGCTTATATGTATATGTATGTAAACGTGGCTCGTTTATCAGCGAAGCGATCGTTGAGACCAGAAAGGAGGCCGCACGGAGGCAGCTGTTTACCATAAAATTTCACTGATATTATACATACACCCGGCTGTATCTATTCGCCGAGCGTTTCCAGCCCGCGAAGACAGAGCCCGTTATTTTCTTCTTCCCTTTCTTGTCTTTACCGCATTTTACGATTGGCCATGATCTGGGATAGGCCATAGTTGAGGAAAATTGGGGAAGCTGAGGTGAATTTTAGTTTCGTTTTATTGCCCGACGGAAAATTCAAACACACGCTTGATAAAAAATATAAAGGGAGAAGACACGTGTAGTAGTTGAATTTTTGAGCGACTTGTCCTCGGGCGGGAAATTATCGCAAAGACGTCGTCTTGGATCGCGAGTAGAGGTGTACCTGCGTATACGCATGGTATACGTCTGGGGATATTGCGGAGCATACACTCTCATCACTGGAAATCTCGCCTGATATTATTAAACTACCTAGAAGTTTAACAACAACGGGCCGCGATGACGCCCCACAGCTTCTTGCGTATATGTGTAATAATGTAGTGTAGCGTACGATTAAGTTTACCGCTTAAGTTATGCCGTGCAACGACCGAACGGCTGGATGTTATCAGCCTTCCTTTGCCGCCTGGGTACGGAGCTTGATTTTCCCCAGGAACCAGAGCGATCATTAAATGTGCCGCGGTATTTCCAACGACATTTTCATCAGCTCGCCCGAGCACGAAACGGTTGAATATATTTCACGGTCTATTTTCAAGTCAAGGATCGAGTCTCTTCGACTAATGAGCGAAATGGCAAATTGTCGCGAAATACGTTGGATTCGGTGCTGATGATTTTGGAAGCGTAACGGTAAGAGATTAAATCCCGGGACTTGACACTTCTCGAAGCTGCAAGAGGCTGAGCAAACGAAAGGCAGAGAGGCAAGTGGAGGCCTTGCGTGGTAAATATGCCGCATGACTAGGCAGCAAAGTTTCTGTTCATAGAAGTTGTCGAAGCGACGAAACAACCTGCGGATTCCACTCAAGGTACTTCCAATTTTCCCCCGAACAATGTTGCTGTTTGCCCCGTGAAATCACCGGCTCGGACGCTGGCTCATTCAAACGCGAGAGTGAGAGAGAGAGAGAGAGAAAGAGAAATGTTTCCCGCCTGTTTGCGGAGGCGTTGAAAAATTGGAAAAAATTGATGGAGTTACCACGAAGCTTCGCGGGTTGGAAGAGAATTTATCGTTTTATGTTTCGAGCCGATGTGGCGATCGATCTTTACGATAATTACACTTCCAGCCATCGTTGATGCTATAAAGTCATAACGTTCAACGGTATAAAGTAACGAATTTTATTCCTCTCTTTACGCCCGCAATAACGAGATACTGCATTAGCCGTCCCGGGACCCCGAGTTCCGAATCCGCGGCATTCCCGATCCCCTCGGGAACTGAGCGGTGGGTTCGACTTTCCAGGCTTTTTTTTTAAGCGTGATTCGTGGCTCCCGGTGATCAGGGGTTCGATTATATTAGCCCGAATTTGGATAGCCTGTATTTCTCTTCATACTGGGTTAAAATTTGGCCACTCCATTCCGCCAGAGAGGAGAGAAAGTAGCCCAGCTATTTCCCTGATCTCTACAACCTTTCATGATCTTTGCAACGATAATTACACTCCTCTGAGAAAATGACAACGAAATTTTCTGTCGGCGCTATTTACGCCTATCCACATAACAATATTTTACTCATCATCTGTTAGGTTCCTCGATTGATATGCATTCTTAACGACACCTTGATTCTAGTTACTGTTTTAATAAATACCAGCTTTCGTTCATACTTCTGTTTTCCGAACCACAATTCTCAGAGTTGCACTGAGATCAGTAGTGAATATCTTCTTTTACTTTGAATCAAAGCCGCCTTTTTCTGCCTACATGTTTTTTTTTCTTGCAAAAATTTCCAATGAGAACCAACGAAGAGCTGTACGTTTTTTTTTTTTTTTTTTTTTACTACTAATCAAGTTTGAATCCAATCTTAGGTTAACTAAAACACAGTGTTCAGCTTATCGTGGTTCTCGATCACAGTTGCCGTAGAGAAAATTGCAGCACTTCCGGTTTGCGTGCAACAACATCGAACGGTTTACCTGCGAAGAGCTTTCAGCAACCATCGAGTCATCAATTGAAAGCTGCTCTCGCAATCATGACTGTAATTACCGTTCAGGCTACATTTGCAACGAAAATAATTATTTCTGTAAATTGTAGGGGTATCCAATGTTAATTTGATTGCAACAGTGTTCGGTTCGTCGCGGCTCTCGATCGCAGGTACCATGGAGAAAATTACAGCACTTTCGGTTCAGGTGAAACCACATCGAACGCTTTACTTTGCGAAGAGCTTTCAGCAGTCGGAAGCCGCGCTCGCAATCATGACTAAGTGATTACCATTGAAGCCATATTTGGAATGAAAACAATTATATGTGTAAATTGTATGGGTATCCGTGAACGCTGATCATGTCTCGCGGGGTGGGCTCCGTTGACTAACGAGTACCGTGGATTAGAATTGGCTCGTTGATAGCTGGGCGTGCAGTGGATTATACAACCGCACCGGGTCCCCCTACCCATAATTTATCCCGAGCAGCAAATGTGTTTCGCAAGTCGAAATTAGTAATTAGAGGGGTTGACGAAGGGGGAACCGGGGCAAAGTCGTGGGCGGGTATCGAAGCGACACGAAATATGGTAATGATTATAATCAACCAAGACGAGGGTCTGATAATTGTTGCCGCTGCTGTCGGAACTAGGTGTCTGAATTTCCCTGCCAACTAGGATGGCCGCAGTCCTCTAACTTTTTCAGTCGTACCGTTTCACCGGAGTCTCTGTGCAAGGGAATACCACATCAGGGTTGACCCGAGTTGCGCCATTAATTGTGCCTGCGATGTTAAACTCCCGTCGATTCATTGTCCGTATTCTCTGAGCGGAAACGCGGTTCGAGGTAGCGGACGCGAGCTTATTGAGAGCGAAGAGAAACGGCGGCATCTTTTCCTCTCTACGACTTTTGTCCCTCGCAGAGCCAGCGCCGCATTATAGTTTTCTCAGCGTGGCGAAACGAGAAAAGTCCGCGGTTCCATTCTTCTTCGACGATGAGAACGATGGAAAACAATTTGAAACCAGAGGCGGAAGAAATAACTACGAGTAAAGAAACCGGGTAAAGACGTAGCCGAGCTTCGAGTGCAGTACTCCGGTTTTTCATATTTTTATCGTGCTTTCTTTCACTCTCATCCCCGTTCGTTCCTCGCGATCGTATCGCCGAAGACCTGGTAACGACAACGAGACACTCGCCTGGCTTGGAATCCGAAAGCAAATATTTTGCTTCACAAAGCCCTTCGCGAACCAAGAGGGGTCAAAACTGAAAAACTCACAAGTTCGCGACTTCGCCGAGTGGATGATGTGAGTAGGCATCCACCCCATGCAACCCATTACGTAGCGAGCAAGGGGAGTAATTCATTGACACATGCATCTGGCGAGGTTGCGTTAAGCCCACTTAAGAACCTCAACTTCTCCCAGTAAGATATTTACCCTGCTGGGCTGACACGGGAACCCACTTCTTGACTTTTCTTGTATCACATGGCGCGGCACGAGCTCTATATCACGGCTCTATACCGGGGGGTTGCAGTAAATGTCCGCAATTCACTTTAACGACACGCGTCTCTGGGTGAATGTCGCCCCTATAAGGATAACAACGAGGTTCGCGCCGTCGTTGCCCTACCATTGCTCACCTTTTCTTTGAAACACTCGCGAATTGCTGCACTTCCCGTAAATTCTCCGCCAGTGTTTTCACGGAAATCGAACCTATGCATTATACTACACGTGTATGTATGTATGGTCGTTGTTGCATTCGCCTGAACTTCTTTGCGAAGCGCTTCAACCTCGACGCGATTCGATTCGTTGGAAATAAGCTTGCGATTCGGTCACCGTTGTAATGTTTCGGTCGATTTTTGGCGATGTGAAAAAAATTAAAAAATACCCTCCCCATTTATCACTGCCTTATCGTTTACTAACCGGCACTCAGTCACTCCGAAGTTTTGGGTGGATAGGCCGAGCTCCGGGGATTATCGCCTGCGTATGTATTTTGGGGTCTGAGGCAAAACCTGCACACGTCTCACTTGTATCTCCGGAGACAGATAATGTTTTCGCTCACGACCTCGATTAAAGTGAATAATTAGATACCTGACAAAGCAGCGTCGCGAATCCCCGGTTCGAATGAGAGATGAAAAAGAGAATGAAAAAGAAAAAGATTAACAAGCGCTCTGCGGCGACGAAAAACCTGGGAAAATATTGGCGACAACTTTTTTGCCAATCTTTTAATCCGGAATAATTTCGACGGTAGAAAGGAAAATTAATGTTGAAAATAATTTCGTGGGATCGGAAAAACCGATGAGGAAAATTTTCTCGTAGCGTACGTTTTTCTTTGAAAATTTCAAAGGTATGTAAAAACTCTCTTAAAAATTCTCTGTAAGAGTTTCGGGGGTAAAGGGGACGATGACAAGCAGGTTTAACTTCGTCCGCATGAGGCACTCGAGCCGGGATTTATTCAGTCCCGTCTATGATATCCAAGATTTCGTTTCGCGGTGATTTTTCGCTATGTTTTCTCCGTGAAGACGAGACAAGTGAAAGGAGCGGAAAAAGCTCGACACGTGCCCGAATCTGCGTTCACTGATCCGGTGAACGTTTACGGTAGTAAAAATCATCTCGCTGTTCGCGGAGGAGCGAAAAATTTTGAGGCAAACCGAGTATCGACTGAACCAGACCGCGAGCTTTTGTCCGGCGAACAATAAGCTCTGTGACTAAAGGGAGAGACTGGAAGCTCGATTACGCAATATTGAACGGAATCCTGTTTTACCGCGGTTCCCACAGGATACGATTGTTCAACCGTGAAGCTCCGCAGGATATTAAATGACCAACTGGTATTGTCCACAATTTTGTACACTCGTAGATTTACTCGCGATTCCGGATTCATTTGATCGAAGTTGACGAGACGAAAGAAGAAAATGAGGAAACGACGACGGGTCGTCACGGCTGGTTTCTTTGCACTTATTTTGCCGGTCATGCGGATCGTCTTCCGAATTCCAAACCCTGTGTAACGCCGCAGAGTTCGCTATGCATTCGTTTGCTTCTTCGGGAGAGATTGGATTCTTATCGCAAATCGTCGGAAAACAGAGACGAGAGACGAAAGGTATCCACGCTTGTGTGTGTGTGAGTACAATCAGGGTTCAGCGAGGTTACGGCCGACGTCGCAAGGAGCTAGATTCAGGATCGCAACGCCTCGCGCGATCGTGTTGCAGGTTTACGAGGAGCTTCGATTCTCGGTGATATAAACCGGATCGCGAGATCCTGTCTTCCAGCCGCGGCGGACAAGATCAGCGATACGTGTCTGTGCGGGAAAGTGCAAGGAACCCGAGCGAAACGCCGGAAATCTGCATGAAAATTACATCTCGTCCCGTCCGTCGCCGCCTCGCTTATATGCTGATGAAAAACTGCGAGATCCAGCGTTATTGTTCACCGCTTGACAACGTCCTTTGGCCACTTAATTTATCATGCAACAAACTCCGGGTCACGAGCAGCTGGAGTTTCGGTTCACCTACGATTAATTAATTTCAATCTAAGCCCAACGGGCAAGTTTCTTCGGCTGTAGGCAAAGTTGAGTCAACTTTCGAAACCTCGCTGTTGCATTGATTTCGGTTACTCCGGACTAGAACCGCCGGATGCGTTGCCGCTTGAATTTAGTATCGCCCTTTTGCTGTATTCAATGTTAGTCTGACTGGAATTTTTCGCGAATTTTATCGCGACGATAAATTCTGTCTGCGCGTGTAAACTTATGACCACTCTGAAAATTAGGGAAAAATTTTTGACCGAGATTTTTTCACTTTTTCCCCCGGAATTATTTAGTTGATTTTATGAATTCTCGGGCGTTGATAAATTTCATGAATCAATCTGCGCCGTGAAAACTTTCCCTAGCCAGCTTATAATCGATAACTTCCGTATGGGCAAAAAATTGTTTTCGACGCTTTTGATGACTTGACAAATATTTTGCCAGGCTTTTTTTCACTTTCCATCATGTCGAGCAACTTTTCGCAAACAGCTACGTAAGTTTTGCAAGGCTGGGTCTGCGGTATGTGCGAATCTATTTTTTACGAGTTTTTTCAACAGCAAACTTTTGTCTTGTATAACGTGTATAAAGTTTTTTACGTAAAGAAAATTGTGTAATTTTTTTTTACACCCATCCGCACGAATCGTATTTCCATTCAAGATTTGCTTCCCGCTTACTCAGCCCAAAAGTTCAGCGACAACGGTAGCCGAGAAATTGCGTGTTCTGGCTGGTTTGAATCTCATACAGTTTTACTATCGCTCCCTGCGATCTCCGTGCTTGCGAATTTCATATAACGCGACTAGAAGTTTCGCGACTCGTGAGGTCAATGAGTTTGAGCTAAACTTTGCCATTGCCGACTAAACCATTGACCCTCCGATTTTTCACCGACGTTTGCCGGCCAAATGATTGGAAAAAACAATTCAAACGCAGAATATTGCAGTTGTAGAAAACATTCGTCATGATGATAATTGCGTATTTGACTTGATAATTCGGGGATTAAGCATCCCGGAAAGGTTGCAGATTAGCTCGGTGAAATGGCACCGTTATTTCGCCGTATAATACTTCGGGATTATTCGCGCGGAAGTTACTGCACAATTTTCTCAATGCTTGAAACCTCGCTCGAAACGAGGCTTACTCTTTTTCGTAATCACCAGCTCTACGAGTATCACAGCGTCGCTCCTCGACGCGATGTTATAGCCCCTCATTCTTGACCAATGGGAATCCTCGTGGGAATCACTTTCATCGTAACAACGCCTTCGAAATTGCTCCTTAATTACATTAAACCTGTAGGAACTTTGAAAATAAATACTATTCAAGATTGATCGGTAGTTTCCGGTTTATGAAACAAAATATTGAAGAGGTATCTCATTCGTCATCGTCGATATGTAAACATTTTACGTTCACTCCATAATTTCATCTCCATTTACGCGTTACTGTAGCGGCTAGTTTTTCAATTTTCCGTAATATAAATTCACGTTTCGTCGCGCAGAGTTCCAACGCGTCCGATAAAAATATAGCCTGGAAAAACAATTTTGCACACATCGCTTTGACGGATATAACGGTTGTTGCACGCGTGACGATTTCGACGTTTCTCGACTATAATTCGATTACTTGCATCCGAGTACCGTCGAAACTACGGGACATAGTGTCAATACCGTAACGAGCATGCAAAGCTCTGCGCATCGATCGTTGAATAAAATAACCGACGGACCATCGGTGGAAATTCTGGCAATTTTCTCCATCAATTGCCATATCTCGATTTCCACCTGCTGCGGCAGCGAATTACGAACCCTGCAGCCGTAATTCCTGCATCGGATGAAAAACCTCAGATTTACGCGAAACAGTGGAGCGTGTGATCGGTAGCTTGATCCTGCAGACTCGAGGTCCTGGAAAATTGAGGAACGCGGTTCGGTACAAATTGCTGCAGGAAAAACGAGGGCAAAGAAACAGAGGAAAAGGTTCGCCGGCGTGGTGCGGAAGAAGAAATTTCCTCCCTCTATGTGAACTGGATTTAAGGTTGCTCGGCTCAACGTCCTCTTTTCTCACCGCCCCGTTCGCCGTTTTAATTAAGAGAGCCAATGTAGAATATCAGCTATCTAGGGATCGTCGAGGGCTGATCAAACAATATTAAAACACCCCGAAATCCGGGATTTATAAGGTAGATCGGGCGATAATTCGCTAGCTCGCCATTTTTAATCACGAACGAGTGAAAGGGTAAAATTAATGCGATGAACTTAATACCATTTAGGTCATTATTTCGCGACAAGCTATCGCATTGAGCCTGAATTCGACGTGGATGAAAAAATTCCTCGAATTGTTATTAAAACTTGTGAAAAAGTGTGCTTATTTGAGTTGAGTGCGTATTAAACTGGCCCGGTAAACGAAGGGGGATGAAGAAAGTGAAACGTTTCAATGCCTTTGAATTTTATTCGTACGAATTCAAAGGGCGGAAGACGATGGCGGATAAAATTCGGACGGACCCCTTTTTCCACCTTTATAGAATTTTCCTTGATATTTTTTCGACGGAGAAAAGGCGACGAAGAAACAGAGGACAGGGATGAAAAATAAGGGCCGCCGGTCGATCCGGGAATTACAAATTAGGATAAATGTGTTTATTTGGTCGGAGTGACTGTTGCTCCCTAGTCCTGTATTATTTCCGGTCGGACGAATGCGGCGGGACAGCGGTCGGATCCCGAATAACGCCCGTGAGAGCAGATATATTACTGCAAGGCTCTCCGTATAAGTAATCCGTTCGCACTTGGGAAGCCGAGGATTCAACAGTCGGGAGCCGTACGTGTTTGGAAAACTGCAGGCAGCTTGAAATTGGGAATTTCAATCTTGCCGGGGGGCGAATCGCGACCGAGGCCGGGTAAATTTTCGGAAATTTAAACAAGCTTATAAAGCAAGAAGTGTAAAGTGAAAAGATAAACGCGGCCCCCGGGGCTTAGGCTTTCTTACTGGATTTTATGGACCCGCTCCTTCCGCTCTCCGGCTTATACGACACGCTACCAAGCTCGAAATTCGCACCCAGGGCTTCTCTGTATCTCTCGCCGAGGGGAAAGGGAGGTAGGTAGAAAATAAAGAAACGAGTGAAATTGAAATCGAGAAATATTTTTCTCCTTTTGCTCTCTTTGATTTCCGACTCGCCGCCTTTTATGAATAACCCAGGTAATTGCTCACGCTTCGACAGAGAGAATATAACCTGTAATGTGCCTGATATGATATGCCTTATAGGTATAACATTATGTTCGCAAAAGACCCCCTTTCTCACAGGCCCAATTTGAATACATCGCCTACTCGACTGTTGATGAATTCCTTTGACCGACTGATGAGGTAGGAATTTCAATATCTCGTCGTCGATTCGACCAAGGTATTGGCGGTGAGCATTTTTCACAACGCGAGATGATCCAGAAATATCTGCTTTTATGAATTGCAAAAATTTTCCTCTTAACTTATCCGGAAACTTACCCGACGCACATTTTCACTAGCTTGCGAAAAATTTCTCGCCGCGTACGTTTCGTTGTGAAAATATGTGTTTTCAAGCACCTACCCCAGTCTATGCAGATAACGCACACCCTAATTTCGCATTTTTGGTCTCTGTTTCTTCGAGGAAGGCGACATCGCCTTGAAATTCTCACCCAATTGTAATTGAATTATTCCAAAGCGATTCGCCCGAAGAAAGACAAGAATTCCCCGTCTCTAACCGAAGGAGATAAAACCCGGTATTTTATTTCAACCGTTGATTATGAAACAGATGAAAGAAGAAATTTGAAAACCAATTGCGGGAACTTTTCGATTTAGATTTGAAATAAATTTATCCGCTTATAGGTAATATTGGACTCCTGGCGAATCTGAGAAGCGAAATTGTTTTCCCTCCTCTTTTAAGTTAGGAACAAAAAAACTAACCCAGCGAAGAGATGACGCGCCTTGTACGGATCATCCGAATAGCAACGGCCACTAGGCTAAAACTAATCGATGCATCGATTAATCAAGCTCAAAAAAAAATAATCAAACATGACTCGATTAAATGTGTTTTTTATGAGACGGTGCGTTGTGGAAACAAAAATTTCGTTAATTTCAGTATGGCGGATAAGTTTCTTGATAACTTACAGTTCCATTCGAAATATTTTTCAATATCAGGTGAAAATATTGATTTGTCTGTCGCGTATTGTATCAAATAGGAACTTATCGATTAAGACAATGATCGATAAATTGATATCGTATCGCGTCGTTCACGGGTGTGAAAAACAAAAACCGACTGCGGGGAAAATTGATGGATTATTTTTAATCATTCTTAGAACCAGAGGAGCAACTGCAGAGTCCTGACCCGACTGACCAGGGATTCCCGTCACATGTCAAGTCCGCGGTGTCGAGGATATCGCGTGAGCTCCACCGACTTAGGAAGGCGGTAATTACACCTCAGCGTTAGGTGTAATCTGGGGGTTCGTTCTCGTTTCTCGTCCCATGTAACAGGGATCGGTCCTCGATTGATCGCTCAGCGGATGTATAAAAGCTAGAGCCGTCATCGAAAAACCCACTCGTCGGAATAATTTAGCGTATTCGCGCTCCGAACGAGACGCTGACGGAACTGCGGGTGCTCTTAAATGGTGAGAAAACTCAAGGATTCGAATACGTATTTAGGATTTCGTGGCTGCGGACCGATCGATGATCAGGGATCGGTTGAATAGACGCGTTTTAAGGATTTTGATTTGTTAAGAATCGACATTTATTGGTCACTTTGATACGGGATGGACATTATTGTCAGCACGAAGCGGAAATTGAATTACGAACAGGAGCTTGGACATTGGTTTGATATTTTGGTTCGCTTTGAAATGAAATTTCGTCTTATTTCATTCGACGATAATTTATTCTGCTCAAAAAACTGTGTTTTACAATTTTATTACAACGGTTTTCTTTTCTTCTACGGCTTGCGAATATAAATTTGATAAATACTCGATATACTCTTCGTGATAAAATTGAGGACGAAAGGTCGATTTTCAACTCTCCAATTTCCTTCGACCTATAATGATTCACTCTCGGAGTGGCGAGTTACAAAACTTATTGCTCGAAGCTCGACAGAGATCCAATCTGAACTCAGCAATTGAACGGAATGCATAAACGTGGCAATTTTCCTCAACGAGGCAAGAATCGGAGAAGAGAAACTAACGACTTCGAAAGAGGCAAACCTGCCGCCATCCGACACTCGGTGAACAAGACGTCGTATCGGCTTTGGAAAATATCAAGGAAAACAGATCCTCGTTTTCTCGTTACACGACTCTGTCGAAATCGCCGGCGAAGAATTGCTTCCGCGATCTTCCTGAACTCGCGAGGAATCTTGAAATACGGTTTACGGTTTTTCACACCTCCGCATTTGTTCAAAGCACACGGAGTGCAACGCCTTCGAGAATAGCCACGGAGATAGAGAGATACTTTGTGACTTCTTTCTTGGGTACGGCGATGTTCTTTAATTTTTTAGGAAAGTTATGCCCCCAATTTTACCAACGATGCAAACTTTCAATTCAATACAAAAGCAATCGTTGTTAGCAAACGGAGCCAAAAACTTTGATATCGTCTGAATTGCTTTTCAAAAGTCGAACTTGTATACAAGTTATAAATTTATTGATATCGTTGTTATCGTTTCATGTTATGTATCGAGAATTACTCGCGTATCTCAAATCTTCGTAGGTATTGTCTAACCATCCCTGTAACGTGGACGCTGGATAAACACCGAAGTAAATCGTGAAAGTTTTCGGTGTCTGTTACGTAGAACTGACATCGCGGTTTCTCGTCCAGCCGTTGAAATATTTTTTTACCTCGGGGAGCGGAGTCTCGAGTGATCAGGATTCAATTTTTTACTACGACACGCAAGGGAAAAGACGGAACTCTGCTCTATCTCTGACGGGAATAGATTCCGAAAAAGCAAAAACTAGAATTCGGTGTATTTGTCGGGACTGGTCGATAATTTTGTATTATTCATCTGTTCTGAACTTTCTTTGCGATGGAATAATTGTGCATAGCAAATACCTTATTCAGAAAACCGAGAAAGAAGATTCGAGAGGACATGTTAATGGTAAAAGTAGAAATCAGTCAAGTTTTCCAAATGGTACCAGCAAAACTACGGTCGGCCGTACGTTGAACCGAACACTAGAAAAGCTAAGGCTTTATGAATTCAAGACGTGCATCGGTCGGAGGCGAAGCCGGCAATATCTGTACGAGATAACGCTGCTTTCTCCCAACATTTTCCCTACATTTTTCCGGTCCTCTTTCTCTCCTTCGAGGGAGCGAGAATTTCTTTGAAACGAAATTGTACCGCAGCCACATCCCCGATACTCGGAGCTGTTATAATCGACGAGATAAGGTGAAGGGGAAAAGAGAGCGTAGAAATAAGGCGGAAGATATTGGAGGGAACGAGACGCCCGGACGAGAATCAGCGTTGTATGGTGCAAGGCATGGAAAAGTTTCGGCGGACACTGACAAATTACACTTTTCTTTTCAACGAGATTGAAATCGTTTCTCCGCATGCTCACCTTTGCATATGCCCGTGACTAATGCCGTACCTCTACGACTTCGAAATGGATCCTTGCATTTTATAACATACAACGCGTGTATGCGTACGCACCTCGGGAAGGGACGTAGCAAGAAAAGTTTGGAAGGGAATTGGAAAACTGTACCAGCGAAGAAATGAAAGCGTGTTTGGTGTTCGCGTATGAATATAAGCTGCTTGAAACGGGAATGTAAAGTACGAATCTGATTTATATGCATGCGGTGTTAGCCTTATTACAATATTATCTACACGCGAGTTTGTTCAAACTCAGCCCCCGAACTTTCTGTCAAAATTATTATAATTCCCTGTTCGTTTTCCATCCGAGAAAGAGAGAGATGGAGAAAGGGCGAGAGGGGACGCGCATCACTCGGAATAATTAACGCGGTCACCCCAGGCTGAAATATTCGAACCATGGCGGCCATATCGTGTCGTGGCAAAACGGCGACGCGGGCACGGGGTGGGAACAAGCAATGAAATTGCGATCCGGCATACCTTCGTTACGACAACGTCAGCGTCCGACTCTGAGGATCATTCGTCATCCCCCAGTGAAATCTTCATCGTTTCTACACGTATACACCGGGTAATTGTACCTGTACGCTAAACGTGACGCTGCGGTGCAACGCGTGACGTTTAATTTCCAAAATTTATGGACGCGAACGGGCGTATAAACGGCGATGTCCGATCGCGGTCCGGCGGACGCGATACGTTCGATGAGATTTTCACGTAGCTCGACTGAAAAATCGCAGCCTCTGTTACGCCAGGCCCTGTTTATTCTTCTCGTTCGGTGTCCCCCGTCGTCGCGGCTTGCGGAATAGTGAAAAGCATTTCCGTGTCGAGTTTCATCCGCGCAATTCGCGCGGCGGCGCCTCGAGAAATCGAGTGGTTTCTTCGCTAACGCTTTCGGCTCTTAGAGGTTCGCGCCGCGCGCGGTCGGGTTCTTACTTTATCGTTTTTCGATGTACAGAATGGGGAGTGACTAACGAGGAGGCTTCATAAGCTCGCGGAAACTCGACGGCGATACGGTTTTGGAAGCGAGGGGATGATTCGAAGGGTCAGGCCGAGGGGCCGAGGGAATATCAGAAGCTACAGCGACGACAAGACGGCACGTTTCTCTCCCAGGGCAGAAGAGAATGGAGTCGGGTTCTTCCAGGCTTCACCCCCGGGGACTCGAACTTGGAGAACCTGTCGCGGCGTCTCTTCTACCCAGGCCCCAAAGCCATTTGCCTCGATTATTTATGAAGGAGCGACTCGCCCGCCCTTGCGAAATGACCCTTTTGCCATTATACTGTCAAATAATAAACGAGTCGAGACGAGTACAACTTTTGCCAATAAAACCTGCGAGGGTGCAGCGTTTTCTCTTCGCGCTTACAGATGTATCCTCTACTACTCGTTACCCGAGCTTTTGTTACACTTTCGGAAAAGTTTTGGCCGAGCGGGTACAAAAGTCTTTGGAAATTTGTTCCGTTTTCTTTCTCCAATTATTTCTTTTCTTTTCTTGTCTCTCTCTCTCTCTCTCTCTCTCTCTCTCTCTCTCTCTCTCTCTCTGTCTCTCTATCTCTCTTTCTCTCACCTGCTTTACTTTTTTCTCCTTATTTATTCGACGCCTGTTTGCGTCAATCGATTCTTAGCAAGGAAAGAGAAAAACGCGTCCCGTTTGACCTGACGAACCGACTTGTATACCTTTATATACCGATGTGATCTAATCCGCGGAAAGTGGTTGGTACGCAGCAGTCTTTCACGGTGAAAATTATAATATTTTTCTAGACACCGTCTGGACTGACTGTCTGGCATCCAACGATTTCTTTGCGTCTTGGAACCAAGAAAAAAAAGCAAGTTAATATCCGAGAGATATTTTTCACGTTTATACAAATCGTAAAAATATATGGATAACCGATCAGCGCGTCTGAAAACTTGGATGATCGTTGTTGGTTATCGATGAGTGAGTTCTCAACTTTTATCTCTTTCAGCGTCCAAGTTTTTTTTACGCAGGAAATCTGACCCTAATGATCACTCTTCTCCGTTTTCTTGTAAGGTAATTCACGCGTCATTACGAAGAGAACGTAAAAATTGGGTTGAAAATATACATCTGCAGCCTTTCCCCATAAATTGTCTGAAACGTTTTTCGTACGCTTTTTCTTTTCAACAATCGTTCACGCCTATGCTTTTTGGCTAACAATGAAAGTAGACGTTCTCTTTCAAGGCGCACGTTCCAAAATTCTATTCTTTACGGCCGCTGTGATTTTTTTATTTTTTTTTCTATCAACGTTTATCGAGTCGCTTCAACGAACGGAGTATGTAACAACAACAAGGGGGAATCTATTCTATTCTGGTTACGAGTAATAATTTATCAACTCATTGTCAGACGGGTAAATCGAGGCGAGCCGAAGTGGATAAAACGTACATGTATGTACGTACCTGCACACATGTTCTACAACGAGAGGGGAAAATACTCGAGGCCGGGAATTCACGATCAGTTACACCGGCAGCGTCCGACGTCGAATAAGCAGAATAAAGTAGCCCCCCCATTTTTTGTTACCTATTTTCATTTCAATTACCCGACCCTTCGGGGCTATTTTCGCGCGGCACGTAATGATAAATTAGCTCGAATTCCGACAGTGATCGCCCTTCGAAGTGCTCACCGACACGCAACGTTCGGCCAAACGATGCCGATTCCTAGACAGGACTTGAAAAGGTACCTAATTGCACTTTTTGTTGCCACATCAGGCCGAGGAAATTCCCTACCTTTTTCAGGATCTGTGTGAAAAAAAAAAAAAAAAAAACATATATCCATATATATTTCACCGGATACCGCGGACTGATAATTAGGCATCTATCAGAAAAGTTTTCAAGGGTATCGAAAGACGACCGCGGACCGATATTTATCCGTGCTCCGTATCAATTCTAGCCTGTCGATTTTCTTTCGGGTTTCATCATTTCGAAGAGACGCATCCACCATCAATCTTGATAAATCGTGTCGCGCGTCAACCGCGACGTTTTCAACAGACGACAGCGTTTGTTGTGTCGAGACCCGAGTCGCGGGGAGCGAATCTTCAGACTCCTTGCGGTATTTCGTCCAGGGCTTTACGCGGCTGTAAATCCCACCCGAGACTGAATGGCGAAGACTTTTCGTCTCGGCCTATCCTCGCCCTTCAATTCACTCTCTTTCGACCCTCGGTCGGCGGTCGTCCCAACCCGTTTATTCTTTTCATACGACCTAAAAGCGTGACGTGATCAATAAACAGTGAAAAAAGATCGGCGTTCGGTTTCCGACGGGGAGAAACGAGGCCTTAATCCGCTTAATAACCTGGTCATTGAAAATGGATCAACCGGACGAGCGGTCTTTTTCTTTCCAATTCATTTCGTCGTCGATCCAATTTTTCCTCCCCCTCATTTCGTTCCGCTTTTCTTTCCCCGTTGAATCCTGGATTCTGGCTTCTTCGTATTAGATTTTCCTGAAACTCTGCCAAGTCCGAGAGTGGAAATCCGCCGCGTTTCAACCGCTGCACCAGTATCACGTCTTAACGAACTCAATTCTGCTCGCCCAGCGCCGAGTCGTATAATAGAGGGAATAAACGGCGTCTTTTGAACCACAGATCTCGTTTGTACATCTCGTTTCACTCCCGCACCGCTGCAGTGGATTCGAGTTATTTTTAATGACAGTTATTACAAGCCACGCTTTAATTTCTACCGGCATTTGTTTTCGCAGCTTTGGTCGTACCGACTTCCCTCTTCCGATTCGTTTCATTCGCGAAATATGTTCATTCTTCAAAGTTACTTTAACCGCAATTTTAGTTTTCATTTTTTCCCCAATTTCACCAGCCAGGGATGTATTCCCATGGATAAATAGATTCCTCTTCCATTCCGTATTCCATTCGTCGTCTCGTTGCACCTCCTTGCCTATTAACCCTCCCTTATTTATTCACCCCCAGTCTTGTTTATTTTCCTTAAGTTCGCGCGCCGCGCTTTGTCTCTGCGAAGTGGCACGGTCTTACAGCCTGCATCGTGGTTCTCGCGTGAACGTAGGTGAGAAAATTTATTCAAACTGCCTCGATGTAATCGAGCAATTAACCTGCCGGTATCCCACTTTCTACCGGCGCTTGGAGACGTCAGATATTCGTCGCAGGGGCGAGATAACCGGGGAGAGAGGGAGGGATCAAAATTCTTGGCGAGGTGCATTTACTCGGACCTTACAACGAGATTATACGTCAAAGGCAGAAGTAAGCCCTGACTTCCCGCCCCTGTTCTCAAACTTTAATCGCCGCAAAATGTCTCGTTTCTCATCGACCGTCGTAATCTCGCCGATTGATCTCTGAGGCGTCGGTGCCCGAAAGGCGACGCAGCTTTTTCTGCGTCGCGATGAAAACTAAAGGCCGTTGTTGACAAGGGTGAAACCACGCGCTGATCCGGGAGGGACTCGGCTCCGGCGGGAGATTTATTCGAACATTGAACAAGCTTCCCCCGATTTATCCGTGGAAACGATAGAGAGCCGAAGCCCAACTGTCCCTCCCGACGTCAAACGTGCCCGAGGGACCGGAATTTACAGACCAGGCTCTCCGGATCCCGGGGGGAATTGGGTTGCGGGCAATCGGCTCCGGAGACGAAACGTCGACGGTCGCCTGTATCGTCGACGCCGCGGCTACACGGCGATTCAAATTCAACGGAAGGATGAGAAGAGCGGGGAACGAGGGGGGGAATATTACCGAGCGTCAACGCTGCTCCAGTTTCCCTGAGCAAACGCCGTGAGACGAAGGACCGTTCGCCTTATAAATTCAAGGGTGAAACCTGGGCTCCCAGGGGATTTCCCTCCGAGACGTTCGGGGACCCCGTTAAGTATAATAACACGCTTCTGCCTCGCTCGTATCCCGGCATCCAGGCGTCCCACCGAGATTCTCTCTCCACAATGGTCAGCCGATACTGCTGACTTTCAAAATGACTCTGAATGACGGATTCCCACGGGGCTTTCGCAGCGTTTGTATGAAACTTTTCAGAAATTCACGTTTTCGCGATATCGAGCTTGAACGAAGCGATAAACTCCCGTTTCACACGAACTCTTCGACCGGATGACGCGATGTAGAAATTTTCAGCTGGTATATCGTACCGGTTGTTCGATTGATTACCGTAGACGCGAACAAACATTGACACTCCGATCTGCCGGAAACGGTTCGCTTGGAAAAGCGGGATACCAGTTGAATAAACAAGACAACGTTGCACCTGATGGAGTGAAACCTGGAAGTCTCGATGCGGCGTGTCATCGGTCGAATTAAGAGATAACTCCACTCTAACTGCTGAAAAATGGCCCGTTTGACGATTTATTTTGGGGGTATGAAAAAAGGTGTAGAATTTCTTTTCCGAGAGTTTGTTTGACGCGTATTTAAGGATGACGACAAAAAAAACCATCATCATCCACTTGATGCAAAATGACGGCGACAGAGCCAATCTTGGAAATCGCCTTTCCTTAAAACTCATTCACCGGAGGACGGATTTCTCGTAAAGTATAAGGCCCGGAACGAAGAACCAAAAAATGTTGTAACCTATATACTGTTGACTATGGAACTGCGTGAGGGTTTTTTCAAATCAAATTTTGTGAAATTGTGCACTTTTAAAGAAATGAATCGATTTTTGGCCACAAAATAAGCAGTAGATTGTTGATAAGAAATAAGTTTACATTAAATAAATAACGGCTGGACACTTCCATAGAGAATATAATTGTGAAACTACCGTTAAATTTCAAATCGATCCGTGCAACGGTGTTCAAGTTATCTGTACTCCCAGTTTGAAAAAAGTCATTTCGAAGAAAATGAGTTTAAGGTTTTACGAGCACTGTGACAAATCGAGAATTGAACCTTTTAAAAAAATTTGTTCACCAGAAGACCAACTGGATGACCCTAAAACATTGTTTAAGCCAAAAAGAAAGATTCAAATAAAAATAATCGAATTTTCCTAAATCCTAGAGTGGAGTTATCCCTTAATTGTCGATCCGGAAATGTCGGTAGGTACCTGAGCTAATAAGGAGCTTTGCGCGTTGAGCTTTTCGCGTGTATGCAGCTACCTGCGATTGCTTTTGCGCAGTAATCAGCGAATTCATCAATCACGCGAGGATTTATGCTGGAAACAGGTATTTCTGAATATCTCCGCCCTGCGTCTCGATGGAATTTTATAATAACGAAGCCTTTGAAGTAAAATCCTGCGGGAATCTGCGAGACTTGCCATCGCGCAGCGTGCACGTAACGCAAGCAAGAAACGAATCAAGCACTGCCTGGGTCTTGTTCATAATAGATACCTCGAACAGTTCTCGAGGGAGATTCGCGGCTGCGAAGCAATTTCTTTCGAGTTTGAAAGTTTCGCGTTCTCAGGTCTGATGAAGTGAGATTTCCCAAACAAATAGACCGAAGAGTCTAAATTTCAAGCGCAGTTCTATTAATGTGATTTACCGACACAACGTTTTCCACTCAGAGTTTCTCAAGCTGCAAATGAAAATTCACTCCTACCTGCTGACATACCGACAACTGAGATGTACATTCCGGCTGTGTGCGGAGGGATTCATCTGTCGAAATAATATGAAGCGGTTCGTTATCTCCGAGAAACAGATACGAGGCTGCCGGAGGTTTTCTCTTCGTGTCGTCGGGCCGGATTTGCGATGCGGGGAAGCAAGTTGGACGGGTAACTTTAATAAAAGGTAAAGGTATTCTCGGATATTGCCAATCCCATTCGCTTGCGTCAGTCGGCTGATTGCACCGCGTGCTTCTCATTCGAGATACGGATTTTGATATTAGCATGCCTTCTTACAGGCAGCTATTACGCAATTAAATTCGTCCTCCCAACTTTGCCGAACTTGATACTCATCACGTAATACGTTATGCGTTACGAGCGGAAACTAAGAGTCTACGTTATTCCCGCAGCGTGTTTCCGCGAAAGTTTCCTTTCCACGTTTTCGAGTCGTTACTCGAGTCAAACTCCTCACCGAATGAATAGACCCAGAATCCAGCTCGCGTCGCGTCGTTAATCGATAAGCCGATTTTCTCGTTCTTTCTCCAAGTTGACGAGAGAAATTCATGCTCGTGTAGTTGAAACTTTTTCACTATACTTTTGTTTATTAATCTATCACGTATCGCTGGTAACAGTTCTATTAGTCGTTGCTCAAACTTATCTCTGACCGTGATAGTCGTTCTGTTTTCCACTCGTGTCACGGATGTATATATGCATGGTGCGATAAGGAATTCAACTGGAAATATTTAACACTCGTGATTCAACGCAGCGGGCAATCGGGAGCTAATAATAGTCGTGAAACTGCCGACTGTAAGCGGAATTCCCCGAAATTTTTCAAATAACACAATTGAGATAACGCTTTACTGAGAAATAAATTACGCGATTGTTTAATTTTGCTCCCTGCAAGACTTCGAGCATTAAATTGTTGTCGAGGCAGTTTTGGTTGCCCTTTGAAATCATCGAATCAACCGTGAGATCGTTCACGAAGCTAAAACTTGGCCAATATTCCATAGAAGAAATGTCGGTGTAATCGTAACTGATGCAGTGCGTAATTGTTTGACCGTAAACGATTGTGAAAACGATGCGTACGAGTTACTTTACATGATATCGTGACGACGAAGTCATTATTTTTACTCGAGTCTGCCTGAAACGAACACGGATTTGTGCAACAAGTCGAAAGTTCGAGCAATCATCGATCAAGGTAACACGGTTAAAAATTGTCGAAAACAAGTGAAAATCCTGAAAAATAATTACATCGATAAGCCGATAGATTTCTGGGTACTCGAGAGATTAGATGTCGATTTTTTTCCTCGACTCCGTTAACAGCGCGTTGTTCCCCCTGCTGTAAGATCGGAATGGAATTTCGAGATAAGATTTCGGAATGCAAACACCGATGCGCCTTATCTTTGTCTGCACCGCGGTACATCAGAGATGGAGATAAGACCGCGCGAGGAGAATCGGTTATAAATACAAAGGCAAAGACCTCGTCCTCAGTCGCCCAACAGCTCTACTTGAGTGTAAGTAATCGCTGCCGTCTTTTTGTTCCCCGAACCGGCGCCATAAGTCCGTGACTCTATCGGTTAGCGGGAGAAATTACACAACGTTAAACAAAAACCCAGGATCGCGATGCTAACGAAAGCTTCTTTCGCCCTGATCTTCGCCGTCGGCCTCGTCGCCACGACCAACGTTTCCTTCGGACCAAACGCCTTGCCGCTCGCCTATCAGGGCAAAGCTCTGCCCGCCAATGCCTCTCATCATTTGATCGTGGGAACGAGATTGTTCGCCGATCGTCTTCTGAGCCAGCAGGTAATCGGTCGGGAATTAATTTCGAAGCAAAATAATCCGTCGTCGCTTCGTCCGGATTTGACTTCCGGGCTGGGCTTGGGACCGGTATTCGCCCTTCGAATCCGCTGCAGCATTGCCTCTTGCTTTCAGGTGGTCCTTAAGTCGAGTTCTTGGCTGCAGATCGTGACGAAGGAGGTAACTTTCCATACTCTGAACCGCGAGAACATCACGCAGGTAAAAGCCTTGGACCAGAAGACCAACGGCAATGGAGCGTACGCGTCGATCACATACGGCGGACCCGGAAACCGGAACGTAACCCTTCGCTTCAAGAGTCAGCGTGGTCACGGAATCAACTTCGTCGTAGAAATTTATGGCCGTTGAGCGAACCCCGAGAATTTTCGCGTCCGGCGACTGTTGGAATTTTGTATTTTTTCACAATAAATAATCAGCTTGCAACGAATTCAATTTACGCGAATTACGCGCTGGATAGCGCGATCAGTCTTGGAAGCGACGACTTTGTCATCGGAATTACGAAAAGCTCTCTGAGTTATTCGTGCCGAGATTTTCGCTTCCAATACACTTTACACTTCCTGCGGTTTGCCAAAACTATTTCATTTCTCGCGTATGCGTTCGTGCGATCCGAACACTCGGGGAAGTTAATCTAATCTTGCGGACTTCGCTCGCCTCACCCTTATTCTTTCTTTTTACCCTTGTTTTTCGCGATCCCTTTTCACCGATATGAAATTGGCCGAACAACGTTACGCACAAGTTAGCCAGTGAGAGGTATCGCCGAGTTTTTGATATCTAAATGAAAATGAGATTCCATTAAAATTCGGGGCAGGAGGGACTGAAAAACAGGTCAACTATACCGAGGGAGAAAAATATGAGACCGGAATACGAGCGGAGTGACCCGTCGAGGCAATAACTTCCATGACGAGACAGACCCCTGAGTGGAACGTCGAAACATACGACTTCGAGAATTACGAAGTTGGCCACCGGATACCGGCGTCGTAGCTGGCACGGAGAGGAGCGAATGCGAAGGGGACGAAAGCTGGAAGCTCGCTTTTGCTGGGCTTGACACTATTTATCGGGTCTCAAGGTCAGCCGGCCCTGAATATTCTTTGTTATTTTTTTTTTTGAATCATTTTTTCAAGCAAAGATTGATTTTTCTCATCACGAATTAATCGGACCCCGTTTCTTCGGATTAACCGCCATATCCGAGGTGAAATCGTAAGCGCGAGTAAAAAAACCTCCGTCTCGTCGATTCTTCGATCGAATCGCGATTTTTCTACAGCGAAACTCAGACAGCCGGAACTCCAAGCTCCGGTAGTTAATGATCGTATCTACCCAGCTAAAGATCGGGTGTTCCGATCTTCGATCACTCCATTTATCCACCAAACTCACGTCTGTCAGCCGCAGAAGCTTCGTACGAAAGAATGGTGGGAAGGTTACGTGGATGGAAACTTGAATCTTGGGATGCGGTGTATTTGGGACGCAAGTAGGTTTGAAAGACATTCGCTCCTGAAAGTTCTTACCAGAGTAAACAAGACGCGGGTATTTGACGAGGAGAATCAACTTTGGCGAATGGCGAGAGGACAGTTTCGGCCGGATCGCAATGATTTATCGAAGGACGGCTCTCACCGTTGTCATAGATATTTTTTCCGCTGTCAAATCCCCGGGAAATTCACGTCCCGATGGTATAAATCCGGGACACTCAGAACGGCATCGGCTTTTCTCTCATTGTTTGTACGGCTGGACGGAAATTTTACCGGAAGCGATCCTGCGGGCGGAAGTTAACGGCCGCTGTTCGTGACGAGGTAAAAAATGCCTGATCGAATGCCGCGTGTCCGCCGGCGAGTTTAAGGAATTACCGAAAATGAGCAGCCCCGATTTTTACGTCATGCTCCGGGAAGTAACGATCGGGAATGGGAAATTCAGATACTCAAGGGTCTCTCGAAACGGTGGCGCGACTCGCTATTTCGCGGAAATTATTATCCGACTAATCACCGTCTCGATCCTCATCTAGACATGGATCCGTGCGTTGCGATGCTTTCGGGGAACAAAGCGTAGGGAAAATCACCGAGGACGTTGTTAGCGAGGAGAGCTTTCGGAACCAAAGCCGTTCTCCGCTACTCCGCAAGCTTCTCTGTATTTTGAAACATCTGCGGGTGCAGTTTCTCATCACTCCGCAGTTCGAGCTTGATCATCAAACCGTATGCAGGATGCATTTGAGATCCGTGACGAGAAATGCTTTGAGATGAGCTCGGTGCCGCTTTTCATTAGCGAAATATCGCCGAGATACGTGATCTCAGCTTCGTAGGAATCCGTGCTTCCGTTTGCTCTCCACGATTCGCCAGACGGCGGCTTACTTCACAGTTGTTTCTCTTGTTCTCGTTTTTTTCCGTTTAATTTGATTAGCTGCGAATAATCGTCGCTGAAATCTCCCGCTCCAACAGTCTTGAACTGGATTTCAGATCCTATCAGGACGGGGTGGGAGCTTTATGACGTAATTACATCCCTCGATCCTGGGACTGCATCCTGCTGGATGAGCCGGAGCAGCGACGTCCTTGCGTTTGTACGAAATTCGCCGTTGCGAAGTAAAAATTTCGTGTTTCGAGTCGTTCGTTTTCGTGACAAAAGTGCACGAGTCTAATTGTAATGGAAGTAGAACAGCCTTGCATTTTAGGTATGTAATTTCGTCAATTGAATGTAAAGCACATCTGCGAAAAACCGGACCTTTGAAATAAATTTATCGAGCTTGCATTGTCGAGCTCGGTGTGAAAATATACACCGCGACGATGTTGAATAATCGTAAAACGTAACAAAGGGACGAAGAGCGGAGATAAAACCGTCAGAGAGGTAAAAAATTTTTTGTCTTCCTCCGCGAGTGTAACGGAAAATTGTTCGGTTCGGAAAAACGCGGCGAATGATATTAGCATGAGAATGGGAGCGTGAAGAGTTGCAGGGTGTAAAAACAGGGAAACCCTTGCGGGGGAAAATGCGTGAAAAGATGAAATAAGATAACTCTTTTCTCGCCGCTATTTTCTCGGTTTACAACTCCAACGGTCGACTTTCTTTTACTTTGTTTATACATTCACACCTTTTTACTCCCGGGTCACCCGTGCCTTGGGGAATTTTTCACCTCAAAGTTTTTCCCCAACTTTTGCACTTTGCAAATATATTTTCTACTCCTTTTTGCACCGGCAACACGTAGCTTAAACGCAGAGGCCGCAACAAAGCCTTCGCCGCGTCGACTTGGAACCTTCTCGTCGTTCCTGTTTTATTGCCGGTCTATTTTTCGCCAAACTGCGGCAGGCACCTCATATTTACCCTGCGCGGTGTAAGCAGACATCGCGAATTACTCGCCGAACGCGGGTTCAACCGTGTAAAACGGGCGTTGCTGCTCTCGGAGCTTTGCTTGAAGGACCGATTGCGCCGCTGCGTGTCCGGGTTTCACTTTCTCACTTACCTACGCAAACAACCCTTGTCGGGGACGGTGGAAGATCTCGTGAAAATATATTCGACGAGCTTGCTCCGGGAACACGCGGCGCTAGAACGCCCGATAAAATCGACGAGAAATTAATTTTCTCTACGTGTGTATTCTGCGAGCGACCCGCTTAAACTCGAGGACACGAGGATAAATTATACCTAGGCGAATTTTCAATGATACTCGATACTCGCTGGCGTATAAATCGTTGAAACGTGACCCTCTCGGGATTCCGTTTCAGTTCTAGAATCGCGATTATCCGGTATCCATAAGCCCAGACGCATTGCCTAATTTCGAATCTCGAATTATTTCTCGTCTGTCGAACAATTTTGCAAAACTTCAGCCTTTAGAAAATATTTCGGCATTGAAAAATCAATATTTTAATCCGAATCACTTGAGATCCGTAAGGTTATCTCAATTTCGATCGATTTCTTTGCCCGTAAGAGCACATCCATAATTTTGAAGGCTAACGAGTCGAGAAAAAAATAATTTTTACCGTAGCATAACGGAACAATTTACGCGTTTTCGAGAGGATTTGCGACGAGAATGGAGGAAGGAACGAGAAAAGCGAGGCTTGCGAAGGGAGAGAAAAAGTTTGTACACCTTTCGGAGAGCTCTAAAATCCGCGTAGGAGGCGTAAAATTGACCTCGGTGAGAAATTTACGTCCGGCTCGATTAAGAATGCAAACTGCGTAAAGTGCCGGTAACGACCCTCGTGCCTATCGTAATACATTTCCTTACACGTGTAATACTAATGGCTGAACCGACATTTGCCGATGGATGTCGCGTCCGCGTAATACAGACAGTAACAACAGCAAAGATACGAGCGAATGTGGAGTTATTAAGTTACGACTGTGAAAGCTCTCACAGCCCGGCAATTTTTCGAGCTTCTGAACACCCAATCAGGCGCAGACTCGAAGTGTCCCCGTATTTTTTTACCCGTCACTTGAGACAGCCGTTTGACTTTCCCCGATAATCCGTATTCTCAGACGATGTTGAAATTGGATATAAATTAACGTCGAACGTGACTAATCGCGATTTTTACTCATCAGAGCCCATTTGAGGGGAAAACTATAAGGCGCTGGATTAATCGAATATTTTTTGCCCGATGTCTGGCGAGTCCTTTTTCACCCCCAAAGAATCAACAACCGCAAGATTTCACCGCGATACCGTCAAAGTTTCGAAATCGTATTTCACTCGCGGTTGGGTAAAAGGAATGTAGAAGAAAACGAGGCGTAAAAAGGCGGGTCCTCGACGCCGCTGGATTACGGGGCGAGAGCTTAACCCTGCTCGAATATCGCGATCCACGTGCATGTGCTGTGCTACATACGTGGACACAAGGTGTCGAGAATGTGTAAATTCAACGAGGTTCTGGACTATCGCAACTCCGGAGCTTGCACCTTGAGCTGTGTTTTTCCTTATTTTATTTCTCTCGCCTCTCCAATAAAATTTCCAATCTCCGACCGAGTTACGCTCCGACGAGTCCGTACGGCGAGCTGCTTTCACGGCTTCTCAAAATCACCCACAAATTGCGAGAGAATTCTGATTCGCGACGGAGTTTTACTTTCGGCCTAAGAGGTCCGTCTCGCGCCGCCGACTTTTTCCAACGCACTTCGCGACTCGATGGGCGAGGTCCGCAACCTCGTACCCACATTGCGGATTCTCTGTTTATCAAGCCACGCGTCTTTCGTCTGGCTGAATTCGTGGATCAAATGCGGAGAAACGTGGATCACCGGATGGGATTTTATGTCATAGCGTATTTTCGACCAAATATACGTTTCAATTTCCAGCGGAGAATTGTTGCGCGAAATCCTGCTATTTTTCATTTTTCTTTCTGTCATGTTTGTAACTTTTTTTTTTCAATCTTTTTTTCCTACACATCGCGCGTCCCAGCAATATCACCGTTCTAATAAAGCATGCGGAAAGAATGTTTCGAATGTCAGCCGCACGTGTTATCGCTGCAATAAAAATGCCACTAAATATGATTCATTGAAGTAAATATACACACGGTTTCTACCAGATATAAAAAAAAAAAAAAAAAAAAAAACGTACGCAAGGTGCTTTCAAAAGTCGTCAACTCTCTAACCGTGGTTCAAATTTTCGGTTTGCAGATTTAATCCCGATTTAAATATATACATGTATGTGTACTATAATCAGGTTTACACAAGTATACACATATGTACAATGTACACGCGTATTATATACCCTATTTTGGAGAAAAGGCTGCGGCGGTAACTTGTACCTATAACGATCTATCAAAAAAGAGGCACGCCGCTCGTAAAATCGAATGCGAAATAAACCGCGTCCCCCTGCGAGTCGGACCCTCGATGTAGAATGTGAACGAGTCTTTTTTGCCGTTTTCTATGCCCCGTTCAGAAATTTGCCGCACGGTAAAATAAAATCTTTTACTACTAGTTTCAGAGAGGTATTTTTCCCCCTCCCTTTGTCTTACCGCTTCCCTGCACCTCGATCTCGAGCTTTTACAATAACCTCGTTCTATTCTCCGCTCTCCATACATATAATCCCTTGACACGTGCGGATCATGCATCAGCACCGTTTCTACTCGGCGACGGTGAAATACTTTGCTATCCTCAGCGAATATAGAGAGAGAGGGGGCGGAAGGGGGCGGTCAAGACGTCGAGGCGCTCTCAGACAAACGTTATCATTCGCACTCCGATCGATTCCACGGGAAGGAGACGAGGTCGAAGCTGGATAGCGAACGGGTGGATAAATTTCGCGATACGCGGATAAAAATGCATTGAATTAGAAAACGAGGCTTAACCCGCCTCCCGCCCTGTGTAAGTTCTTCGTTCGCTCGTCCCCTGCCATTTAATTTACCTCCCAATTCTCTCAACTCTTCCCTGCACGAGGGGAACAAAAATATCCGCAACGACCGAAAACTGGCCGAGTAAATAATTCGGGCGGAAAGATAAACACCCCGGGGCTCATGATTGGGATTTCCAAGTGAAACTCGGCGGAAATCTGGCTCCGGTGTTTTTTGTTTTTCTGCAGGGTTTCAAACCGCTCAACGTGTGTCATACTCAAGGTCTGTTAACAACGGTAACGAATGTTACAGCACCCAAGCGACGATAATCAAATTGACAAGTTTGCCGTGCCCGAATTTATTCGATAGGTACTCGCTAAGTCAGTCACGATTCATCGGAGTTCGCTTCATTGGTCAGGCAATTGCGGGAGTTCGATAAATTAGGAGGTATTGAAGTTCCGCTTCCGCAGAGAGTCTTCGCTCGCGAATTATGAGGACCGTTTTCGGAAAACCGCCGCGACGCTATTCATCGCGAGTCGAGCTGAGTCGGTTTTCAAGACGCGATAAAACTGACGACGAGATTCAAAGATCCTGAGAGCAAACAGCGCCTCCCAAGCTGTCGTAGATTTATTCGCAGCTCAGACGAGATTCTCGTCCGCGGTCGAATCGCGATATTCGTCTCGGCTCTCGGTCGAGTATGAGAATATAAAATTCGAGAAGTCGCTGCAAAGCCCTTTGAACGTTTACAATTTTTCGCGAAAGGTAGGAAATCCTGCCGATATGTTTCGTCCGTCTTTGTACCAAGCTGGCTCCTCGACTTCCCGGCGGATCAAGTTCCCCAGAATTTTTGATAGCTTTGGAAAACCTTGCTCGAAACGAACTTTCCCCGGGTCGAGCCTTCGCTTCGTCCGTCGTTTCACCCCGATTCGGGGACCACCGAATACCTCGAGCCAATTACCGGCGGGAACCTCGTTACGTCTCTACGGTAATATAAGTGGAACATGTCTCGAGGATACTCCCTCGGCTGCAGGAACTCGAATTCACTCCCAACGCGAAACAACCACGCGGGAGCGGCTCTAATCGCACGTAGGACATCGCCGAGTGTCGCACTCTACGTGTCGCGTTCGGGGTGTGCGGCGTTAAAACCAACGGACACATGTGGATAAACCATCGCGATGCCGAAACGAGGCGTGCATGCTGCGCGACGAAAGGTGGCGCCCATCTTGACTGCTCAAAGTGGTTAACTGCCGCGATTTAATTGCCCCGTCCACTATGGCTAATGGACGTGCCTGCCTACGGTGGGTGTATCAGAAATTAGCATCCATTATGGTCGTCGTCCGGTCCGTGTCGCTCCTCGGGTCAAATTTGCGCGAAGGATATTTTCATTCTTTGATAAAGTCGCCTTGTAGCTACGGCAATTCCTTCGAATACGTGGAGGATCGGTGAGTTTTGTTTTTCGACAATTTTCAAATGGGACACGTTGAGTAATCGTTTTTTGAGAAATTTTTTCGAGCATTACGACACGCCTCGATTCAGCGTCGTTTGTCTTTCGCGTTGTGTTTAGGTCGGTGTCGGTGAAATATGACATCGGAGCTTGTCCTTCTTGGGATCTTATCTCGCCGGGAAACACTGTTTCGCAACGTTATTTATCGCGGAGTCTTGTCGTTACGACAGCGTTATTCTGTTCGCATCGGTAATCAAATCGAGGCGTCTGTGCTACCGTGAATTTTTCATTCTTGTAACGTGCCAACGACTGCGAAGCTCACCGACGGCTGACAAGAAGTGAGGGTGAAATACTAAATACGAATTACGACTACGCAGCGTTAGCACTAAATTTGAATTTACAGCCACTGGT
The DNA here is from genome assembly GCF_021901455.1 of Neodiprion lecontei. NCBI lineage: Eukaryota > Metazoa > Arthropoda > Insecta > Hymenoptera > Diprionidae > Neodiprion > Neodiprion lecontei. The sequence goes on along the minus strand of NC_060261.1, from coordinate 43,373,333 downwards.
TATTGGCCGACTCGATTTCGACCCACTTCCGGAGCTATTTCACGATTTTCTACGACTGGTCTCGAAAGGCTTGCACGGTGATAATTTTAAACTCGGGAAGAAGAGTGAAAATAAATTTGGAAAAGGAGAAAAAATAAGATGAAATTGTGAACAGTAACAACAAAGTTTTCTTCGAGTTAATCTTTTCGTTTAATTATTATTCATGGAGTTTCATCATTAAACAAATTTTCTCAGTAACCGCGTTTTAACGATTTATACGCTCGAGCAAAAAGCAATTTCGAAACAATTAATGCCAAAGTATTAATATTGAGGGTTGAATTAAATTCCTACTCACTGATGTTTTTCAGTCTCGCAAACTTGCAATCTATTGGAAATAATGATGCGGGCACGGAGATAATGTTCGAAGGGATAGAAAGCAGGTAGACCAAAGCAACGAAGCCACTCGACTTGCAGAGGGATAATTGAAGCCATAGACGCTTGTTGTAATCGCTAAAGCTGATTGCGAGCAATTTGTACGCGTAGAAGATATTTCATCATTCCATGATTCGAATTATGAAAGTCAAAGCACGCCGGGTCTTTCGCATAAAATGGATTAACCTCGCTGCAATCTGCGTCATTTACGCGAATTAACGCACACCGATACATGCGAACAGAATGAAGTCGAAGAGATTAACCAGAAACACGGTTTCACATTTTTAAGTCTGTCGCGCTGGCCGTGGGTTGAACTTCCAGTATGTTGCGTCAGTCGTTCCAGAACTCACGTAAAAAGGCTGCTTTTCATTCCGAAACAATTCGATTATCGTGATTCGTATTGGAAAAAAAAAAAAAAGAAAACACAGAATAATAGAGTATTCTCCTTTTTTTCACCCTCTCTCACTTATAAAATTATCAATAAATCTTAGAAAGATTACTTTTGTAATGAATTTCTTTCTGCGTCTGTATTATAAAACTCACCCCACAAAGGGCTGTGAATGTGAAAAATAAAAATAAATACCATTTCAGGCACGACGTTGAATATTGAAAATTCTCAGAAATGTAATATCACCGTTTGCGTGTGAAATTTCTTTTAATAAAATTCACACCATTTTTCACAGAACATTGCCATAGAAATGCCTGAGCATAATTCACGCAGATTTTTTCTAATTTGCACAGGAGCTTTAACTATCGCCAGAAATTTCGCAGAATTTTTCTTAATACCAATCTTGGTTGGAGCTAAACTGGTTATAAGGCTCATCCGGCTTCCGCGAAGCTCTTGAATAAAGGACTGCCTACATCACGGCATCACCGACGACGCAAAATATTAACAGGATACGCGCACCCGAGATAAATGCCTACCTCGGTATTGCAGCTTAGCCTCGGCGCGAAAAGCTCGCCGCGGAAGGAATATATATAACGGTCGAAATGAGCCAGCTGCATCCCTCTTGACTGACAACGAAGATATCCCAGATCGATCTCTCCGATTTCATTTCTTTTGTAACATGTTACAGTAGACTGAAAACCAAGTGACATGTATTTTTTTTTTATCCGCCATTAAAAACTTTAAACGGGTGAAAACACCATCGGGCGGTTTTTTATTATTTTTTTTTTTTTTTTAATTCAGAAAACATCATTTTTCATTTCTCATTACGAGAAAATTATTCCAGTTGGAATGGTTAAAAAATATTACGTTCTTCTGGACGAAGCTGCAAAATCATCCCTTTTGACGTGTCTTAAAGTGTTGATTGGCGGATAAAAAAAATACTCGCCGCTTAGTTGTTAGTCTACTATAACATACTACAAAAGAAATGAAATCGGAGAGATCGATCTGGGATACCTTTCTTGTGAGGATAAACGGGGCGCAATCATTAGGGCGAATGGGGAAGTTTGCGTAACGGGACCGAAGTTACCCTTTGATTCCCATCGCAAAGCGGAATCTCGGGAGAAGTTTTTCTTGAGAACCGGTTAAAATTCACTGGCCCATCCTGCCTCTCGTCGTTCCAATTGATCGAGTCTCAGAGTTACGCCGAAGTTGTCGAGCGACTGGCAACTTCTAATTTCGTGGCACAATAACCGATAAATACAGAGAAAAGTTTTCTACGCCCAGGCGACAAGACGTGCAATCGGACCAGTCGACGGATGCTGTATAATCTTGAACCGTTACTTCGCAATTTGACAAGTTCCGATCCCCTTGATCCTGCGGACCGCAATATTACTCATCCACTAAAGCGGTGCAGCTTCTGCAGGTGCGGGCACAGCTTCGACTCCGAAACTACTCCGATCAAGAGTTTTACAACTTAGGACGGGCGTACGGAGGAGTAATTTTAACTAGACCGTCCGCTTGTTGGATCACTCGGAAAGTAATCACCTCCGGCACTTACACTCGAACTCGTCTCGTTTATGTCGAAGCGGCTGTTAGAACCGGGCGATTAATCTGCTCCCGGTTTATAATGCATCGGTCATCTTGACGACCAAGTTTTCATTTCCAAGACGTGCGGATTACGGAGCAGAGTCATCGATTTTACAATTTGACATCTATCACTGCGGTAAGATAGCGTATCGTGACGCGGAAGGAAATTGCACGGCTGCAAGCTTTCGTTCCATAAGAGAACCGCGGACGATCAGGAGGTCCCCGCGGGATTCAAGTCATTTAGTTACTCGGGAGATTACCGGCGGGCAGCCATTCGTACGATTAAACGCACCGCCACTACCGCTTGATATAATTCCGCTTGATATAATGCTACTTACAATTAGTATAGTTTCACTCGATAAAATGCCGCTCGATAAAACGTTGTCTCTTTGAAAGCTCACTGCAATTGTGTTTTCGATTCGCTTGATCTATGTAAGAATTATCTCACAGGTTAGGATTGTGCATCTCAACGACGCTGTTTCCGATATTAATCGGGCGCTGCTAGATGTTCAAGTCGTGAGAACGCTTTCGGCGAGAATCATGAGAACGTGATCGCGATTTGTCAAAGCAAACTCATTCCGCGGTCACGTTGAATACAGATGTCGGTCTTCTACTCGCGGTATAAAGATATTTGCGCTTATTCGAGGAAGCTGCGTCGGTATACGCGATGGCCAATCTCTTCGAAATCCCGGATAGAAGACGCCAGGAGGTGATGCGGCTTCTGTTCGAAGGAGGCTACGTGCATCGGCGACGCCGCCTGCCGAACGGCTTCTCCTAGACGCGCGTCGAATGGCAAATAACCCTGTCCATGCGGACGAGGGGACGCGAACCGTGGATGAAACGGCGACTGGGTTTCCTTTGGTTTTTTTTCAGCACAAATGAAATATCGAGGAAGTCTCGGAGCTTTGCCTTCGGCGTCTTTCGCGACAGCGAGATTAGATTAGATTAGATTATAGATATAGATATAGATATATAGAGAGAGAGAGAGAGAGAGAGAGAAGGAAATGTGTGGGAGGATACAACTGCGGGATGTTGTCATATTGGGATTGTTTATGCGAGGGTGGAGCCTGGATCTGGCGAACTCGAGCCATTCGAGCAGAGAAGGATGATGTAAATTTTTTTTATTCAATGAATGTGGGCGGTTTCCTGTTTGGGTAAACGTTGCTCAATTAAAACTACCCGGTAAACTCTCTCGAGCATGTAAAGTGGATCCTGGGATTCCGGCGAACAGAAACCCTGAGTAAATAATCCCACACATCCTGGAGGACCTCGGGACTGAAAATTCCGATCAAACATTTTTCGGGGTGGCTCGTTTCAGGTGGTCCCGCATTTTCTCGCTTCGGCAACCTTCGAACCGGAAGCTTGTTACAATTTTCATCCCCGATTCACGCGGCGGTCGCTTAATTTTCGTTGTATTGAAAATTCAACTATCCACACTAGATCCTATCGATCCCGTCCCAGGCCCCGGTGGGACCTTTCCGATGGAAAGATATTTCTACTCCGGACTTCGAAACAACCGACGAGGCGACTGCTCGATTAATCAGCTCTCTTCGGTGCGTCGCTCGCTGTTTCAACGCGACCCAGATTGTTCAATTTCAGACTGCACCGCGATGCGTTGATGCGATATTGCGGCGTGGAAAACCACCTCTGGAAACCTCAGCCGTCATCTGCTTCCTGGAAATGTAATCCTCGGGGGTTTTGCAGCCCGAGTTTAAATCAGGAAGATGAATGATATTTCCCGGTGTTTCGAAGTCGAGGATTCTCCGTACTCTTCGCGAAAAGTCGGGGGGTTTTAAGACCTGGGTAGAAAGAAGCGAGAATTCGGCATTCCTTCGGCACCCTGTGACGCATAATTCTCCACCCCGGGTCCTCCAAGGCTGAAAGAGCGAACGAAACTCAAACTTTTAACGCGCCGAGATTCGGGCAGAAACAACCAAAGTCGTTTTGCAAAGAATCATCGGCGTCAGGATCACTGCTTTTAATTCAAGCCCCGAAAAGTTGATCTGATTTATGGACTAACGTGGAATTCCCGTTTCCACGGAAGCGGGCTGCAACTCTTGACGAAGCCCGTAACGCAGTCGAGCTTATCGTTGACTGGCACCCCCCCCCCCCCCCCCCCCCCGTCGAGACTTAATACTCACTTTCCCCATTTTTCGCCCGAGAAAGAGAGATAACGCGTCTGGTAGCTGCCTTTCGACAACGTTAAACGTGGGCGTCTTTGTCGGTAGGTGCCTACATGCGAGGTAATTTGATGTTTCTGATCCCCGTTCCATCGGGACTTTGAACCTTGGTTGGGTTCAAAGAAGGGAATGGATTCGGTTCAGCTTTTCCGTGTGGATTAAAATCATCCCGGAGCGGCACACGCACCCTGACTCGGTATTGACGGGGGAATTCAGGAGCGGAATGAAAATGTTGGGTTCACATCTGGGGCTCGTTCTGTACGCGCGAACCTTTGACGCGAAGGCGCGAGGGTTAAACGACGCCGAGATGGATGCATCTGGTCCCGTTTTTCTCGCCTGCCTCTGGAAAACGGCCACACCGCTGGCTCTCCGCGTAACCAGACGGGCTTACGACCTTTTGAAGATACGGCTTCGGGTCGAGCAACAATCGACCGTAAACTCTGAATGGCCGATGTAAGTGTCGAGATGTTTCTAGGGCTCCACTTTTCACCTTAGCGAGTCAATACGACTCGCGCCTCGGGCATGTCTCGTTTCCCGTGACCTGAAAGGCTTGCGACGGTATCGAAATTTATATTCTTATAACGCTTGTCAACGAAGCGGCGTAAAAAATGGGGGATGAAAATTTAGGGGAGGTCTCGCGATAAGCCGGACAAGAAAATTTCGCTACCGCAATATTTTTCCTCACGCAGGTCGACGCGTATCCGAGTCTTTCTTTTCATAGAATATTCAACTCGTCCCTGTATGTGCGTACATTTTTCCGCATTTCTAGCCTGCTGCATAATTCCCGATACACGCCGTGAAAGTCACGAGTCTTGAGTTGTTTTGAAGCTGATGTTTGCGGGACGTTCCCGGAGAACTTTTAAAAAATTAATAAACCCAGTAAGGCGGACGATGGGTTCGTACCTCGAGGAAAAAGTGAGCCCCATTTTATTCATACCGCGCGGCTAGTTCTTCTTCGTCTTCCTTCGCTTTCGGCGGAATTTTCTCGCATACTCGTTCAAATTTGAAGAATTATTTTGATCTCGTTCAAGGGGAGGAAGACGGTGACAGATGAGAATCTACCGTCGACGGGAACGCGGATCCCGCAACGCCTATCAGTCATCCCCCGAAGGGTGTTTCTACGACAACGTATTATCGGGAATATTAAACCGGTGGGGTGCGTGTGTGTGTGTGTGTGTGTGTGAAAGAGAGAGAGAGAGAGAGAGAGAGAGGGGGAGAGAGAGCTTCTTTTTCTCATCCAAAGTGGCGGGATTGGCTATAGGAACGCTACCAATTTCAAAACGGTGTGTTTTTCCGGCCGAAAATCGACTGTGGGACTAAGTCGAAGGACTACCGATGAAAAATGAAGATCCAAACAATTAGTTGTTCCCCCATCGGGACTCACTCGAGCACCTTGTCTTCCAATTAAAAACTGCTCTGCCCGCGGGGGCAACGGACTTCTAATTCTCCGTGGCGCTCTCTCTTTGCTCTCTCCCTGAAAGCCCGCACGTAGAGGCTGATTGACGATCCCCCGATTCGAGATTCTCAATAACCATCGAGGACTCGCGCTCTGATTCGCTGGGACGGAAAAATATACGAGTTAAGCTTCTTAACGATGCTCGGTAATTATTTCTCCGTTACGTACTTACCTCTCGCCACCGTGCGTCTCGCTCAAGGTTATTAAATATTATTATATCTGTCATCTTTAGGGCTGCAGAGAGAGAGAGAGAGAGAGTTCTTGCTCTACAGCCGCAGCTCTCGCACGTTCGAGATATAAAACTTTAATGAGAGAATGCATTATGCAAATATTCCAGTGCCGCACTCTTCGGGTCAATGCAGCCCGAGCGGGTTACACGCTCCTGTATTTCATTAACGAACATGTAGCTAAAACCTCTCTCCTCGCTTTATTATCATCGCCCTCATTTACCCGGCGATAAAAAGAAGCGCCCACTCTTTCGTTTCGATAGAATATGCAGAGAAGCAGCTAACTTTTTTAAGCTGTACGATTCCAAAGTTTCGAAAGTGTCTTCCTACAATTAATTTGAATACTTTACGTTTTACAACGAATTGACAAAATTCTACGGAAAATCAATCGTACACACGCTAACATGTGGCATAAAAATTTTGGAGCTTTTAGCGATTGGCGTTTGCGAAATGGCGATTATCCAGACGTTCGAAAGAATTGCCGATTCCCACATTTGTTTATTCTTTTTTCACGAATCAATATCATCTCCTTGTTTCATCGATTATTACGGAAAATGGTTTGTAGTTTTTGGTAAATCAACCACTTCTACGACTTTTCATGCCGAAAGCAGAGCTTCCTTTCATTTCTTTGTTTGGCGAGTCTGCTGCTCAATAAAAAGCTCGAGTAAGGAGAAACGCGATCGTCTTCTTCGTTTCTATTTTTGGCGGGCTGTAATTCGATTCTTGGACTGTGCATCTTCATCTTACATATTCGAGACAACCGAGCCGATGTTATTTTATCCATACCTTATATCTGTCGTCTCCACTTTAGAATTTTCAAGACATTCTATTCACCAAATTGAATCTAACTTTGCTTAATTTCAATTTACAGTGAGGTCGAAGAGAGCTTGACGCCTCTCGGCCGCTTTCACCCGCCACTCCGCAGGCCCTCGTCTTCTAACCTCGCTCCCTCAACTCTCCCCCCTTCTGTCTATTATTAGAGAAGTAATTCACGAGCCATTAATGTATTCGCATTATACGTGCCTACCTGTGTACAGTTTTGAAGGGGAAAATTGAATCGAGTAATCCACTCGAACCAGATTAGCTTCTTATTCAATTTACGACGTAGAAAAATTTTCGACAATTTTTAAACCGTAACAAAAGTTTTGCATCAATTATCCAAATCTTTTGCTGGAGATATATATTGTTGATTTATTTTGTTTTTTTCATTCTTTCTTCACGTAAAACTTGGCCGGATATTCGGATGTGCGATAATATAAATCTTTCTCCTTCTTCGTCCATTAGTATTTACAAATTGTTTCGACGTAAATGTTTTACCCACACGGAGGTACGATGAGAAAGGTAAAGGAGTTCACGTTTCCGCTTGATAAATCCAAGAATCGTCCCAAAACTAAAATGCGTCCTGGGACGTACGAGATTTACGGCCGTACAGGCGCGTGAAAGGATATCTCCATCAGGACCAGGCCTCGCGGCTTATGAAGGATACATTTATCCGGCCAGCTATCGCAAGCTCGCGTGTATCGGGATGTACAAAAAGGCGGTCATTCGTCACACCGAGATACCTCACCATTAAAAATTTACGTGGGTGGTTATTCGGTAACCCCTTCGGTAACGGCTGTACGCCTCCTCAGCCGGCATTAAAAAAATATATGCATAATTTATTTGTGGTCGTCAACACGCGCGTTCCGCGAAAACGAGCATCGTGTTTCTTTTTCCTCTAGCTGAGTTTCTCGTCCCCAGTATTGGCAACGCGACTCCCGTTAATTAAGCCAGTGATAATTATCTGCCACCGAGGGCTGGATTACACGCAGTGTTCGCAAAGCGAATGAAATTTCTAAAGTCCACAGCAAAGGCCGACCGTCAATCTCGCTGTTGATGTCAACCTGGAACGGAAACTTTCGCCTCTGAGCATTCGAGTTGAACTTCGAATTCGGGTTTCGCGGACATTCGGTAAAATAACCCAGGGCTCCTTAACCGATGCGCAGTTAAACACTCTTGTAATTACCGTAAATCCGTTTACTCCTTCTAGCCGAGGACTCCGATTACTAATCGGAAATTTTCTTTCAAGGGTGTTGAAACTCTGGGAATAAAAAGCACTTGGAGCGATAAATTTGTCGCTCAATCGAGGATTGTTCCAATATCCGCTGATTATCACAGAACGGAGGTCGTGGTTACCGAGCATTCGTTGGATTCCAGATTGGATTTCAAACGCGTTTTTTACAGGAACGAAATAATTTGAATCTGACCAGATTGCGATTAATTGCTGTGAAAACGGATCTGGATTAACTGCAAATTGTCATTAGTCGTATATTTCTTTCCCGCCGCTCTTTCTTAACGGGTTTTGCAAAATAGGTTTGATATATTAGCCTGCTCATCGATCCGTCCGGCAACTGCAACAATTTGGCTATCCCCTGAGCGGAGCCCTGATTCACTGGGAACATTACCGAAAAATCTCTTGGTTTTACATCCCAGCATCCATCCACCCCGGTTTAATGGATTAACCCGTGAGAGACGATGAAAAAAGCCAGTTTTTCGTAGTCGACCAAGTTTTTCGGGCGAAATAAAAAAGGGAAAAAGAGTAAAAAATTTGCAAGAAACGTAAAGATATGAAAAAAAGGGGCACAAGATTTAAGCTCATCCACTACCCGGTTCCTGTTATATGTGCCTTGAAATTTTTTTAACTCTGCTAAGAAGCGAAAAATAGGGTCGCTTTACACTCCGGCGAAACCGTAAGGAATGTGCAAAAGTCGTTTGAGATCGCCGGTACGTTTCCGCGCATCGCATATTCCTCACGTGTCTCGACGTTTAACTGATGGCCTACCTTATACTTCTCAGCGAATGCACTGTGCATATTTCCCCGCATCTCCTGGATCGTGAAACATTTGTAATAACTGGAGAGACGCCAGATATGAGTTGTCCCAGTTTTTGACAAAAGAAGAATGGAAATTTCCTGCTTCATAGTCGGGATCCGTACCTTATCTCTCCATTAGACATCTTCAGCGCAGCTAAATTACTCCTGACGAGTTTTGCCTTCGGTGCAGTAATCCACCCGTACCCGTTTCTCGAGATTCGCGCGCTACCGGATGCGAAAGGGAGTGAAAGCGGCCGGAGATAATCGAGGGAAAAATAAACGCCTTATAAAATATACATTCTATAACATACCGGTAAAATGGAAAGCAACAAGAGAGATGGAACGTACGCGTAATGCACATCCATTAACGGTGCAATATCGGAGTGTAATTAGCCGGAGGTACGAACCGGTATCATTACGAAGTCGTTCGTGTTTACGGGGGAAGCTTAGCGAGCGGAATTGCTTCGCGGCAATTGAGGAGCGAATTTTGTATAATGTCAAAAAGCCATTCGATCGCGATTTGAATGATAATTTGAGGATCGTGTTTAACTTCGTACGACCATCGTTTACACTGCACAGCAGCAGCAGCAGTGAATTAATGGATCGCGCCTCTCCTCGCTCCTCGGCGGCTCTCATCAGCGTGTTTTTAATCACTCGGAACATCTCTACCAATTTCCTTCGACCCTCTTCACCGGCTGTACCAGCGAAGCGCTGGGATCGGTTTTGATCAAAGTCGGAAATGTCTTTATTAGACTCGTAACCGAGGGTCAGGACAGCTGAAAAAGGCACCCGGCACGCCTAAGCACCGCTTTTGGCGCCCAATCAGCGGACACTGGTATCAGAATTCGTTGAAATTGGACGCTTGCGGCGAACGAAAGGCGTTGGCTTGCTTTCCGGTATACGGCTGGGTTGAAAAGGGGGTAATGCTCGTGGAATAAAAGCATGAAACAAGTCTGGGAAAAACATGTCAAATTATTTTGCATCACGGTTGTTAATCCGAAGGTGACGGTAGACTGTCGCTTATGCATCAGGTGGAGGGAAAGTTTTGACGATGTTAGTAATGCCGTAATATAAGCGATAAATAAAGGCAACGCCCGCTCAGCCCTTGGAAATTTTTTAACGACGAAACTTTATCCACCTGTATTTTTACACCGTAAAACCGTTCGGTGGGGTATCGATTCTCGGGAACAGGCGCTGTTGCGGGATATAACGCGTCACTTCTCCCCTGCGTATATCACGGTTAAGGGGGTCGGTACGCTCTATAAAGGGGACATGAACTCTCATCTTTCCCTTTCTTTACCGAATGGTTCATAAATAATAAAGCAGATCTGAGATCTCTAGTGCCAAAGGTGTGCCTTTTGTACCAGGCTTGCTTGCATTCTTAATGGTAATTCGACAGGAGTTGGTGCGGGAAGAGCGGTCTGGCGGATAAATAAACTACCAAAGTCAACAAGTGGTATGTGTTGTTAGTATTATCCCACGTTTGCTCTGCGGGAGTCTGCGAAGTGTGAGCAGAAATTAACCGCTCAAGGGTTCGGCGCAAGAGGGAGGAAGGAAGTTGGAGCGTTCGGTTCAAGAATGTGCCAACACGACGATGATGATGGATGGATCAAACCAAAAGCGCAACACCAGGCGGCACTCAGACACGTTTAAGTATCGGCAGACACTTTGTTTGCACCTGAATTACGCGACTCGCAAAGCTTTTAGGGAAGACGTGTCACACACCCGAGTTATTTCTAAGGTACTTATCGGAGTGTGCACGGTGGGTGAAATTGTCTACTTATCGTTGTACCGAGTTACTTACCCTCCGCTGAACCAGCGGCGAAGATTCGCCACTCGGTAAAAACGGCGAGTCGGCGAAGAATGAAACGGAATGGAGAAGCTCGATCAAATCCGGTCCCATCGAAACCTTAGTCACGAAAAGTAACGAGAGTCGTAAGTTTCGCCCATCGTCGTCACTCGTTTACAATGTCGGTGATATGGAGCGGAAGTTGTCGTTCCGCGACGGCGACTGACGTAAGTCGATGAGAAAAAAAGCTCGAGGACGCTGCCGTATCCTGTCTCATCTGTGACCGGCCTCTCCGTGCAGGAAACCGGGTATAAAAATCCTCTCATCCGAGCAGCTGAACCTGATATCATCCACTCCGCGGTCCTCGCAGATTTCACTTAACCTCCGGCAGCCGCCTGCGACGTGCAAGCATGACAATTTTCAATTTTCTCGCAAGATGAATGCCTTACCTACGGATTGGCGGGGTGCGAGTCAATCGAATCAATCGACCCTGCCCAAGCACCTCGTCTTTTGTCACGAGAATTTCATTTCATAACTTGCGTTACTAATTAGTCAAGATCGTTCTTTGCCGATCGCCAAAGATCCGAAGTGAAATTTGTCACTGGAGAGAAATCAAGCCGTGCGTTTCTTGACCTTGGCTATCCGGAAAGGGCGGAATGAGGAGGATCTTCGGGCCGTGAATCAACGCGGCTGACATATCGGTATGGCGTGAGTTATTAGTGGACCTGGAATAAGCCGACTCTCAATCAGGGAGATTTACGCTCACCGCGATAGGTGCTACGGGAATCCTGGATTCGCGGTTAGGCTGCACGGATCCGGTATCGCCGGATCTCCGGTTTCTCCCGCGTTACAAGATACGAGAAATTCTCGAATTTATATTCCGGATTTAATTCGGAAGATGGAGGCCTGCCCGGCTGGTATGATCGGTTCTCAACCCTCGCGGTGCGCGTATCGCTGAATTAAAGATGCGTGGAAAGATCACGAACGAGAGAGCGATGAGACTGGAATCGAAAGTGATAGTACAGGGTATAGGGAATAATTCATTTAGGCCTGATTGTGGAATTCATTCCTTTCTCTTCGCCTAAGAGCAGAGGAAAGTATCAAGGCCTTCGACTATTCCCGGAAGCTTTCGAGGTCCTCTGATTGAAACGCAGCGGCGCGATTCTCGATTGCTTCAGGGATCAACCGGTGAGAATTTTTTAAGGATTTCTCTCCAGGTGTGGATGAGATGCGAAAACGCTGGACTTCGCGAAGCTGTGATAACTGATAGTTGGGGGAAAATAAGAGCCGGAATCGAGGAGAGAAGACTGCCTGCAATATTATCCTGACTGTGCTTGAAGGGCGCCTCGAATCCTGCCGTAAATTACGGTCTGGCTTAAGCTGAAAGAGGTTTCCAACCCCGAAGAATACTCGCATTGCCTTGGAATTTGATCGAGTGGTTTGAGCGAGCCGAAAGTTTCGGAAATAATAACTCAAGCGAGGGAAAAATAGAAAAGCGTATTACGTGTGGGGAAAAATGATGGCTCAGGACTGCGTTCGCTGTACGTCTGTTAAATTTCCCACTAAACAAATTCTCTATCAAAGACGCGGCCTGTGAGAAATGGTACTACTAACGATCAAGAATGTACATGGAACGTAGAGTAGAGTCGAAAGTGTGTCGGAACAAAGAATTTACTAAACAAAGGTTTGGAAAAGGTACAACTAAAGCTGATCAAATTAAATCTCGTGATTACGTGAGGCTAATGTGATTCTACTCATGTTGTTGATACAGCGATGTGTTTTAAAGAGTAAAAATTCTTCTCTAGTTAGAGTTATGCAACGAAATCAGCCTCGTTAGATCTTTTCAAAGCTTTGTAACATGGTATTTTCGGTCAACGACTTTATCGACTTGACTATGAATTTTCAAAAAAACCTGAAAAGTGACTCTTTTCTACAATCATTCTCCAAATTGAGATATGTGAAATTGCGTTTGTGTCGGCTTATTTGCAATCGAGCTCCAAAGGTGCGCTTCGCAGGGGCGTCTGGAGACAATCGGTTTCAAGATGGTTCAAAATGAGGGTTAATGGTGTCTACGGTTTCATTACCATGAAAGAGGCGATTCGGCGGGCGCTGCGCTGCTCGTAAAGCGCACTTAGCGTTACGAATATGGACTCCGAATTACTTCATTCGACGTTGCTTAATTCTAACGTCGAATAGGAACAGGCTGTTATACTTTGGCACAAGACGACATCGGCGCCGTTTCATAATCGCGGCGCCATTTCGCTTGTTGGATTTTTGCTCGGCTTCATTTCCTTCGCGAAAGAAACTTCGCAGCCGAAATTTTCCCGAGCGAATAGCCGGGATCCTTAACCGACTAAACGACAAGTTTCGCGAGGGTTATTTTTCACGCCTTCATTTATCACTTTACTCAGATTTTTTTACGTCTTAGCTTTTGGAAGAATTACAGGCGTCGGCGTGTATCTGGGACCGAATTTGGCTCGTAATTCATCGGCTGGACTAGATTAGGTTTCTTCTCGAAGTAATTAAAGAGAACATTCTCCTTCGGGACCATTTTTTCCCCGCTCTTCCGTGAGCTAAGTGAGCCGCCTGCTCGAGGATTTACGACCCGCGAAGGACACTTTGTTGAAAAATTTTTTACGTTTCAAAAGGATAATGCGTGTTTAACCGTCCGTCGGGCGATCCGTTTCGGAAATTTATTCATCCCTCGATCCTCTTCCCTTATTTTTCAGGCAAAAGGAGAAAAGTTGTACAATACGTATACAAAACTCGGTTATTCGAACAATCAGACCCCTAGGCTGAATTGTAATCGGTACGGGGTTTAATCTCATCGCCTCTTTGTAGCTTTCGTCGTTCGATTTCCACTTCTCTGATAAACGATCATGAAGCTCTCCACCCTTTTGGATAAATCACCAAGTCTGGCCGGTATGTATCGCCTCGTCAAGCTTCTAACGACGAATCAACTAAGTCAGAAATATCGATCCGTCTGCGGGATTCGAGGAAGTTGTCGACCGTTTATCAATCTCGGAGAACTTGTTATGCATCTCTGAACCCGAGAACATGTATTGCCAACGAGGGAAAAACTAGGAAAGAAACATTGTCCGGATAATTTACAAAGTTTGTTCGACACAAAAGAAAAACAGAGAGAGAAAGAGAGAGAGAGAGTGAGAGAAAAAAACAAAAAAATATTGAATAAGCTTACGCGAAGAAAAAGAGGATAGCGGAGAAATTTCTTACAAAGTTGAATCATCAGTTATACACAAGTCTTGCGGGACTTCGTAACGTAATTTTTCTCGTCTCGAATCACGGACTAACTCGAGATATTTGATTTTACGAGCTAATATACGTACAGAATAAACCTCCGGGGTATAGTTGCAACGGTTCTCGGCAAACAACTCCGTAATTAATTTTGCGAACCTGCAATCCTCTCCGCATAATCCAATATGCACTCGGCGTTACGATATAACAATGCTTGTACTTTCAGCGTCTTTCATAGTCAGGGAAAAGAATTCCGACGGCTTCTAGAAGCCGCTCTAAATCCGCGGTTAAACCCCGGACGCAATTTATCACCCGACTGCAGGGAGATTAAGGATGTGAAAGGATATTCTAACGATGAGAACGCTGCGAGGCTTACAATAGCAGCTGTTTTGTTTTCAGCGGTTTCCCATCAAAACTATTCCCTCCATTTTACACGTAATGCCATCGAAGTTTTGAACCGTAACGAAAAGGGGCCGAAGAAAATTTACTCAACTATTTGCGAAACTTGTGACAGCGCTCTTTAGCTGTGGAATTTTGATGCCGGGAAATACGATGAAAAGTGCGCGCTTTTCCGACACGCGAAAACTTTCGCATTAGCCGAAGTTGAACCTAAGATATTCACATTCCCGGTCGCCGTTGGCTTTTTGACAGTTCAACGGTCGCGTCTTGTGTTTAAAACTTCCGTCGCTTATATAGTTCCAACTTACAACTACTTTTTATTTTGTATCCAGTTTTCAGGGCGTTAATTATCGAGATGCACGAGTTGAACAACAAAACGTATTGCAGATTCGTTCGATTCCAGTTTTTTGACAAAATTGTTTTTCGTGAATTTATTCAAACGGATTTTCTTCGATGTTCAATGTTCGATCCGGTGTTCTTGCCATCGGTAAAAATGAATGCGAAAGCGTTTGTCTTGAAGGATTAAATGTTCAACGATGCCAACGAGATGAAAAGTAAATCATCTCATTGCCAGTGGAGCTATAACTAATGATCTTTCGAATAAAGGAAATGATCGCATTTGATTATTTTAGAATTTCAAAATGAAGTAACTAATCGATGTCTAAGCTCTTGCAGAGAAATTTAGTCTATAGTTAAGTATTTTCACTTACCTGTAAACTAGCGTAGCTCAGAAATGCGTTGGTACGATAAACGAAGAAGTACTGCTTCTTGATTCTTGCAATTATTAAATCAAGGAAAAACCAAGCCAAGATCCACAGCTAAAATCGTCTCAATTTTCCCGTTTCAGATCCGCGAGATGGTTTCGATACTGCCGAGGTGATGTGGGGCCGGAGATGGCGGCTGGCCGTGTTGGCCATTTGGACAATATTGGCGCACGGCCGAGAAACCGGAAGCGAAGGAGGCAAAGTCACCCTGACTCCCGGTAGAAACATTGTCCCAGGAGTCGAGACGCGGAGCGATCCGCCAGCCGCGATAAGAAATCCGTCAGGATGGAGAGAGGCGAAGGATAACGAGGAGGTGGATGGAAATCGGCCTGGCATCGCTGTAGCTGAACCGGAAATGAGCGAAAGCGGTAAAAACTCGGTGAATAACCGTCTCGCGTCCGAATCGCCGGACTCCGGTCACCGAGAGATCGAACTCCTCGTGGGAAAAAGCGAGGAGGATACGCAGGCTCGCGAAACCAAGTCCGGAATCCGAAAAGTGGAACGCGGTGCTCCCGTCACGCCGCCGGCGGAAGAAGAGACGACGCGAAAGGACGAGGAACGCGATGGGACGTCGCGAGGCGTATCGAGGGCCAAAGCGGCGTCCGTTGACAAGGATGTCACGGTGGACACGAGCGGAAAAGAAAAAAGAAGAAGCTTTTCGCAGCGAGAGGGCTTAAATAAGGGTGTCGGGGAGCCAAGGCAGCCGGGGTCAATCAAGGGTCGATTATTCGGTACGAACCGCGGGGACGAGGAACGGAGAGACCCTTCGGGAGCGGCTTCGCCGGAGCTGGTAAAGATTGCGGAAAAATTTTTAACCGACGATCCACCGACGACGACGATCAAGAATCTCGTCTCCGGGGTAAGAGGGATAATTGAACCGACGAGTGCCGGTGATCTTCGGACTCGGGGCGAAAGCTCGACGGCAACGACGGCCAGGATGATTTCAGCCCCTGGAGTCCTTAGGGGGCGGGATGTCGAGGAAGGGGGGAGTTCGACGCGGGTCAACGACCCCCTTCAGGGTCATCGAGATTTCGCGATAACGAGAGGGACGAAGGGCGAGTCGTCGGCGGATATTGAACGTTGTCGGAATTGCTGCCTCCCTCGAGGAGCGGGAAACTGCATCGAAAGACGGAACGGGGGATCAGGGTCGACCGGAAGTCACGTTGGACCGAGCTCAGCGGACGATTTGTCCGCAGGGGGAAAAGGCGAGGGAAAATTAGAAGGGGGGAGGAGGGATACCGAGACGGACCAAGAATTTGGAGCCACCAGACGCGAGACGATCCCTGAGTTATCGGGGAAGGTATTTCTAGCGAAAGCGTGCGGGGAAATTGGGGTGTCGCGGCCGGATGTCGGCGGGGGAAAACAAGACGAGACGACGCCGGGTAGATCGCTGATAGCGAGACTGGGCGATAAATATTTAGCCTCGAAGAAGAAACGGGGTATGCGGGAATCGTCCTCCGGCCCGCAAAAAACTCGCGGAGAAGCTACGAGGACGATTTACCCCGGCGAAGTCGTAAGGGATGAAGAATCCACCCTCGGCCCGTCCGATGCAGAACCCACTTTTCACCCCGTCCCGATGCCAGAAGTGGCCGAAAGTAAGGAACCCCTTTTATCGTCGATATTCGTCAGCTGGAACGAGACGACGACGATGACCGAAGGGGCGGGCCAATTGGACCGAGTTTTTACGGGGCAGGAAGATGGGGATGAATATTATTCGCGCATTGACGAATCCACCGAAGCCGCGGGCTCTGAAGCCTCCGTGTTTCTCGGCGAATTCGCGACTCCTGCATCCGTAACTTCCGGCCTCCCGGAGCAGGACCTTCTCCCGGTAGCCATCGAGGGAGCTTTTAGGACGACCGAGAACTCGGCGGAATTCGAGAACTCGAGCCGGTCGACCGCCGCGTTGAATCAGTGGCCGATCAAGCACAGCGCCGTCGTCGAGGGCGATTTGGTCCTCGGGGGACTGATGATGGTCCACGAGAGGGAGGACTCTGTCACCTGCGGCCCCGTCATGCCCCAGGGCGGCGTCCAGGCCCTCGAGGCGATGCTCTACACCCTCGACCGGCTCAATTCCAACGGCGGCATCCTTCCCGGAGTTAAGATCGGCGCACACATTCTCGACGACTGCGACAAGGACACGTACGGGCTCGAGATGGCCGTCGACTTCATCAAAGGTGAGTCGACTTTGTCAAGGGGAAGCGAGTCTCTTTCCTTTCGCTTCGTATTTAGATTTTATCAACCGTCCGACTACCGAGGATCCGATGTTGCGGGCTTCTTGGGAGCAGGTATACGATTCATGGTAGAAAAGTGAGCTAGAATCATATTTCGAACAACAATATTCGTTCGGTATAAAAATTGATACTTTGATTGCAGTTTTGTCATTAGCTGTGTTTCGACGTTGCTTAATAGCGTCGTGGGTTTTAACAAATTTGATTTCCATTTTGATCAACGTCGTGTTTTGCCTGTAATCAAAGTGATGGACTGAGCCAACCAAGCGTGGTTTCTGAATTAATTAACCAGAGTGGAGTCGAGTCTTGATTGATTTCAACGAATCTAGTTCATCTAAGTTGAAGAAACTTGGGTATCGGATTCTTTTTCATGGAAAATGTCCACCTTTCCAAACGAATCTCTCATCAAATGCATTGTTATTCATACCGCGAAAATCTTTCAAACACACGTTCCGGAACCGTGAAAGTTAGTTCAAGGCTTCTTCCGATCTTCGTCTTACAGCGACTCAACCTTCATCATTTCCTCTTAAAAATAATTCCATTTAGGTATTAATTTTCGTTGAATAAATTCGTCGAATTATTGTCGAAGTGAAAAACGCTGGTTACACGTGCAGAAAAATTGAAAATATGCTGATGCTGTGAATACTCGCGTGATTGAGAATACCTGCAAAACATTCCAAATACGTCGCGCAATTACGCGAATGAAAAGCAAGTACTGGTACCCTTTTATAAACGCGGTATAAAAATCTCTCCCACTCGTAAAATTTTTCAATGGCTCGTTGATTATCGTCGTTTAAGTTACCGTCCTCGCGTTCCACGCGGGAGAATATTTGATAAATTACATCGAGTTGCGGAGAGGGATCAAGAAATATTTCACCTGGCTTTATATCAGAATCAATATTCAACACTCGGTAACATGAAATCCGAACAGTTCGTAACGAACTTTTATCCCTGGAAGTACTTGACTCCTACACTGATAATTCATCCCCTTTCTATACAGAATTTCCATGAATTCGAAATCGATCGAAGGCGACTAGCTAGAAATAAAAAAAATCGCCAAACGTGTTTCTTCGAATACACATACCGTCATCCAATTAAGCGCGTTCCGATTGCGTTTTTTATATTTCCGATTTACGTAGGCAGTAATTTGACGCATACTCGATCTTTATTTTTATCACTCAGTTCGCGCGATAATCAATCAGCCAGCTAAGAACTTGCAAATTAATCACCCGCCGTAGACATGTGAGTTTATAGATTATGAATAGAGATTATGCTGGATGAGCTTTGTCGTTTACTGCCGCGGCTTCCTTCCGGATTAACCAGGCGTACAGCCTAGCCGAAAAACACCCGTCACAGCGGGGTGACGGAGCGAATTTTTGCGAAGCGAGACTAAAGTCGACTCACTTTGGCTGAATTTCCTTGAAACAATATCCCTCGATCAGAGGGTGGAAACAGGGAACGACTGATCCTCGAAAACTTGAAAGAGGGATGTTCACAGTGATCCGATTCACATTTTTTATCGAATTGTTGGACTACCAGCATATTGGTGAAAGAATAAGGGGAAAAATGGAAAAACAGTCCAATTCTGTTTCTCATATTCTGTCAATTGGTTTAATAAAATTCGTTCGCAGCTGCATCTCTTGACTTTTCGATCCAGGATGTCGTTGCCATTAGAAACTTTTGGCCGAGGCTGTACTCTTGAACGTCCCTAATTCCTAGACTCTAGCGTCTTCTTATCGTGACGTGCACGAACTTAGCGAAGAGAAAATCCTCTTCACCCGAGTCCTAAGTCCCGAAGCATCCGAGAGTCGGAAAAGAGGGTTGTTTATGTTTTGCAGAACGTTGCATGGAAGCGTGACGGTCGTTTCCAGGGAAACCGGCATAATAAACCACTAAAGTCCAACCGACGGCTAGACTGGAAAAGTTCGGTCAGAGGAGCGATTATCGGATTCGAATTATTAGCTCTGATACGACTTTCCGACAGACGGTCGTCCGTTCTACATCCGCATTCCGTTTTTCCTTCCTACTTAACTTATTTTTTTCATTTCTTCTACTTTACTCCACCTCTTTTGCTTTCGGGTTTCCTCCCCTTTTATCCCACACACTTTGCTCTCCATGTTTTCCACTTCCCTCGTTCCTTCTCAAAGCGTGCTTCACCAGTAAAACATCACGGAGTGAATGCTACACTAACGAACGCTAATAAAGAGCGATCCAATTTGGCACCAATTATTACTGATTACCCGCGGCGCTACGCCCAAAACACTCGTTCGACGTGCACACCGGCTCTCGGTTCAGACCGCTGAGGAATCAGCTGCCCAAAGGAGTTTAATTGGCGAAAATTTATTCAATTATTACCGAAGTTTGAGAGCCGGCTAGGCCGGAATACTCGATTCTCACCTGCGCCCTCTTCGTACATTAAACAATTGTATCGAGCCGCGGTTTTTATCGCACGATACGTGAAACCCATTAATTGGAACGTGAAAATTTGACGCGAGTACCGCGATTTTGATATTCAAATTGTACTCGCTTTTCTTCAGAATTATCGCGAGTCGGACCGCAGAAGCTTCAATTCGGCTCTGGCGAGAAGCTGCTCGATGCCAGATATTCTCTACGCGTGCCTTTCCGAAAGTTGTCTTCCACTCTCCACGTTCCACTTTCCAAAGTGCTTCGAGGAGCGTGTTTTATTTTTCTTTACCTAAAACGCGAAGGATCCCGCCGCGGCCATTAGCTCGATGAAGTTTTGATTCGATTTGTCGTGGGAAAATGTTCGCAGCATCAAAGGAATACGAGACTCGCGCATTGAGAAAATGGTCGTTGAACGTCGACGGCTAGATTGCTTGTTCAACTTCTTGTTTATAGTTGTTTGAAACTTTATTCAAACTGTAGTTGTTGCAGCGGCTTATCACAGGGTATACAGGATATGGGAAAACTGTCGGCGACAATGCGCAGGGAAAATTTAATAACATTCAACGTTCGTCGATGCGGAAGATTTTACGATATTATTAAAATTTTCACCCTCGAACTCAATCATCGCTCTATCGGAATTCTTCCGTCACTGGATAACTTTTTGAAGTTGTTTTCATATTGCGAAGCTTCGAAGTTACCGTCTCACCGATAATCAGACTGCAACCCGACTCCGAGTAAGGACGCCAAGCCTTGGAAAAAGTGGAACGATCCTTCCCAAGATTTTTCCACCCCGGGACAGTAGACGCGTAGCCTGATCGTGAAAATATGAAAAAACGCAAGGGGAAATCGGAAAATGAAACACCTGCTATCTCGAGGATCATTTCCCGTGTCAGGAAACATTCGGAACTATCTAGAGGGATCAGTGTCAGAGGTCAAATATCGACAGAGAAAGCTCGGCGTCAGCCTCTTCGGGCAGAAGGGAGCAAATGACCCGGAAAGAAAAAGAAAGAGCGAAGCGAAGGAAAAACACACAGACAAAGGAAAAAGAAAGAGGAGAAAAAGGGGAGTAAAAAAAATAACCACGGGTTAGTGTATAAATCCGGCCGCGGTTTCTTGGCTTTCGAGAAAAGGCATGACGATAAATAACGGTTTACCGTAGCTACTCTGTTCGCGCGATTAGTGATGATACGGTTAAAGATTCATGGGAACGTTATACGACGTACGGACGAACGATGAATTTGGGCGTGGCTTTAACACAACGAGGAAAATTAATCTCGACCCTCATTCTCCTCGTCGTTCCAATTTGATTACTTTATTCCACTCTGTAAACCCTCCGTTAATTTGATAATATTCGATCAACTTAACTTCCAGGAAGGGTTTAAATAGCCGGGGGAAAAGCCGGTACAACGTTTTTGTACAAATCTGAAAGTAATTTCTTTAAAAAGTTGTTCGAAAGTTTGAATGAATTTTTACGGATAGCTTTGACAGGCTGTTGGAATAATTTTACTGAACAAAATGTCCCAGCAGGTGCACTTTGCGCTCGTGTTACTTGTTACATTTCTGTTATTGAGTATGTCATGTCAATATTAAAATGGTTAAATCAACGCAAGAGTTTTAGTCGATCTGTTGGGAGATTCTTTTTTCCAACCGTGCGGCATCGACGAAACGAAGCAAGTCCAATTCGAGGACTTGTTTCACGTTACAGAGATGACGGGACAATTTTCCTTCGGTTTTCCCCTTCTTGTCTGTCAAACAGTGATTTTCGATTTAGGCTGACGTCTAGTACTTCGCCCGACTGCGTTGCGAAGACATTCGATTCATCGTGAATCAATCGAAACGCCAGTTCTCTGATTTCTTACGATCCATCTGGCAGCTAAGCGGGACTTGCGTTAGATTGTGACGAGATTTATTTTCTTATTAATTGCTCATTTATATTAAATTAATCTAGACAACATAAAACATGTAAGAATGTTCAATTTAAAGATTTTATCAAAAAGAATGAAATCTTTTATTTCATATCGGAGCTAATTTTATCAGTTCATCTTTTTATATTCTCAAAAATATGTTATCTTGCAGCCATCATTTCATGCAAATACAAGATTATTTTAAATTTCCATTCATTCAACTCACTCATACATTTAATTTAAATTTAATTAATTCCTTTGCATCAATTCTTTTTTATATATAACTTGGTTGTCAATTTCTGTTCATTGTAAACAGTTCTTCGTTATTAAATCGACAGTTTTGTAACTTTATCTTTGTAGTTTGACCCAACAGGTTCCGTTATCGATGTAAATTCCAATAATAGTTTTGTGATATGCGTATCGTCAGACCGTTCCTCACGTGAGATGTTCGTTTCCGTAGATTAGTCATATTATTTGGTAAACTGTTACGTTCGAACGTTCATTTTTCTTTTCAAATATATAACGGTTTGATGAATAAATATTGAGAACTCGGATCCTGTAGAAATTAGTTTCAAATTCGAAAAATAACATATCGAATCTTGCACTGCTACGAGGATTGAAATCGACGTTTACAGTCAGGCGTCTTCTCGTAGAGTCCCTGCTTACAGCGGATTTCCTCTCCCACGAAATCCTTGTCTTAAACGCCGCGTCCAGCTTGACACGGCTATTTGACTCCCGCAATGTGTACTTTGGTACCCACTTCCAGGTCGCGTTGTAAACCTGGATAACGATGCCCGGAAACATATCCACCTCTGCCAAGAAGAGAAATTTATCAGTTTGGGTCAGGGTCGGAGTCAAGATAATGTCGCGGACCGTTAATCTGTCAAGGGTCCATCGACACACACCTGCGGCTAGTTCGCGATATCGCGCGGTTATTATCTCCATCTTTTCCGCTCCCGGTGGGAAATCCCAATAGGTTTTTCCGCTCGTTTTTCGATCGCCGATTTACTTTGTCTCACACCGATCGACGGTGGATTTGACGGTCCGTTTCATCGTCGATCGAAACTCCGTTGCAAGGGACGGTAAATTCGTGATCGAGTGTTCAAAAACAACAAAGGACATCTTTCCGCATCGACTGACAACGCGAGGCGACCATTTCCCCAATTTCAAATCGATTCATCGAGGCGAATTTCCGAAGCCCCCCTTTGCATATTTCCATACTTTCCTCCCGGTCTATTTCGTTCTTTTCTCATTTTTCTCCGACGGATGCGTTACTCCATCCATTCAACCCTTACTCACCATTCGTTGAGCACTGCAGAGTGACTCCGGCAGCCGTACAAAGGGTCAGAGAGACCGGATTCGCATCGCCTCGCATTCCGCATTCCGCATGTCTGAGTTCCAAGCCCGGTTCTGAGATACTTGGCGAACGCGCGTCGGCACCGAAGAATTCTTCGCCATTCGTGCGACTTCGCTTCTCGTTTAGCTGGCTTTTCAAACTCCGCGCATGAACTTCCCCGGCAGAGTTACTCCCGTAGATTTTATTGTACGTTATCCGATATTTTTATCGTTGATTTAATAAATTCCGAGAAAAGTTTTTAAACGATCCCGGTTCACTTTTGTCGGAACTTGTTAAATTTCAAACGGGATAACATCTGTACAGTGATGACCTTTTACCTGGCAAAGTCAGCCACTCAACGTTGCACCGCTGGTACATAATTTTAATAAATTTCACAGCCACGGAAACTTTGTATTAATTTTCACACTATCCCGCACAGATGTACATGCATGTTAAATTATGATCCACTTCACCCCGATTAATTTCCACCGGTATTTAACTTAATTCCTGCGATGCACTTCAACGAATTACATGACTTACGTTAATATGAGCTGGAGAATTTGATACGGGAAGTGCAGTCAAAACCATCGTCAAGTGAATCAAAATTTCTCTCCGTACTACTTGCGTGAGATTGCGAAAAAGCTCGCCGCGTTTTCCGCACTTTCGCTCGTTTCCTTATCGACTCTGAAGGGGTGCTACACCCCACCAGGGGTGAAAATTCCACGGTCGGTAAATTAGCGACGGATTTCAACTCCCACGATAGGTAAGCTCAAGTTCGTTGCAAGCTGCTTATCAGCAGACGGAGTGAACCCTTACAATGTACTCTTGCGTCGGTAAGAGCAAGCTGATAACCACGCTGCAAGGGTTGGTTGGCAAAAAAAAATTTTACACCCTCAGCGTTCTCAGTTGCGGGTACTAAATATGTGCTAAAGTAAACGCCATCGATCCACAGTTAGGGCGGATAATTGAATGAATGAACTTGAACTGCGAGCTCAAGTTTGAAACTGTTCAAGCACCGATACGTGGATCAATTTTTTCAACGGAAATAATTTACGACTTCGGACACGGAATTGCGGCCAGACTTGACACTTGTGCAGGGTATATTAAGTCGAACCAACAACAGCAGCTAATTAATTTAAGAATTATTCTGCAGTCCTGACATAATAATTTTACTCCATAAATCAAGATTTCAGGACTTTCTAAAACTGACAAAAATATCTTTGTCTCGCGTGCAGAGTAATTCGAGCTACATTTTCGGTTGTCTCGATCACACAACGTTCGCGCGAGTTGTTCATTAATCCTGAATATCACCCACGCTAAGATATATTCCCGGCAGATGATCAAAGCCTGAAACTAACGACGTTAACGATGTAATAATAACAGTAACCAGAGGGCGAACGGATGCCTGGAGACGCATACGTGTTTGCGGCTGGGAATGGGGAGGGTGAGGGTAATCCCATCGGGATTTCGGAGACAGGATGGCATCCCGTCTTCCAGCCACAGGGCGGCGGGCCAAGGCTCCATCATCCACCTCATCCTGCCCAATAAATCCTCATCCTCGGTGGTTCGTACCGACCGTGCGATGCGCTTTCCCGCTTGACCAATCGCACGCCCATCGCGTAATCCACACAGCTGCGAATCGCGATATCGTGCTCGTTGGACGATAGAGAACCCAAGCTGTGCAGTGCAGCTCACGTGGGATCGCACAGGGCCGATTCGACGACGGTTTAGTAGGTTAAGTGGATCCATTTCTTTCTCTGCGGTTATTATTTTCTCTCTTTTTCCATGGGCCAGAGCCCAACATTTTCCTTCGAACCCTGTTCGTCGACGTCCGATACGTTTATCCTCTGAGAAGATTATCGAAATAATTTCACGTCAATCTGCCAATTATATCGCTGTAATGTTCCCAAGAAATTAAATATCACTCTCGACAACTCACCCTCACACACACACACACACACACACACACACACACACACACACACACACACACACACACACGAACACATAAAATTATTCAATCAAACGAGAGCTTTTTTTATTCTCACCCGTTCAACCGTTGGAATACTTTTCTTCGTACAGCAATTTTTTTCGTTTGAAAAATTGTTGTTTTCTTTTCTGAAAGGTTCATTTCCCTTATAGCTGTTCTGTAAATGACTTCTTACAACGTTGAAATTTATTCCCTAATAACAGCAGAGCAAAGGAAGTTAGGTACTGAATTTTGATCCGGAGGATTATACGAGGGGCGGGACTAATAACATGCCTTCTGCCTCCCTTTGACAGATCCGGGTGAATGAAAGGGCGAAACACGATCGATCGGCACGATTTTTTATCCGCGCAACTTCCTTCAGCGCGGGCGTAAGGATCTCATCAGAATGCCTGGCTCGGCTCGTTTCGAAAGGATCGATGAATTGACTTCTCAAAGACTCAAAGTCCGACCGCGTTCCGAGAACTGCCCGGGTGTCGATTGATTTGCAGCTCGGTGTCAGCCCCGGATAGCCGGCCAATTATTAACGCCGCTTTCGTGCTTTATTGTCGCGAGGATTTGGCCCGCGACACATCAAGAAGAAGAAGGCTATTGCGTCGACCCACCACTTCCGGTCCGAGTGTTGAGCCGACCAATCTCCGCGTCGCAGGGTGGCTCGCCAAAATTCCCCACAATCAGGGTTCATTGGTTTCTTTTCACAGTTCCTTCGCTAGATGGGAGATTTTCAGGAAATCATTACGTCCTGACCCCTCGGAGTTGCGATTCAGGCATTTTTGGGGCATTACCAGCTTTATTCAGCCTTCTGGCGCCTCCTCCTCGATTACCGAAATCATTCTGCGGCTGATCTCGGACATTCCCTAGTTATTTCACGAGCAGCTTAAGAGCCGCAGAACTCCCACCCTGTATTCCTGAGACCCAAAACTGTGTGTTTTGTCAACCTTTGGCCAGTGGGTTAGTCCTGGAAATCGAAGAGGAATGTGTCCCGGGGGAGCAGAACTCGACACCACCCACCCCGAGCTGAATATTGGAAAGAATTCACTGAGCCGCTCGCCTGCAGCGTGAACTCGAGAATTCATCGACATTAAATTCGCATCGTCGATCAAGTCGACGATCTTGTGACCCTGCGATCGAATTAAACCTACAGACTCCGCAGGCGCTCTTGACCCTATCGATTTAACGACAAGATTCCGACCTGATCGCGACTTCAAGACTCTTCACCAGCCCTCCACCCGTCGATGCCTTTGGTATTATTTGCACGGCCGTGTTGACGCTCCAGGCAATTCATATTTAATAGGGGCTGGAAATTTTTGAAGATACCGATTACTTCAAGCTGAGCTTTGCGATTCGCTGCACAGAAGGGTGGGGTTAATTAGACTACGTCGTCTCAAGGAAACGCTCAGCTCCCTGAAAGAAAATCTTGTCAAGGAGCAGGACTGTATTTCGGGAATGAATCTTTTAATGCGAAACGCAGGTAAGATTATTAAAGTAGCATTGAAGCCCAGACAAAATCGTCAAGATTCTATATGTGGCTGTCACTACACTTTGAAGCTGTAAAGTAGATGTAACGATCAAAGAAACGATTTATGTCTACAAGTTTGTTGCAGCCGATCGACGAGTGCTTGCCTGACAATTTCACGGTACTGTCTGCAAAAAAATAACAACAACAACAACAATAATAATAATAATAATAATGGAAGACCGAATCGGGATCTGAAATGTAACCAGCTGTTGCCTCGAGTGTCCGGACCGTGAGAGTGGACGTCTGACAAATCGAGACCATTCGTAGGATGTATGACACACTTCAGAAGCCAGGCTGTTCAGACTGCTGTTGCGAAACAGTGTTGCCAAAAGATACCCTCGAGACGGCGTATTTCTTTGTCTCGAGATTTTTCAGTTCGAAGATGAGAGCGTCGAACAGCGTGATAACAAATGACATCATGGAGAACTCTCTCGATGTTCGATCCCTGAAAGCCGAGGGGAGAAATCCAGATTCGATTCATGTAGCCACGTCTACTTTTCGTCTTGCGAGTTGGATGGTAACTTGTCACGTGTATCGCGAGGACAGAACACGCTGTGAGTAGACGCGGAAGGGTTGTTTGGCCACCTTCTCGGACGAACGTGACATATCGAATGCAAAGACGAGATCTGAATGCGGAGCAACAACCCATGAGCGGATGAACGTGAGCCTCCCCGAATCCCACTCCTGGAACACCTTGGTCGAGCAGTGCGGACATTCATGGATTCGCAACGTCGCTCGCAAACCTTTTCCGCCACCCTCGTCATCAGCATCCGTTTCTATTGTGTCGCACTCGAGATATTGCTGCGTAGGGCTCTTCGAACCATCGGAAAGGCAGGTTCGATCGGCAAAAATTACACCGTCACTTTCTTGAACATCCGAGGCGTGTATTCAAACGCAAAAATAAACCAGTCCCATTATCGCGCAATATGGAAGATGAATCATATTGCCGTATCCATCTTTCAGACATCACTCCATGTGTCTCATCCTTTTAACGCTCACCACGCAAGCTCCTCGATGGTTATGAAATTTGTAGAGAGACACGTTTGTGAGAATCCTTCTAAGCTCAACTTTGGATCCCATTGACGGAAGAGGCATCGCGAAGCCGATGCAAGCTTGACGCAAAGCCACCTCGATGTCCTTGACATTTTTTCAACGAGAGTCAACGAGGCAGTATCAAGTCCGCCCGTCATCACGGGGGTGAGACACGACGGAATACAGATTTTTTCGGGCTAAATACTCGGCTTCATATGTACCGAACAAACAAAGTTAACGAGCCGTGTCAGCTGCACAGCGAACATGGCAGAAATCCGAAGCACGAAAGGCGTACAATTACGTGCCTGGATGTTTGAATGCTCTTGTATTATACGTACACTCGTCAAGTGTATCGTGTGCGAAGGGATAATAAATACTGGGGGAGGGGGGGCGATTGAGAAGCAGCGATGCGAGCCGCGAACGGGGAACGAGGGAGAAATATATATTTTTTTAAACGACCAAGGGAATCGCAGTCTGTTTACCGGGAGCACTTTAGATAGGGCGTTGGAGCGTGAGGAATTTTTTTCACCTCACAAAACGACCGCCCACTCACTTCTTTTTTTCTTTCTATTATACCCTTACTTATATTCATATTCTACACAGATCAATCATTTTTATTTCTCCTCAATATCTCTTGTTTACCTTCCGTTTCACATCATCCGCCGATTAGAAGAGAAAGAAACAAGCATTTTCCACTGATGCGAAAGGACTCGAGTTCCGTGCATCCGACGCGGTTCGAAACACGCGTGCTGCGCTATCAAAGTGCGGATTAACAAACCACTGCCGATCGTATCGCGGCGGATATCGTTCGGAGTTTGGTATAAAGTTGAATTGCCTGAGCGTGGGAAGGGCTGCGGTATGCACGGGCTTAACTCGTCCATCGTTTATTTCACAAATGCAATTTATCCACAGTGCTACAGGCCGTGATGCGAATACACTGGCAAAATTTTACCGGTCATTAAATATCCGGCATTTCGAGCTGAGCGATAAGCAACGGAAACAAACGTTGCGAGCTTTCCAAACTGCCCGAAAGGTGGCGCCGCGCGCCACTCGTGACGTCAGGCGACTCCCGCCAATCCGGAGCGCGCTTAAGTGTCGCGGGATTTTCGAACGAGCCAACGAATGTTGGGGTACGGAAATTGGAGAACGAAAAGCCTGCTAATTGAATTTTATCGCGTGAAGAGGGCTGAATTTGTAGCGTAACTGTCCGCGTTACACGGGTCGAATAGCTGGGAACGTGAAATAAAGGATTCATCAAGTTTCTGGACGCTTGAGCTCCTCGCGTTGAAAATTACAGGAGCGGGTTTAACACCGTCTCAGCAATTTACCAGGTAGTAATTATACTCGCAAGTGAGTTGGAGTGCGAGTTTGCACGCGGCGAGGCAAAACAGAACAGCCGGTAGGCGTACCGCGCGGAATACCCGCTTCTAAAACCGCCTATCTTTTCCGCTTCATCCGACTTTGCGAAACTAAACGAGTCGATTATCCAGAGTATAGAATACACGCTACTTATGTGCGCCATGCCGTCATTGCACCATCAATTTCCATGAAAAAATTCTAAAATATTCTTGAAACCATAAACAATAAGCCCTCGAACTCGAATCGCTCCACCAAGTGTTTTCATATTCCTTGAAATAAGAAAAAAAACTCCTAAAAATAGTTTTGGTCTAATTGTAAGACCTTCGAAGCTGCGTCTATCCCCCCCTCCATAACATCGTCGGAAGTTCTTGTCACTCCGTATACTTTATTTTAAATTCAATAAAAAAAACTGGCGTGTCTAACCGCACATCCAATCAAATCAAATGATCGATTTAACAGGTGCAATTCCTGTTTATACACCCGTGTAGAGAGATTATGGTAAATTCTGCTCGAGTATGCATGCGGAATCGAGCGGTTCAGGATTGGCCCGTGCCAGTCTACGGTACATATGCATTATCCCAGCTGGCGGAAGTACGTGTAGGACATTATACATACGTCGTGTTGGTACCTACTTACTACGGTGATAAAATTTTACGACGTTACAGCGTTACATATGCGGCAAGGGCGCCACTGAGAGATATACGATACGTGATATAAACGGATAATGCATATTCACTGCAGCGACACCGACACGCCGGGAAACGACGATCCCACGCGAACACCCCGAATCTCGTGGAAACAAATTAATTATCATTCCTACCAGACGGCCGGCGTCGGTGTACGCGTGTAGCAAAGACGCCCTTATCGCGCGCTCGTACCTTCTCTGGCATTTATTTATACGCGACCTTGTCCAACCTTCTTATCACGCCACTTTAAATACGCGATGGAGAAAATTTCCCTGCCTAGCTTCACGCGCTTGAAACAACCGAGCTGATTGCAATCCGTGTTGGTAGATCTCGTTAAACTGCAATCAACCCGGTCCTGCGGGCGAGACGATTCAACTATGATTGCGATTGATCTGTTGAGAAATTTGTATCAACTGTGGTATCTTTACGACGACACGGAATTCTCTTATCAATTTTCCGAAGAAACGTGTACTTTCACACGTTCTTATAACAACGACATTACTCTTCACAAATACAATTGAATATTTCTTCCGAAATACATGCCGTGTGATTCGGTATAAATATTCCTATGTCGATATATTCAGGAAGGTGACAGAGATTGGAGGATCGGTGTACAAAAAAACTATAAAACCAGGGAAACAAGTGGTCGTGAAAGTGGAACGGTTTCGCCTAGAAAAAAAAAATAACCTCTAAATTTCAACCCCAATTTCCGTTCCGAGACACCATCGTCCAATCTTATACGACCATCTCTGCTCAGGGCGGCCACTCGACGTTTCGAAATAAAATGGCAGGGTTTTTTTCCCCACTCTCGTGAATTTACTCGAGTACCTGTACAGTTGTATAAAAGTTCAGTAAGCTACCGATTTTACGAGCGATATTCTCTCTTTCGAATGAAATTTTATAGTTGTAGAAACTATCGAGCAAATGAATGGCTTATTTAATTCCGTTGGCGAATCGAGTTTGAAATTACGAAGAAGCTGTTTACTTGATTAGCGCCTGCGTGTGTTTGTGTGTGTGTTTTTTCTCACTCATCGATATTGGGTGTGAAAAATTCCGTCTAATGTGAAAAATCCAAAGAATGCAGAAGAGCGAGAAGTAGGCGTACAAATAAATTGAAATAATAAAGAATCTCTGGCACAAAGTCACGTACATTCCTTACATCTCGCGGGACGCAGCAGTTATCGTCGACGATAAATTTCCAAAATTGCCTTCCTTTTTCGATAGAAAGTCGAGGCTCGGCACTGGGTGTAGAGAGCCGTGTATCTAACAAGCCAAAAACTTGATTTGTGTCTTATAATTACAAGAGGTATTGAAAACGACGCGGTTTTCATAGGCATTTCGGCGACGGAGGCTCAGCAGCCAAGTTCGGCTGGCAAAATTGCGAGAAGAAGAGACTCCGCGGGGGGCATTTGGCGATTCACGGCACACAAAGCATCGCTTCAACATCGCCGCTCGAATTTCAACTCGAATACATCCGGCATCCTTCGATTTCGCCATTTATTCGCAATACCATAACCGTGACACGTACCGCTATCGAACTCGGGAAAAGAATTGGCGCGATTCTCCGGCATCTGAGACGTGTGCGATTTTGTTTCGGTAAATATTCGTCAAATTCGCACGGATTCGTGAGCCACGCTTTCTTTTTCTCCTTTTTCTCTCTACTCTCCTTTATCGTAATGAAAAAGATCACAGCGCTTCTCCGCTCGGTCGGAATCCCGTTCAATATCCGCCAAACGCACTCGTCTCGCGTCTTAGATTTTCGAAAACAAATTACAGCTAAGAATCCGCTTAACCATTTACCCGAGTAACCTTGCCTTCCGGCGTGCCGTGCGACGTCGAAAGGTTAGGTAGACACTTGATTGAAAATTTGGTACCCTGCCCTTTCCACCCACGCAAAACCAGTACATACTGTAAAAAGCGGCGTGTCATGACGTAAGCGAAGCCAGCCGATTCTCGGGAACGAATCAGGACCAGGATTCCAGGTATAAAAGCTTTTTCTGCCGCTTTATTGATGTCTCAGGATCGAGTGGAAGGAGAGTCTAAATCTTTAAAAATACAACAACAAAATCCTGTATATCCGTGAGAGTAAATTTCACGGACCAAACACACGGTTGGTTTCTTTTTTTTATTTTTTCTCTTGTTTTTTTGTACCTAGTACGATGAACCAAGGTGAAAAATTGTTCGTTCCTGGAGCGCCTGATCCCGATTCATCCCTGCAAAGTTTCCGGCTTGTGTGGCGAGCCTCGATCCCATGACGTAACGGTGAACCACGTGCACTTTACGTGTTTTCGCAAAGTTTCGGGGGCACGGGGCGGAGGGTGGAACATCAAGTTATACGCGCATTACACACGCCGTTTGCATGCCGTTATATGCAGCCTCGAAGGTACCTAAGCCGGATACTCGAGCCCTTCGTCGAGCTGATTCTATACCTATAAGGAGGATTGACGATAAGACAAGGGGCTCAGACCCCATCACCTAACGAACCCTCGGCTGGGAATCGGTGAGCACTCACGCAGCTCACGATCTTTAATAAGTGTGCTAATTTCGAGGCTGAGATTTTCTTTATCAAGGGACGGGGGATTCGCAATCAACCTTATTTGAATTCATTTTTTCGTCATTCAGCCTGATCAATTACCCATGAATTTTGTGTAAAAGTATAACCAAACTTCTTTTACCAATATTAAAAAACGTCTCTGAGTAAACGTCTGGTTTTGGCGTCGGATCTTACAGTCGTTTCAGCGCAACTCCGATTTCCATTGCTCCGCTATCCGCTATCTGCTAACGTAATGTGATAATTGAGGGAAAATTAAGCACGTACCGCGAAATGAAGATTTTTCCCACAACGTGGGCGTCGGATGATACTTGTCACAGATAAGATTGCCAGACGCGTATGTGCCGCTTCCGTAGATATGATGCATGGCAAATAAGGGTTCCAGCAACACGAAACGGTCTCACGTACCGAGTAAAACGGTTATACGGCTGACGTTCCGTACGTTGAAAAGATTGAGTAAGGAAGCGAATGGGCATTGTTATTGCGTCGATTCAACGCCCGGAGAAAATGGCAAAGGTGGAAGGTGCCGCGGTTGTTAACAACTAACCGTATACCCGCCGAGATATCATGCGTATAAATCATTCCGTTTTCGTCGAACGATCCCGGGAACGATTACCAGCTACTGCAGAGCGGTCGTAAGATGGCTGTCACTTATCGCTGGATATAATAGCGGATTGTTATACGGCCCAGACAACGCGACGCGACGTGGAATGAATTACGCGCAATACTGTGTCTCGGAATTTTTTCCCCCAACTTCTTTCGACTGCCTCGAAACAAGATCGAAATTATAGTTTTGGGAGAAGAAAAAAAGTATCGCGCCTATACTCTACGTGCGTATTATCTTCTCTGCAGTCGGATCGGCCTATTTGTTTTTAAAAAAATGTTCGTTTCTTCTTTTCTTCCCAATCCTTGTCACCGGCGCCGATGACTTGCTGGGAGTAAAACCGTCGCGGTCCGAACCTTGGACGGAATTGCATGAGCAGAGCGGCGGAAGGGTCATACGGTGTACGTGCGACGAATTTATATACCAGATTCCGCGCACCGTTCCCTCAGGATTCTGCCGATTAAACCGAGGGATCAACCCTCGGTCAGAGACAACAGCCGAGAGCTTTTAGTCTGGATCAAATACAACATGCAGCCGGCTCAGCCACCGGCTATCAAAAGCGAAACAATGACGCCGGCTGCCTCGAGAGTCGCATTCGGTATTCGTTGGTCGTTCATCCGAACTTCACGGATTTAATAACAACGTCCACCTCTCCCTACCTGAGTCTCGCACTCACTGAGATTAGTCCCGGAGTAATAAAGACGTCGCGGAGTGCGAAGCAAACGAAGAGCCGCATGCTCGGCGAGGGTGGAAAACTCGGCGCGAGTCGCTTTTCTGAAAATATCTGCTCCCAACTCGATTTCAACGAAAGCAAGCTCCGACGATGTTTACTTGGAAATATCGAGCTTCTCACGCGACGTCTGAGGTGTCTGCTTCCAATTTTATATTCCAGGCCGGACAGGTTCGACACAATCCCTTTTCCCACCGGGCACGGAGAAGCTTCAACGACCCAGACCGCGGGATTTAGGGATTACTTAATACTCGACGGATCAGGGAGTCTCGAGACTTCTCCCGATTCCACGCGGAGTTCGACGATTATACTGTCGACAAATGGACTCTCGAATCGAGCGGATCTGCCGACGCGTTCGTTCCAGATGTTCGACACTCGAGAGACAATACGAGAAGGACACCGCTTCTGATCCTTGACGAATCGGAGTTAATTGCGTCAATTTCACAACGATACCCGAGTCGTGTTCCGAGGGACGAGGTGACCGACCGAGCCAAAGATCCGAGGACGGTAAAATGGCCGTGATTTATTCCGTTGTAACTTTGGCTCCAGCTGCAACGATACAATCAGCTTTTTCGCCCCTCTTCGTTAGTCTAAAAACCAAGTTCTTCGCCCGGATTAAACAACTACAACGTGACTGAATGTAGTCTGCGTTATTTTCCCCGTTTCTCAAAGTTGGTATTCACTCCGGCCTCTTTGAATAATTGCCGAGTAGCGAATTGGGTGCTTATTCTTACGGTGATAATTAAGCTGCGAGAACCGGGAATAGATAATTGCTGCAAGCTCTGGCACCCCGTGTTATTTGTTCTGGAACCAGTATCTCCGTTGTATGTGAATAGTGCTCCATGTTTCGCACACGTTCCTATAACTCTTACAACTAAGTGCGTTGTTGCGGGTAAAGTGAGTCCGAACTGGAAGTCGGAACCCCGGTCCGCAACTGCTGGGTAAGGAAATGAAAGAACGAAAAGCAAACAGGAACGAACACATCGCTTCGATTATGGGTCATACGTATTTCAATCTGTTGCGCTTCGGGATCTTGAGGATAAACCACGCCTTGCGTTATCGGCCGAAGCTCTCGTTCTCGAAACGTCGAAATAATCCAATCGTTGATTTTCCTCGGACAGAGAGCTTTCGCGACACGAGCAGAGTCGTCGTGTTTAACATTAAAATTATACCGATAAAAACTCGAAGCGTTCGCCGATGATTAACGACTTGCTTGCAGAGAGCGGCTCGACAAATATCAATCACTCAACTCAATCAACGCGTATTTGGCCGGGGTCGTTTGATAAATTTTGAAGCGCTTAATCGATGCCGCGTCGACTTCTCGCGTGCTTGGTTACGAAATTACGAGACCTGAAAGCGAGTTCCGCGATACCGTCGGAGGTTGAAAAAAAAAAAAAAAAAAGAAAAAAGTAAAACCTGGAAGTGCAGCCCACGCGCTAAAATTGCGGCTAGGATCTTCGAAGTTGTATGAAAGTTGAGAAGCTGACCCGGGATATGCCTGGCTATATATCTTCTTTGACTTAATTCGCAAACTTGCCTGATATATATGCATAAACGCCGGGCCAGGCTCTGAATTTTTTAAAACTTTTCGACACAGCCGGAAGAAATCTGATTACAAAATAGCTGAGAAAAGTTCCGTCCTGCCGCGCCGCGTGCGTCTCTTCGTTGCCAATCTTAATTATCGTACAGTCAATATCACGCCTCTAGCACTGCGATATCAAAACGGCGAGGGTCGCTTTCGAAACGCGCGTAACTACGACGGAAGATAGTCATCATTTTTAGGAAAGGGAAAAATTACGTATTCCCTGTGAGAAACAGATTAAAAGCTCGTTAGAACTAAGCCTCATTTAAGCCGTTTCGTTTTTTCCACCTTTGTTCTTTTACCTGCAATGTTATTGCGATTCGTTACACACTCCAGTTCCCATTCTTTGTCATCTTTCTCTTATTATGTAAAATAACACTACCCGAAAGTGCTCCGTAAGGCGATATTTCACTTTAATTTCCATTATGTATTTTTATTTATTATTATTATTATTATTATTTGTTCTTTTTTTTATGAACCATCTTTTTTCTTTCCTCTGCGCGCAAATACGACACTGGCTTGGTAATGTAAAGCAGTATAGGAACATAGCTTCCTACTCGAGGGATCGTCGAACTTGCGCAAGCCACTCCCTGCAGCTTATATTGCCCGTTAAGACGAGATAGGAGAATGACAACGAAAATTACTAATACACCGGACGTTGTATGCAATTCCCCTGTGACAAGGTATCCGTCAGCTTGTAGCTCTGCAGCTTTTTAAAATCCGTCGAAGGTATGCGGCATCGTGATATTATTCCAATTATAAATAATTTGAGGAAAACTTGGATTCAAATTCAGAATACTCGGGAACCTCTCCAATTTACCGTACCGGTACACGCGTACGTACTTGAAATCACACAAAAAATTGTGCTGGAAGGGTATCGTAGAGTTTGGGAGTTGAAAATAAATAAACAAATAAGAGCAAATACTCGGGTAGTTCAATAAGCCGGAAAAATTACCTCCTTATTGCTGCTCTCGTGATGTGCGCTAAGAAAAGATTTCGAATTATGCCTCGGCGGTACGAAAACCTTATATTCACCGCACTCGAGAAAAAAAAAAACGGGTACTGCGAAGGGTTTACGAGACGTACAGCCATGGCTAAAATTTGGCAGAGCAAAAAACGCGACGAAAGAAGAATTCGAAGATTGAAACTGACGAAACTGATCAAGTTGTGGCGAATTTAAGAAATACCTGCGTACCAGATCAAGAGCTTAAGTAGTACTGAATTCGAACTCTACCTTCTCATCTACAACGTTCAGAAAAATTAAACGACCGAAATAATTTTCAGCCACGTTTTACATTCAAGGCTGTTTTGACCCGACTGTACTACAATCTACATCCCATACATTCACCCTAAGATGAAAATTTTCATATCAAGTACAGCTGCGGTCTCGCGAGGAATGATATGAAACCGAGTAATTTGTTTTCTTCATACGTGAAACGTGAATTTCGATTTTTTTTTTCTCGGTCGTGAAAGGGGGTCGATAGACAAGAGGAAAAACTACATTTTCCATCAAAAATCGACACGTGGTTCGTTCGTCCATCGTTCTATCTTCGGGGTTGACTTTCTCCCCCCCCCCCCCCCCCCCCTCTCGCGCCCCGTATCTGCGCCCGTCTCCACCCCCACCCCCGACGGCAAAGCCGGTGTTCACGCTGTCGGCGGTGCCTCAGTGGCTGCTCTGGCACAGAGCCGCGCGGTACTCGAGCTTAAGGCTAGTCCACAATGTCGACCTCGTTTCGCGCGATATAGATTCCCGTATCTTAGAAATCTCAAGGGGACCGTTCGTACTTATGGTATTTCCGACAAACCCCGAACACCCCGATCATGCTGGCAATAATTAAACCGTCTCAACACCCTTCGGCACGGTCGAGCTCTTCTCGCCGATATCAATTTGCAATTTTCCACAACTGTCGTTCGTTCGTTTAACTCCTACTCTGCCGAAGGTGAATAATTAGGAATTAAAAAAAGTACACGACTACTGAGCTCGTAGCTTGCTGAATAAAGAAAGAAAAAAAAAAATTCATTCAATCAGTTCCTTCTTTTATTCTCTACAATTAAACTCGACGTAATTCAATTTCGCGATGACAATTCGCCAGGTGTGTAACCTCCGGTAAGCAATATCCGAATAATTTTTTATCAATATTTAACCAGCTTTCAATACCGGTACCATTGTAAATCTATATATGTACACACGCATCCGAGACGTGTACCTATAATACAACCGTATACGCGAATGGTACGATGTCGGCGAGCGAATCGTCGGAGCGTGGAACGCGAAAAGGAGAGGAGAAAATGCTCCGATCGTGATGTATAAGTTTGGAGATCGTTCAACCGTAAGTATAGATATGTTTGCGGAGCAGAGGCAGCGTACGCAGATTTCTAATCCTAAGCACGAGGCTCGGGGCTTTCAGCGATAAATTGATTTCTCCTTATGTCTGTAACTCGCTTCGTGCCTATTTTCCGAGCTTATACGTGTATCCGGTTTCCCTTTCGCAATCAGCCCGTATTAACTTCGGTTCAGCAGCCGCCCCCGTCCTCGGGGGTTGGTCGTGTGCCGCTTGTATGAACAAGCGTTCGGCGTTTGGGGTGGCTTTCAAATTAGAGTTAGAATCGTGCGGAGAAACGTGGCAAAAAGACTTCCCTCCTAATCTGACGGATAAAAGCTTTTGGGGTGAGTTTGACAAGATGATCCAGCGGTTTTCCCCCTCGCAGGTTGAAGGCAATTATCCTGATTACGTTGCAGACATTATTTGAAATTGTAATACTCTTCGTCCTGTTCGCAGCCGCGGAGTGAACTTCGCGGTGAGAATATTCGTGTGAATTTCATTATATTTCACACTTTGCGGAGTTGAGCGCAATTTAATAAGCCGTGACGAAGACGAAAGGATCTCCAGGCTTACCAGCCGTTTCGTTGGAGTGGAAAATTTTCACCCCTTCTTCTCCTGCGGGGCGGGGGGGGGGGGGGGGGGGGGGGACAAAGTTGCACCCTGTCTGTACGAATGACACGTATTTCGGCTGGAGAGTTATTTCACGGGTATCATTATTCAAACAGCCCGAGTGCCCGGCGCCAGATTTATCCCTCGGATTGATGACGGCGAGTGATTAATCCGGTAAACTCGACCTCCTCGCCAGTTTTACCGGCATATCATACGCGTCGCGTGTCCCGCCTCAGTATTTCTCCAATGCCCCAATCTATTATGTAAAAGAAAATCTTGTTTTTCCATCGCGGCTTTCAAGATTTATCAAATTACCAGCTCTCGACCTTGCCTTTCTCATCTCGGCTCATTTTTAATCAACTTTTCTTGTTCAACCGGCTCAGATTACGGACACAATTGTGCTAACAATCTATTTGATCTCATTTTTGTTTTACAAGAGCCTCGTTTATCATAATCGAAGTAACGGCGGTGTGGCTAAAATCGCACGGCTTAAAGCAGCGGTGAAAAGAAGGGGGGACATCACGATACGCTCGAGTATTCAAACGGTTGTTTGTCGTATAAATAAACTTTCCACCACGTCACCTGACTGCGTAGGTGAAATATTTCGGGTAATATCCGATCCACCGAGGCTCGCGTAACAAAGTGAATCGAATTTCTTACAACCGAGATTAGATTTGAGCCAAGATTGCGAATGTCGTTCGTTCAGGGAAACTGTAACAGCAGGAAAATTCCGAGGGTGGAATAACCTCGTTTCGCGTACGAGGTACAAGCCTAACAACGGTGCTCTAAATAATGGTTCAAGCTCCGAGGAGTGAGCAAACTCTCACGCGTATTCGACGTGCGAAAACTGTACTCTACACCGGGTCTTTTGTTCGCGGATTTCCGTGTCGTCGCAGCTGCAATTCGCCGCAAAAGTTGGTCGGTACTAATGAGAAAGGGTTCAATTTCGTTTTGACGAAGTACCCGCGAGTCGTTGAAAGTGTTATTAGCGGTGACCTTTTCGCCCGTGATCCTCGTTAGTCGAACCCTCTCGTTTCCTTCTTGTACACCAGACTTCGCGCTGTTTTTCGGGAAGATCCCACAAGACTTGCGACGTCTGGAAGAAAAAGAAGCGTAAAGAGGATTCCCGGAATCGGCTTATCATTCCTCGCGAAATTTCGTTTCCTTGGGGACACGGAGTTTCGGGAACCCTTTTATGTGTCTCGCTTGAATTTGCATTCTCAACCTCGTGTTACAGTCTAAAACCTCGACCGTATCCGTGACGCGACGACCGTATTCTTAAAACTCAACGATGACCGCGTACTTACAAATGAGATGGGCACCTGTTGATTCACTTTGCACAAGAGGCTCGAGATCCGTTCACAGGGGGTTAAAAATTTCCGGTAAAATCAACCGTGAGCTCCGCACTTTACATCAGTCACTCACTCTTCTCACTATTTTCCCGATTTGAGTTGTTTTTTTCCATTACATAAGCAAGTGTGTAACGCTTGAACGGACAAAAACGCGTGGTTCCATATATTGCGCTTCGTTTTTTCAAAAAAACTTTATCACCGCAATCGGATCTCTTTATCTTTCTTCGTGCATGTACGTTTTGCCCGAATCGTAAGTCGACGATTCGCTGAAACAGACGTATACGCGCGGCAGTTTCTGGAAATGGGTTGAGTAACTCGGGTCCTGATCCTGCGGGACGAACGGAGGCCGGGTGAGCGTCGTTAATTAATATCTTCATAACCCCGCGGCTTAGTGACGATATTCTCCCCCCGCGGTTGTTCAGAAGGCAGAATAACAAGTTCGGCGAAACTCTGTGCCCCTTTCCGCAAAATGGAAACACTTGATTCCAGTTTCCTTAATCTGGCGTGATATCAAATTCCGTTCCACCCCGCGTTTAGCCGTCGTCAGGTTGCGTCGCTAAGCGGTCTTGGCCGTAAAAGAAATCACGATTAGCCTCCGACACGATCCTCGAATCACCCGGGGAAATTATTATTCCTTGTATCGTTGCCGCGTTACATACCTACGTGTATGTGTGTATACCCGTGTCTGTGTATAAATATATGACATCCAAATAGGGCCGACAGATGGCCGTAGAAGTAAATTCCCCAGGGGCGGAAACACTGCTCGTCGCACTTACCTCGTATATACCATAAATGTCCCCTCTTTTCCCCCGAGTATCGCTCCCCTAAATTTTTCCCAGTTGGTATAATGACTAATGACGCAGGGTCGTGGATTTCCTAGTCCTTTATTTCACCATTTTCTTTTTCCTTCCCTCGCCGCTGCTAGTAATTTTCTACCGCGTACCGGCGAATCGTAATTCCCTCGGATATTTGCATTTTAACTTTAATTACTCCTCACTTGAGAAACGTGGAAACAATTAGTTCGCGAAACTTGATTTTTCTATATTTTTAATCGTCCAATTAAAAACCTGCCGACAAAATTTACAACTTTGACAAATTAACCTACTTCTATTTTTCGTAGTACCGAAGGTTGGTATTTTCATTTACGTGGGGGTAAAAAAAAATAAAAAGAAAAAATCAAGATAAAGAAAAGGTCAGACCGTAATATCGAGGAGCGTAATGTAATCGCAAAATAAATTGAGAGATCAAAAATTATTTTCTTTTCATTGATATAACAGTAATAATAATAATCCTTCATTAACGTATGCAAACAGGGTATATATTATACGTATATAAGAAGTGTACAAGGTAAAACCTGCAGATGAAAGCGATACGGTATTATTATTTGAAAAGGATACACCAGCCTGGTAAAAAATTCATACCAGTTCAATCAAACCTTGAAATACGTTTGACGGATACACCGGGAACGTAAATCCTGAAGAAAAGAGAGAAGAAAAAGAGTCAATAGAGGTAAAAGAAGTCGGCGCAAGTAGGCAGGATCCGTTCGAGTGTCGGTGACTGAAGGGTGGAAGGAAGACGGTGGAGGGGGGAGGGGCGGGGAGGGGAGGTGAATTCTAATGAAAATACTTCTGAGGAATTCAGAAATCCTTGAATCCCGCGGTCTCGCGTTTATCCAATACTTATAGAAGCGTTGAGCAAACACTCCACGGTGGCGCTGTTTGCTCGTTAATAATTGCAAGAAAACACCCGCGATCGAACAAATAGGCAGGTTTCCGGTTTATAAAATAATTCCCGAACCAATTGCAGTGACAGTTTTCACCCTTCGCGCCTCTCGCGGATATCCTTCTTTCGCTCTTCCCTCCTTCTCGCTCTTTCTCTCTCTTCATCTTCCGCGATTTACATCCGACGCGAGTATTTTTATTCCAGAATCAGGGTAAATTATGCTGCCGTAGATCGTCATCGTCTGCGGCTTGGTGTTAAATTGCGCAAACGGATATTAAAAACGTGACGTCGTCTCGTAAGCGTAAAAAATCTCACGTCATTACGGTTCGGGTATGATGAAGAAGAATTTGACGTCGAGAGAAAAGCGGGAAAGTTCTTACTCCTGTCGGTTAGTTTACAGACAAGGGTAAAGAATTGATGACGTACCCGCGTAATGATCGACCTTGCCAAGAATATCTCCTTTCAAATAGCGTATTAAATTCTATTCACACTCCAGCTGCGACTATCTCAAGCTTGTTTTCGATACAAGTGTATCGGATGACCCGGCCGATGGAAAAAGCCGGGGAATTTGCGCAACGAGAATGCGATTATTCTCGTCTTGAATAAAATTGTTAGCCTCGAAACTTGCCCGGGACGGGAGATATAAAATGAGCAAAGTGACTCTCCGTAGTTAAGGATCTCGGGAAAAAAGCCCCCGGTGGAAATTTTTCTCCCAAGTATACATCTTCGATACATATTTATGCAAACTGGTTTATCATATCGATTCTACATTTACCAACCGAACCACCCCGGGGCCGACTTACAAACGACGAACACGTGCGATCCTCTGCCTCGATACCCTAGTTTTCCTGTCACACGGGACGCTGCATCGCATCGATGCGAATTTATCCAACGTTTTTGCAAGGATCCGTTATACCTCGTGGAGTCCCCGATCATCGCCGGCTACTTCCATTTTTAGCGGTACTCCCACGTCTCGACCGATTCGAAAACACGCCTTCGTGAAGGATGAAGATCGCGAGTGAATCAAATACAATACAATCCCATACAAATCCATCTCACCGTCTCAGCGGAAAAGTGAAAGGTTGTTGGGTCGGGGTTGAAGTTCCGAAAGTGCCCAATTCCGAATGATTTGGTGGTGAAACTTCAAGTAAGGAAATCAAACTTTGCAGAAACGACAAAGTTTCTAATGGGCGGAAACCCGACGGCTCAAGGTTTCGAAAATGAAAGTTACGATAGAGCAAAGTAGCGAAATGTAAAATTCTGGCAGAGCAACATTGCGAAAAATTGTCAAAGTTTGACTTTTTTACTTCAACTTTCGCCAACTAAATATTCGGAATTTTTCACTTTTGGAACATTTCCATTTCGGAATTTCAACCTCGTCCCAGGATCTCCACACTTCCAAAAGTGACGACGACAACCAGTTTAACAGAAAAACGAGAAACGCTGAGAGCAGCATCGACAACCAATCCGTAATTACTTGAAATATAGCCGGATAGCCGAAAGTATGGAAGAGTAATAATTAGAAATTTGATAAGACCTGCCGAAATTGGTAGAATTTCATTCGGGTCTAGTATTCTTCGTAGTTCCTGGAGAAATTTGAACCAGGAATTCGTTCAAGTCCGCGGAAGTCCATCAAGTAACTTCTTCAATTACGTCCGGGAAACCGAATGAAAACGCCCTGAAAGAGGATGACTGGAGTACAATTTCAACGCCTACTCCAGGTTTTCGGTTATTCTCTTATCAGAGTTTCGTCGTAAAGTTTTCGCGAGACATACGAGACTCCTTTCCCGGGTGGAATCCAAGTGTTCAGCAACATCCGAGGGGTTGCGTGGGTGTAACAATGACTCGACGCTGCTGTTCAGAGAAATTATTCAACCATCGGGATCATGCCTACATGGGGTTAATTGCAGCAGCTGGATGACGGGATCCAGTCGGGATAACGAGACGCGAATTCGTTTCCGTCCTAGAAAATTCGATTCCGAGTATGCGTGCAACGCGTCGCCTTTTTCATCCAGCACGTTCGATCGAGCTCGAATATCATCTGTCTCCTCGCATACGTGATGGTTCCTCGAGTTCCGAGCGAAAGGAACCCAGGACGAATCGCGAATCGAAGAATTCAGCCGTTCCATGACGGATGAGCGGAATAATTCATCGAGTTACTTCGGGCGGAGACAAAAATCATCGATTTTTGCAAGCATGAGATGAATTCATACATACGATTAAGTATCGTGTTCGTGTCTCGGTGATGCGGAGTGTTAAATTTTCGACGACAGCGGAATCAGTTCGAAACGATTCGGGATGGGGTGACGAGTTT
The DNA here is from genome assembly GCF_021901455.1 of Neodiprion lecontei. Classification (NCBI taxonomy): domain Eukaryota; kingdom Metazoa; phylum Arthropoda; class Insecta; order Hymenoptera; family Diprionidae; genus Neodiprion; species Neodiprion lecontei. The sequence goes on along the minus strand of NC_060261.1, from coordinate 43,329,781 downwards.
CCGAGATCATTACGCTGCTTGGACGACGAGATTTTCGGAAGACAGTAATACGATCATCTTGATAATTTGTAAACGAAGGAAAACCAGGGAGCCCGTAAGAGTAACGAAGCTTGGCTCGGCTTAAAGCTGTAACTAAGCAACATCGAGGTAATGATAATAATGCACAATTTATGATCGAATGATAAGTTTCGCGAAGAGCTTCCCCGCCACTGAAACTGAGCGAAAGTTTTCCGAAAGGCCGATGGTAGAAGGTGGAGTGAATTTTGTGTACACAGGGACTGACAGAATCTCGCACGTATAGTCGAAGTTAAACGGACAAGTTATAATTGGCTTTTGTATCGTAAGAAACTCGATTGCATCAAAGGGGGAAACTATTCGTGGGAAACCGTGCAGGATGCTTCGGACAAAGCCTAAATCAAACAGCACCTTCATTCCGCAAAGTCACAGGGACGAGGACGAGACCTGTCATACGCAGGATCGTTTTGGTTACGCCTTTCGAAGGAGAGACGAATTCACCTCCCGATCCACTATCAACGCCTTCCGTTCAGCCTCGCTGGTTTTCCCCATCCTTGAACACGGAGCCCCGCTGATACGAGGACAAATCGAGACGCACATCCGCTTGGCACATCGACGAGAGCAGGGGTGGGTTCATCCCTTTGCATGTTCACCGGTAGATTGTCCATAATCTGTAAATAGAACCCCGTGCTCCGAAGCCACACCTAATCTGGGGAAAGAGGGTTCGAACTTGGGAGCCGAGTAGTTTGCCGTCCGTAGACCCGAGTTACGGAATGAAATATGCACGGTCGAAGGGCAGGTGCATTTATCCACGAACTGAACGGTTGCGTCGGGCTAGCCGAATGATTAGCTCCTAGTTTGTACTCGATCCTCGTCAGGAAACAACTAAACACGTTATCGGAGTCCTTGCTCGTAGAGATTCGACACAGTTTATAGTGGCGAGTCAAACTCGTTTGAGGGCACGAACCGGGTCACGTTCGATGGTCCAAAGTGATTTCAAATGACTTTGAGCGATCCGGCTGGTTTCTCGTCTTCAATTTCCGAACTATCCTAAATCGCGTGTATTCCCTCCGGTGACCAGAGCTACTTTCGAACGTATCAACGCGCGTTGCCCGACGTTCGTAATCCCGGTCGGGGCCGTTTTCGCGTGAGAATGACCGCACCTGTATCAACGGTAAACTGACAAGTAGTGTGGCTCGGAGGCGCGTATAGACATCGCTTTGACACGGGTATTGTACGGTGGAGAAGCGTGGCATCGGTTCACCGATAAGGCCTCAGAGTTCCCATCGTCCTTTGCAATTCAGAATGGGCTAAGCATAGTACAATGGAATACGGCGGGTTGGTGATCTTGTCGGGCAGCCCTCGGTACCTTAAGAACAAACGCGGATTCTGTAGCGGGCTTTACGCCTCGCGACGCGATGCCGGGAAAACGCGTTGGAATTAGCTACGAATTTATGGCGGAAATAAAGCCGTTCGTCATCGAGACCCTAGAAGGACTGGCAACCCTTGCTCTTCGCAATAAATGGCACAACCAGCTGAGAGAGGTATTAACTGATTGAAATTTTGGAGGCTCGCCTAATAGTCGCTGCTCCATCCGTCGGTCCCTGAGATCTATGGGCTGGATGCCGTTTTCAGGGGGGGATGAGAGTGTATTCAAGGTAATTCGGAGCCGTTCGCCAGTCAGCCATCCGGAGCGAATGATCGTTAACCGAAAGCACTGCTAGACGGTGAAACGTTGAGACGGAGTTGCTTAAAAAAGTCTATCCGCAGTGTCGGGTTGAAACAAAGGTCACGGCAACGAGGCGAGGGCTGCGGAAGGGCAATCCGACTAATAGCTGCATTATGCTAAGGCCTCGCGGCCGAGAAACGAGGATCGCAGCCGGTGACTACAGCTGCCGGCGTGGTCGGCGTTGACTCCGATAAGAAAGAGAAAAATAAAAATAAACTTTTGCTAAACTCGCCCGACTACCGGCGGATTTTCGCCAAATGCCGAGGGGGGGAAATAATAAATCTCTACTTTGGTGCCGCGTGCCTCGCAATCCCATCCAACCCGTTTCGCGCGTTTACGCTCCCGACGAACCTGAGACGCTAATTTGAACTTTTTTATTGGCACTCGAGTAATAAAATGATATCCGGGGTAATCTACTCCGTTTTACCGCGCCCCGATTCCCGGACCATTCTCTCCTCACGCCAGGCGGTTTCAAAAGCTCCGAAGAGATAATTTTAGGAGAAAAGCCCTTCTTTGTTAATACTTGTTGTTCTTCGTATTTTCTCGATACATGCCGCGATAGCATTCCGCGGCCGACAATGAGGGATATACTCGAGTTTGGTTTGTTTTGAAATATGGCCGTACAGGCGTACACCTTCTTTCTCCGGTGAACTCGACTCCCTCGGAGTCGTCGGCATGACGAAAAGGCAACTTGGCCCGTAGGGGTGGGCCGCGATGACGAATGGAACCCGGTGAACTTAGAGGGCTAAAAACTTGCCGCAACGCCAACCCCCGCGAGATTGTGATATTTGTTAGACGAACAGCCTCGGATCTGCGACGCTGCCTCATCGCCCGAAGGCCGCGATACCTTCCACCCCTCATCGATCTTCCCCAACCAAGGCCCAAGACGCGCGACACGAGCTACTCGTGCTCTTATCCGACAGGCCGAAATGGACATTGTTGTGAATCGTGAACGGCCGGCCATCGAACTCGGCAGTGCAACGGAAATCCCCGAAGGGGTTAATCGACGCATCGGGCAACTATGACGAGATGAAGTCGCTCCTCTTACTGCTCGGCTGCATCTGCCTCGGGGATGGCGGACGCCGCTCGAAATTCTCGTACGAGTGGGACGCGAACTACGAGCAGGGGTTCCTCGACTCGGGATCGACGATAGGCCCGGTGTTCCAGGCCGCGGAGAAGAGCCACCTAGAGAACCCCGAGACCCATCACCGCATCAGGCACGCCGACAGGAAGTTCAGGTCCTCCGAGGAGCCCCAAGTTCCCGCCACCATAAATTGGCCCGTCAAGAAGGAGGCCGTAGTCGAGGGCGACCTGGTCCTCGGGGGACTGATGATGGTCCACGAGAGGGAGGACTCTGTCACCTGCGGCCCCGTCATGCCCCAGGGTGGCGTCCAGGCCCTCGAGGCGATGCTCTACACCCTCGACTGGCTCAATTCCGGCGGCGGCATCCTTCCCGGAGTTAAGATCGGCGCACACATTCTCGACGACTGCGACAAGGACACGTACGGGCTCGAGATGGCCGTCGACTTCATCAAAGGTGAGTCGACTTTGTCAAGGGGAAGCGAGTCTCTTTCCTTTCGCTTCGTATTTAGATTTTATCAACCGTCCGACTACCGAGGATCCGATGTTGCGGGCTTCTTGGGAGCAGGTATACGATTCACGGTGGAAAAGTGAGCTGTATAATCATATATTCCAACCAACGAAATTCCAACCAGTCTTTAGAATTTGAAAATTGTAATTCGGGATGCGAAAATTCGAAAAATAAGTGAACAACGGACACTGTACGAGCAAGTATTTTCAGGGTATCACTCGACGGGTGTCCAACAACCTCTCGAGATGTCCGACTTCAGATTAATACGCCAAATTTTTCAGAGCTTGAAAACACTTTGTTAAACCTTGCCAACGGGATAAAAGCGTATCTACCTCCGCGCCACCGCGTTCCCCGATGCAAAGTCTCGAAACGAATCTCCTCACTTTTCACCGGAAAAGCCTGAGACCTCCGAAGGGAACTTTGGTGGAATGCGTGGTTCTTATTCTCTTCCGGTAGTTTGATAAGTCGGAAGAGATTTCGTACGAGGAATTTCGTTGACAGTTTCGGGATTCGCGTATCCGGGGTTACCGGTGCTTCTACGCCGTGTAATAAATCGGCCCTCCGAACCACGAGGCCAATAAAACCGTGGAAGGTACGAGGTCTGTGTATGTATATGTATTTTCGAATAGGGAGAGTCGAGTGACGCAGCTGCTGCAGTCTTGAAGCGACGGGATTTTCTTTCTCGAAGTCTGTTATTATCGAGTCGCTTATTGGAAATAACTTTCCGTAACGACAACGGCTGATTAAATTTGTTCAAGAATTCTTATCGCAAATTTCCACTTTGTACGTGCCGGATCTTCACGCGATTCGCGTACCGATGAATTGCAGACTTTACACGTGATGAGGCATTCCACATTCATGCATTATTCGCCACCCGGAATAAGTTTTCGCAGGATGAAAAAGTTTTCCCACAATTACCTTCCACTTTCGTCATTCTCGTGTTTCATCCGATTGTTCAAACACAGCTGGCACACTTACGTACGTGGATTGTTTTCGGGTAATATTATTCTCCAGGGTTAAGAACCGAATTAGAAATTAGGACGAGTCGCAAGATCGTGCAAAACAGTTTTCTCCGTCGGTAGGCACGAAAAACTTGATAATCGTGCGAGCTTTTTCCGGGAGCTTTATTTTTTAGGGTAGAAAGATTTGCCGGATCGTTGGTTCGGATGAATCGGGCTCTCGGCTCGCCGATCACGTTTAAATACGGTTCAATTTTTCCCGATCATTTCTCCTTCTTCTTTCTTCGCTCCTCTTTTTCTCTCAATCAATTAGACCATCTCAAATTCAAGTTTCTAGCTAGAATAATGAACAGGCGGAGATTCCGCGGGAGGGCTTAAAGGCTTTCCGCGCAGGCTTTCGCCAAAGCGCTTCGCAAAGCTCTTGGAGCAATTAGATATGCAAAAATAAGACATTGCTGCAGTGGAGAGAATTCATTTGCCGAGACGGAGGTTGGTTAGCCCTGACTTAAGAGGCCTTTGTTTACCGCCTTTTTTTCTCAAATACAGACGAAGATGCCCTCAGGCATTTTAAAAGTTACACAGGCACAGCTGCCGGGATAGAAAAGATCGAAGGAAGCGCGCGGCAAATTGGCGCGAGGGACCGTCGTTTCGGACCGCAATGTTAACGGTCACGTTTCATTTCCCGAAATGAAAACATACGTAAATATCTGGTATTCCTCACGTTTCTTCCCTGCTGCGTTCCATTTATTTTTCAAAGGAAACACGCCGCGAGTGTAATATCACGACGCACGCCATACGGGCACGCGGATGGGGACATGAAATTTACATTGAACAACCGATGTGCCAGACATTTATCGCCGCAAATACACGCGGACCAGGGAAAAGGAAAACGGCCGTATCGAAATAAAATTTGAATCCTCTCGCGATGTCCCGGCGGTAGATAGGAAGGTATAAAAACGGACGCTTTGGCAGACGTCCTAGGCTTACGACAAGATCGAGGGGAAAATCCATATTTTCTTAATTTTACAACGGTTTTATACGAGTGTGTTCCGTTTTTTTTTACGGTTTAGTGAATTTTGGCAAATTCCAAAAGCGCGAAACGGCAGCTCTTCCTCGGCGTGGAACCAACCGCAACCAATTTTTGTGTCGCGTATAATCTGGGTTCTTCTTAGAACGGCAATAACATAACGATAACCGGCACGACGATGGGAGAAATTGAAACAGCCTAGCAGGTATCCGGTTTATTGGATTTCCTTTCTCTCTCCGATACGTCCGACGAACGTGTAAACGCGAAGTCTTTTCCCACCTCGGAACAACTTCACCCTCTTCTCGTATGAATTTCGCATCGTACGTGCCTCGGAGTTGCATGCCCGGCTAATTTGACGTCGAGTAATCAATGTCTCGTTGTACGTTCCGTAACAGCAGGAATTTGATTAACAATTAACCCCCGGTCACGCGTTGAGCTCAACCGTAAATTTCACCGTTCGTTTCAATTAGCAGGTATCTTGGCCCTCGGACGAAATGATTTTCACCGCAGATATTAAATTTCGCCCACAGTCGGATGCTTCGCCCTCCCGCCGCGCGCCAAATTTACAACTCGGAAGTAATCCCACCCCAGTAATCGCGGGCCGTTGGTTTTAACCGGTAGTCTCGTCTTTGACGCGTCGCAGCAAAGAGCCGGCAAGAGTAGTGATTTATCGACTCTTCGATACTTGTCGCCGATGCAAAGTGGCCTTCGAGTTAACGTACAGCGGTGAAGTTTCCATAAAGGCAAACGATTTATTGCGCTTGAAATGGTGGAGCGAAACCTATCACGCGATATCGCGCTTAGAACATGTGCAAATATTGCCTACACGAAATAGTTCAATAAACCTTTGCCTGCGGACGTTAGACTATCAGGTACGAGATCGTGTTGGTTCTACCTAACGGGTTACGCGAACTGGGAAGGATCAACTTGGACGCCTGGAAGTCACAAGGTGGGTTGCTTGTTACTTGAATTTACAAGCGAGGTACCAGCTAAGCGAAAGGTCCGGCTATTCGAGAAATCACTTTGAAAGAATTCACTTTTACGGGCGAGTCCTAAAATGGGCTTTGCACGCTTACGTTTCTTAACCCTTACACTGCACGCCGGGGTCAAAATCTAATAAGAATCTAATAATCTCTGATTTGATCCAAGAAAAACAATGAAATATTGTGAAAATCATTAGTTGATTCTTTTTCCAAAAATTCAACTTCACTTACTCAAATAAATGCCTCTTTTCGTCACGCATATTTTTTCCCTTCCTACGTGTATCTCTGTCTTGAGAATTGCCCGTTCAATTTTGCAGCCTGAAATATCGAAAATTCAGTGAGTTATAATTTTTTGAGCATAACGATCCATTTTTTCGGATTCAAAATTTCATTCTGCTAAACGTAAAAAGTTTTCGAGTTATTGGGATCGATATCTCCGTTTCTACGCGATAACTTTTGACGTGACACCGCTGTTATATACACAGCACGTGTGGAGCGTAAGGGTCAGATTGAGCAACTAATGTCAGAGTTGCACTCGAATTGGGAACATTGTACAAAGGCTCAAGTGTACCAAAGTTAGTTTCGCGTTACGTGCGTCCGTTTATTTTCGACTGTGCAAAGTCCGTTCGACGATCAGTGATGAGCCGGCTTTGCAAACGTTTAAATTGGCACGAGAGGCAACCCTTGACGCGAGAGGGTCGCGAAGCACCGGGAATTAAACGAACGCGAGCACAACACTCGAGTTGAGCGCAATTTTAATCCGAACTAGGAACGGTAATCGGAGTCGGAAGGGGTTTAATTCCCTCGACAAGCCGGGCAAGTTCACCGACGTCCGAGCCGAGTTTTTTAAAGGACAACGCACCCCCGTCTCGCGGGGTAACAGATTTCCCGTCTGGCCCGAGGTACCCGGGGATCGTAAAGATAACGACACGGCGAACGACGTCTCCAGAGACTGGAAGAGAACGAGGAAACCAGCCGGAGGACTGGCACGGTCTGCACTTTCCGGAAAGAGTCTTCTGCCCTGGAAACGGTGGCTGACGATGAGTATTATTGCACCTGTGGGCAGACGCGTCGTCGCATCCTCCGATCCTTGCTCGATCAACGGTGATCAAGTTAAACACGTATAAAGGATCGACGGTGAATATGCCGAATATGGTGGTCAACTGTAGCGAAAGAAACGAGTTAATTTTTTTTTTTTTCTTTCTTTATTCTCTATTTTTTCAATCAACGAGATGCTGCTCGACTTGACGAAAAAGCGATCGGTACAATCATTCGTGTTACGAAGTGAAATCACGCTTTTTGGAATTGAGGCAACGTTTCGTTCGCCATATTTGGAGAATTCTAAATTTGTTTTAGCCAGCCTGGGTACATAAAAGATTGGACGCATAGATCTGTACGAATCGGAAGAACGATTCGAATACTCAGTCATCGTGATATTTAGCGGCGAAATCGCGTGATCGTTTCATTTCAAATGAAAACGTTCGTTCCTTAAACACATTGTTCGATTCGCTCTGAAAAGTTTTGTATCTGGGATCGAAATACGGAAGTTCGCGGATGGATGGAGAGGGTACGAAGGTGAAAAGGTGGAAGGTAGAGAGTGGAAGATAAAAGGTGAAGGATTGGTGGTCCGCATCTAGGGTATGAATCGTATAGGGGTTGCAAAAAACGACTCAAAGATCGGGCACAAAAAAGCGCCTCGTTCAGATTTATGCCGGTCTAAAAGGACCGTGATTTTTAATCCGATGAATTGACACGGGACCCTTGGCTATTTTTTCCCACTTTCATGGAGTCCATTGACGTCAGCTTTTGCAGGATAAATTAACGTAAAATAAAAAAACGTGATTCTCATAGAACAAACGTCTTTACGTTCAAATTCTTGTACGGCTAAGCGAAATTTTTCCGACCCATTTTCTCGTTGATTCGTCCAAAACTTGATATATTTACAAATGTATGCAGATGCGATTTAATTATACGCGTAAAAGATATTGCGGTTGGAAGAAAGTTAATAATTTTGCAACATTTTTCAGATATATACATATTCAACATTATCCCCGACTTTACTTCCAACTTGAACTTTCGCCGACATATTTCCTCCTCCTCCGCAATTTTCTTAACGCCGTAATAAATCTTGGTGAATCTTCAGCGGTTGCTGTAAATAAGAAAATCGCTTTGCGTGCATCGATTCCGCTGAAGAAAATAGTAAAGTGATAACACAATGGGAATTCAATAAGCACGCGCATCGCGTGTTTAGCATGTGGTCAGAACCGTTTAAGTTTATTGAAATATGAAGGCTAACGTACATTACACGTAGGCATACGCATACGAGAAAAGCCATGAAATTTATACGAGGAATTTATTTCTCCTTGGTGGTAGACGCCTACGTATTTTCCATATGCTTCCAGGGCGATGCCTGTAATACAGACTCGGGATTCTTTCGCAGCCTGTAATGGCACTTGAGCGACGTTCAATCTTCTGTATATGACGTGGAGAGAAATTTCATTCATAAAATTTTTATGGAACTACGAACGGACGTAAGTTAATATAATTGATACCTCGCGTTTCACAGAAGATTGCTGGCACGGTGAACCAGATCGATGGGTGAAAAGATCGCAAAATAATATTCGTAATGGAAATTGAAATTCGCACCTGTGTGCCTAAAAAATCGGCATACGTCATACGGTGTCTGTCTCGAAGACATGCGTTACAGAAAAATAATCGAACACGACTCGATTAAATCCGTAAAAATTGAACGATTAATCGATTATTTCATATTTTTTTGAAACCGCACATTAAAGATCAAAATTTCATAAATTTCAGGACATAGTCTTGATACTGAAAAGGTTTTTTTATAATTTATAGCTTGGTTCAAAATATTTTTCAACTTCAGGTGAAAATATTCACTCATCTTTCACTTGTTACATCAAACAAGTACTCGGTAAGTAAGACAATGATAATAATTGATACATTGTGTAAACAACAATGAACGATTGTGAGGAAAAAGAATCGAGACGATCGATTAGTCGATTATACTCGATAAATCGTGAAAGAATAATTGAGACGATCAAAAATCAATTATACTCGGCCATTCTTACATCGTATCGCACTAAAGAAATGACTTAGAATTTTCACCTCATGTTACAGGCGAGACGAAATTTATCGGCGCTGCCTTTTTCCACAATTTTCATTCCTTCGGAATCAGCCGCGTTCCGGAAGACGCATCGCCGCGACCGCGTTATACGTAATTCGCACATCCCATCAGCAAGGCAAGCCGCCGGGGATTCTATCGCGGTATTCATATCTGGCATCCACAGCTATCGAGATCCATAAATGTTTGAGAATTATCGTTGAACAATGCGGCAGCTCCGATACCTCGCGTGTTTTATTACCGGCATAACGAGGCCGCACTCGATTTTTATTGGCCGTCGTTAAATTATAGAGATGGAACAAAAGTACGGAGTGTACGGAACTTCGATAAATCGAACCGTCGAAAATATATTCCATCACCATTTTATTCTCTCTCGCTGTTTACTATTTTATTTCATTCTGATTTAGAGCTCGATTTAATCACGCTGCGGTAATAAGTTTCCGAACAAAATGATAACTTTGAAACAGTTTATTAGCTTATCGACCGTCGCTCATCGAAAACGGGGTTCCTGATTCTTTTGAAAAGTATTCTCCAGGCAGGATGATTTGTGATCGAAACTTTCATATTTTACGGCAAAGAAAAATCGTCGTTGTCTGCGAAAGAAAAGAACCATCTCTTCTTTCGTACTTCCTTTCCGGTTAAAAATCAAAGTGAAAGCACAGTTCTCCTGTTTTCACGAGGAAAGATCCGACGTCGAATAAACTTCGAGCAAGCTTCGCTCCCAAGGTATCATAAGAAAAAAAGGAAAAGGAAAAAAGAAACCTGGAAAGCAAAATTTGTGCCAAGCTTCATCTCGGCGCTGCTCGACACTAGAGAACGTCGTTAAACTTGACCCGTAATTTTTTTGAAGCTACACGTCTTGCGATTCCATCAGAGGAGTGGAAACGGCGCCGAGTTAAAAGTCGCGATTTTCGTCGAGAGTGGGGAAGAAAAATGCGGTGAAATTCTCGCCTCGTCGCGTCCCGTCGCTTGTTTAAAACGAAATCAGAATAAAAATTACGAGTCCGTACCCAAGCATCAAGGCTCGGAGTACCGACTGCAGAGATTCGTTCTCCGTGTTTCTAGCACTCCGAGACTTGCGGTGCCCTTTGAATTTTTACTCCCTTTACCGCAAGCTCACACAACCAAGGCGCAATGAAAAAGAGTAGTTGAAAAAAGGAAAAGAAAAATACCCGCGAGCTTTGAAATTTGACGAAGTGGAACGTAAATGAAAATTGATATTCGAAAGCGTGACCCTTGCTGATATATTATGTATTCCGAATGCTGCAGCGGTGTCCATTAATTAAGCTCACGGGGCGTTGACGTTCCTCGTAGAGAGCGGAGCGGCAAAACGAAGAAAATTGAGCCGTACGTGGCGAACGCGGAGGACGAGAATTCCGCGCTTGCGAAGCTTTCCGCACGCGGACGTAACTTTCTGGACACGGTAGCTGCACAGTGCATTTAGAAAGAGCTTGGCAAGGCATTGTCAACTCGAAACAATATGATAGCTTCCCATTGTTCCGGACCCCGCTTAATTATAGTTACGCTGTTTTACGTCCCCTCGTACCATTGTCAAATGACGCAGAGTGGCGCAATTTACCCGGTTCGTCAAGCGGTCAGAGTCCCTTGTTCGTTTTGTGGATATTGCTCGGGACGCGGAAGCTACGGGCGGAATGAAAGTCCTCAATGTTTTATTACCGCCCGGTTCAGTCGAAAAAAATGTCAGAAAGTACGCAAGCTGATACGCAGCATTGATGATTGAATTCAGCTTTCATAAGTTTCATCAGAATAGTATTACGTTATTTGGTACGGAGAAGAATCAAAAACCATGAATTATGATCGAAATGATTGAGTAATTGAAAGGGCTAAGCCGACTTACACTATCCGACAAAATTTCTCGATCCGTTTAGCCCTTTAAAAATGTTTTCATTATTCCGTACAGCAACGCCAACGTAGTAAAATATGAACAGTAATTATTGGCGTATAAAACTGACCGCCGCTGTTAATCTCGGACTTACAAAGAGCTAAATGGACATGTCTGTGTGTAAAATCCCCGTGTGTAAACCGAATTACATCTGCGGACAAAATCCACACACCCGGTCGGGTTAAACCAACTCCGGTCCAATCCCAGATTCCCAATTTAGACCGGGTGAGGGGTATAAAAAAAATATATTCGCCCAGCGAAAATCTATCGAATGATTGCCTTTCGTTCGTGACCCCGACGAGGATGGAGAAAAATTGTGACTCGCAGAACCAGAATCTGCGCATCCGGAGCCGGGCAATTTTTTTGTTCAGTACATTTATTATCCTTTATTTTTCGTTCGTCAATTTTGTCACTTTCCCGGGAAAGAATTTTCTCCCAAATCTCTCCCTGCTGTTCCTGATCTAGCAATCATCGGAGGGGGCGGGGGGGGGGGGGGGGAGGGGGATTAATAGGTTCGAGGATTCGCAGCGATTTCGGGTTCCAGACTGTCCATTTATTCCTATCGGTCTGTATATCGCTGCGCCGTTTTCAGAATCGAACGAGCTTCAAGAGTTACTGCTAATGGCTACTGAATATGCAAGCGAATCGCGCCGCCCTTCGCTGGCACTCCACTCTAAAACTCGGACGCAAGTAAATCAGCCCCGGTTTCTCCCGTCCGAAATTCCCCGGTCTTTCTACGCCACATGGACAGCGGTTTAAACGTGAGTAAAGCCTCGGAGAAATTCGGGCATGAGAAACTGAATCCCAACAAGGATAACCAGAAATGGAAGAAAATACAAACGAATCGAGCAAAAGCACGTTCCTCTCCTTTCCGACCACGCGCTGATGGACGCTTTCGAGTAATTCATCACTTCATTTCTAGGAGTTTTTTTCTTAGAAACTAAAGCACTTGGAGCAATTTCAGTATGCGGACTTTACTGTTTCCATTTTTTATCGTTCGCTAGTTATGTGCGCCTTGCCGCTATTCTGTTAATAATTACAATAAAAAAAAAAAACTCTAAAATGTTCTTGAAACTACAAATAATGAAGCCCTCAAACCGAAATTGCTCCAAGTGTTTCCATTTTGTTTGAAAAAAAAAAAAAAAAAAAAACTACTCCTAAGAACAGGGATGCTTTTAGACCGTCCAAGTTGTATCCCCCCTTCCTTAATAGCCGCGGCTTGCGGCACGCTGTCAAAACTTTCCGAAACGCTCTGCAAACTCACAAGGGAAAGGCTAGAAGGGGCGAGAAGAAAAGTGCGGCCGGGACGAGCTTGACTTTGGGAGTGTGGATTTGGTCAAGTCTTTGGAGAGTTTGGGAATTGCGGATCTCGAACTCCGGTATCATTCACCCGATGGAAGGGAGAGTCCGCGCTGCTGCAGCCTCTTGTAAACCGAGTGAGCCAACTTCATCGCGGACGGAGATGAATTACTCCAAGTTTGATAGTTACGGAATTCCTCCAAGTCCAGGGATCTTATTTCCGATCGATCCGCCCTGCAGCTTTCGTCGTTGCAACCCGATTTCAACTTTCCGCGGCATATCGGGTTTCGCTTTATCGGTGCAGCTGCAGCCTAACTTCGGCGGTTATCGACTTGACAGGAAGTTTTGATGTGTGTCCTCCAGTCACGAAATAAGTCTCAAACAAATCATGTCCGCGAAACAAAATAGTCTTATCATTCACACGGAGGTTTGAAGATTTTCCTTTTTCCTGCGGAAGAAATCTAAATGGATGTAGATTTTTTGGACTTGTACATGGAAAAGCAGGTAATGTAAAGCTCGGAAAAAAAAGCTGTCATAATATGACCCTGTTTATAAAATGGATGCAACGATGTTGAAATCGGAGATAAAACGCCGTTTGTTACGCGATTTAAAAACCGCTGGCAAACCCATTCGTGATACGAACCAAAAGCACAACGATGATTGTTTCAAAACCGTCAATGTACAATGTGTAGAATTGCACAGGAAATGATTTCACAATTTCGATAAGCTTTACATCTACACCGTTTCGAATTCCAGCCTGTTTTATACAACGCGTAATTTTTATCGCATACCACGATCCAACGGGCGTGAGAAAAGGGATATTAATTCAATCTCGTCACAGCCGGCCACCTGTGGTTTTTTCCGGGTAAAGCGCAGCCGGCTTGCAGCTTTTGCACCCGGCAGGGGATGGTTTTATTAAAATAATTTCCTGTCACGATCATCTCGCGCGGTCAAATTCCTCCCTCGCTTTATTATTTACCAGCTCCCGGCTAATTTTGACGAGCGCTTTTTCGCCCCCCGCAGTTGGGCCTCTCCGCTCGACAAATTCGCCCGAAATTCCATCCCTGAGAGCTTTTCTTCTTCGCAATCGACCCTCCGCTCTCAATTCATCCCAATAGGACTTCGGGTCTTCCAAAGATCTCCCCGTAAAGAGATCCCAGGTAAATTCCTCTTCTTATTCTCATCCCTCGGAGGGATTTCGAAAATTGAGCCACCACCGCCACGCGGCTTGTTCTCGGGGAGACAAAAGTGAAAAAAAAAAACCTCGCTTTTTGGTAATTGTACGTAAAACTCAATCGGGTTCACCCTGCTCGGAAGAAGCGGGGCTTTTCGTCCAGTGGGAAGCCCACCCGGCATGCAACGGAAGATGGATCAGCAGTTTTCCGGTAGCTCGCTGATGCGACGGTGGATTACAATCCACGAGGAAGTTTGAGCATCGGATTCCAGGCCCGGAGGAAAGTTCGCGAACTCCGCGCCCCGGGTGGTCTTCAATAGTTCGCTCCTTTTTAGGGGCGGAAATCGAAAGTTGAAACGCAAAAACTTTCCAATCGCTGGAGACGCCGGGTCGGCAAGAAAATAGAAAGATTTTCACACCCTCGCGTTGTGAATTTTAGCAGTTTCGAGAACATTTCATTTTCACTTTCGATGAAATGACGGAAAGCGTTTCATGCCTTCAAGAATCCAGCATCACCTGTTCGGAAATATGATTTTCACAGCTTCCTCTGAAGGTTATCCGTTTAACTTAGTTTATATTCATGCACAGTGTACATTCAGCCTTCTATGTGCACGATTTTCCCATCTCCCCTTCCCCCCCCCCCCCCTCACTCTCTCTCTCTCTCTCTCCCTCGCTCTCAGTAGAGATAAGGCAGCTATTATGAGGCATACTAAACGGCGAGAATACTTGCAGCCTGGTTACACACGTACACCTGTGTGCTCAGAATCGAAATACATGAGGTGATTGTGAAGCAGGTCAGCAATTTCAGATTTTAGAAACCTTTCGAACAACCCCTGAATGACATCAGATTTGAGCCAAGATTTCCAGTTTGAATTTTCATGTGGTAAATTTTTTAAACGAATAATTAATACGAGGGATGAACAATGTTCCTCGTATATCGAGAAATCAGAAATTCCATACGTTCAACATAGGCAAAAGTATTTTTCATTCGTAAATTTTTATTCATTGCTTCTCAGTTGGAAAGATTATTTATTTTCTTTCTGAATGGAATGTGAATAAGATTTTTTTTTAAATGTGAATCGCACGCGAACTACCAAAAAAAAAAAAAAAAAAAAACAATGTGTATAAACGTTGAATATCGATTTCACGTAAAATTATGCGGACGTTGAATAGATTCGAAAAAAATTCGTATGTTTGCATAATGGTGGCGGTAGGTTTTTGTCGAAAAGCTCGTTTATCACGCGAGTGGGATCGAATCGCCCTTGAGAAATGTCGAATTGAGAAGCGTTACGCTCCCATACTAGAATCATTATTATCAATTTTCACCAAGACGCATTTGTCTTGCGAACAAGAATTGGTTTAGCATCAGGCAACCAGGTTCAGTCACACCAACTTGATTCGCATTTCTCACATTCCCCAGAGTCCAGAGTTTCTGCACCGGAGAGAGAAACATTTATCTCCATGTTTCTTCAACTTTCCTGGATTACCCCAAATATGAGAATCCTTGTTTACGACAATTAAGCAAATGTCACGTGACTACTTTGAAACAACCGATTCCCTGGGCAGGCGAATATTCACGCGGGACGCAGTCGATTGCCTACGTGAATGTATCATCGTGTTTTCACGGCCCGAGGCACCGAGATCCTGGTCACATAGCGAACCGGGCAAATCCAGGCCATTGTTAGTCAAACTACGTGACGCGTGTACGCGAGCAGCTTGCGCTATGTGTAAATTGGTTTTTCCCTTATTATACGCTAAGGGTAAGAGGAGACAAGTCCGGGTTGCGGTCCGATTCCACCCTGCAAGGATAATGACACGGAGCGAACTATTGACACGTTTCTTCGGGAAGCTACAATTCAACCCTCCGTTCGTTATTCACGGAAGCGGAGAAAAATATGCGAAAATCATTGCCGTGCTCCGTCTATGAATCGCATAGACGAAATTCCCCTGTATCGTTATCGACAAGTCGAGTCGAATTTGTAACTTTGTTACGAAACTTATAACTGTGCCAAAGAAAGTCGAACTGCAAGCTCAGTTTATAACGAATCGAGGTATCGAAATGAAAATGTGAATTCTTCGTAATTAATTAATTACCTTTACGAATCGATCTTAATTATGCATTTTCTAAGTCACTATTAATCGTATACCGAATTATTAACCCTGTTGCAAATTGTACGAAACGAACGGGCTCGTCGCCAGGGTGAATCGAAATTCAAATGAACTTGTTCCAATTTATACCGCAAGTAAATTTCATGCATCGATATACAATAGAATCGTACGTGTAAGGTAACGGGGAAAAAACTACAAAGAGATGAAATTGTCCCTGCGGTTACGCGTAGATGACAGGCGTGAGATAAAATTCGATTGTCTGGCGTATCTGAAATAGTTGAGAAACTGCGAAAAATGCATCAATGCATGTGACTTTTCGATGCATCGCTTATTACATACATAGATACAGGTACATGAGACGCGTGCAAAGAATCGAATCGAAGGATAAAGGCGAGCTGCATAAAGGACGAAGAACATTGACTTGTAAATTTCGAATGAAAACTCGAGCCATCGAGGGGCGAACGACAGTTTGCGTTGTGTTTTACGATGGGCTTTGAGTGTTTGAGCTGCCTCAAGTGAGCTTTGAGTGCTTCGCGCGCTTGACATGCATAGGCTGCTTTTGCACAGGTGGGCTGCTAGACGTCCTCGACTGATCCGCCCTGTTAACCTGATACTGCAGAACTCGAGAACCCGAACCACCATTCCGTTCTTCCGGAACTCCATGCTCTTGGAAAGTGAGCAAACGAAATGGGCGAGGGAAAAGTGCCGTGAAACCGTGTTAAAGGTCCATTGTTTTACTTCTGGAAACGAGAAGTATCGACTTGACCCGATGACGAGACGCTGGGCGAAAAAATACGCGAGGTTGATCTTCCCGTCGATAAATAAGGCTTGATAAAGTTACCGCAAAGGGTTTTAAGCTTTTCATGGTGAACGAGTTTGTTACGGTTTATACAAATTAATACCGAATACCAACTGACGTCCGGCAACAAAGCGCGGCATTGCCGAACAGATCTGCGTAGATTAGATGATTGAATCTGCCTAACAAGGAAATTGCCTGCGCGGTGATGAACGACGTTTGTCGTTTGGCGTAGCAGGGATTACTCGAATCAACCGCAACTTTGGCGAAGAGCAGCTTCCGCGTCCTCGGCGGGGAAATTACAACAATGAAATTGGAGTAATTCCTATGTTCACAAGTCGACGGTGAAGCAGATTAAAGCATTCACTTTTGCCCGTGCAATTTGGTGAGATTTTGGAAAATGTATTCGTTTAGCTCGGCGTGCACTTTGATGGTCAGCCTCGTTATGGCTTCGCGCAAGAGTTTCCAATCAGGCTGTGAAGCCGACAAACAATACCAGCACCGTAAAATGAACACGAAAAGCTGAAAGTCACGGTTCATCCCCGTTAGAATGGTCGTAACGGTCGAGGACGGGGGTTGA
Organism: Neodiprion lecontei; assembly: GCF_021901455.1. NCBI lineage: Eukaryota > Metazoa > Arthropoda > Insecta > Hymenoptera > Diprionidae > Neodiprion > Neodiprion lecontei. The sequence continues at coordinate 43,312,471 of NC_060261.1, read as the reverse complement.
AATCAGCTTTGGGTTTTCCAACGATTGCTTCTTCCACATCGTTGCGACAACCTCGAGCATTGTCAGCTGCATTCCGAGACGGTATTGATCAGCGTCGGTGTTTTTCCCTCTTTGAGGAAAGTCCGTCGAGTCGGACCGACGCGATCCGAGGCACGTATAAAGCGCAGCTGCATGCGGATAAGGGTGGAAAAAAAAGGAAACGTTATTAATACGTGTTCGCCGTTTCCATTATCGCTCTGGCACTGCAGTCGCCGAGAGCCACAGCGGCGTAGTTACAATAAGACGGAGTAATTTGTCATTGCCATTAGCGGAAATAACGTAGTATACACGAGGCGTTGGGTGCCTGTCGGGTATTCCTGTTCTGCCGAGTATGATGTACTGTAATCTTAGTAAGCCATCTCCGCGCCGATGCAAATTGGCAAACACTGCATTGTTGGGAAGGGGGCAATCGCACGCAGCGAAGCCGCCATCATCATTATCGTCATCAGGGGACATCCGTAAGTGTGCGGAAGAAAAACACCATCAAGATTCAGCGCGAAAACGTCGATACCCATTTTCATGTATGAAAATCCAGCTCTTCCGTCTCTGAATGATTATAAACCGAACAGGTCACAGGTACCTACTAATTAGCATTTGCATCGAATCGGCGTTAACCAGTGAAAACTAACGGTGACGGAAACTTCTCCGGTACGATCAAAGACTCGTAGCTTTTACTTCTACGCGGATATCGCTACTCGGGATTTCTGGTTAAACTGAAGTTCATCGACACCAAATTAACGGGGTTTTGCAGCGCGTACGTTGGATAATTACAAGCCGCGCGCTCTGACGTCCAAGTTTCTCTTCAACGTGAAGTTTCATTCGTTTCAAAACTCCGGATACCAAGACGCTGAGTTACGATCTAAATCAATGATTAACGTATCGCGCGAGAAGCTTTGAAGATTTACACGCGCCGTTGACTCGAAGGAGAAAAATAAATTGTTCAGTCGACGCGAAGAGCGAATATTTATGGGACGCCGGTGCAGGCGGCACTAAAATTGATACCGTGGAAAGTGTAAACTCGGCGGTATTGGGCGGGAAAATTTTATTGGAGTCAGCGCTAGTTCGGCGCTTCCGGGAAGCTTTTCCCCCTCAAAGTTCGGGCGTCGCTCAAAGCAAGACGGGAGAAAAGGCTGATTCAAACATCGGTAAATTATCTTAAGCAGCCTGGGTCCAGAATGTTCCTCGCATACTTTGGGACCCGGATTCGGACGACGAAATTACTTTTCTTAAGCAAAGTAGCCGGTATCTGCTGCCGCGGTGATTTGTCGCCCTGAGAACTTTTCCCTTCTCCGATTGCCGATCGGCGCTTGAAATCGTAGATCATGGATGATCGAGAATCATTGGATTGCGCTTTACGCAATGAGAGAATTCGCGACCGTTCCACCAGCTGCCAATCCTCGCCGGTGCGGCTGTTCTCCTAATAAGATCATCGGTGTCGTTTTCGGCAACGTGACTCTTTGCCAACTCCCTTTTTTACCCCAGGACACGTCGCCCGGTGACTCGACATCGTCTGCTCCAGACGTCAGGGGTGGATCCATTTGACGGGACGAGGAGAATACACCTCGAGGACTTCTCGCCAATTATCGGCACTCTGTCTCTAGGGTTCGCAATTTTTCTTTATTTCTGTGTTTTTTCTCTTTTTCTCTCTCTCTCTCTCTCTTCTTTCCTTTTTCCAAACGGGTCGAAATTGGAAAGCGCATCGAGTCGAGTGAGCCACTACTTCCGCACAAGGGACTTTTCTTGGGGGAAGAATTGCACACGGCAGGTAGACGAGAAATCGGGTGTCGAGGAAACGATATCTGAAAAAGCGACGTGTTGCTTTTTATGCGAGGAGGTCGAGTGGAGAGACGAGCGAGCTGGGACTCGGCTAGTCAAATTCCGTCTCAACTTTCCCACGATGTAGCCGGTATTCAAATTTCTCAGGCATCCCGCAGCAGCTCACGTATTTAGGGCTGAAGGGTGCCGTGAGTCGTCGAAAACCGGAGCCAGAATTGCTGATGGCGAGTGTCACGGGAACCGCGCGTCACAATTCCAACTCTCGGTTCGCCTTTGTGTAGTAAATCCGTACTTTGGAAAGGCGGAAAATTTCCTGGATCTCGACTGACGTGAATAAACATCGCGATACTCACCTTTCCCCGTTTCGGCGTGAATTCAGGAAGAATTTGTCCGCGAGTCCCGGTTCGACATCCATCTAAATGGGGCGACAAAAACGCGAAATGATTTCAGGGCCGACCCTTACTTGCTTTCATTCCTTCATCGCTCATTGTCAGTTTACGTCACGAACAGACTCGCTTCTGTGCTCTCGAGGCTGTGCGAAGTACGAGAGTTATTAGATATCCTTTGTCCTGATCCTTGGACAGATTATTCTCCTTCTAATTCTAAGAATTGGTCAATTTCGATTGATCTTCGTCAAGAAATATAGAGAAAAAAATTGTCACGACGCCAAGTCAAAGGTGGAAGTGGACGACGTGTTTATTTGGTTAAATTTGTATCTATTTGACCTGACGTAACGAGATTGAAGTCACGAATCCAACTTGATTTCATTGAAATCCGCGCGGACGCAGCTGGTTCTCTTCAGCGTGAAACCTTTCCTCCGTCAAGCGTAAGCTCTCGCGTACGTTCGCAAAGCTCGCAGAGAATTTTCGAGACAGTTTTGTAACCTCGTAACGTTTCGCGGACGGTTCGCCGAGCAAATTCGTGCGAAAATCCGAAACGTGATGGGGTTATTTATCGACTTTGATCTCCGAGGCGAATTAATAATTCTTATAACGTTCACCCCGAGGTTCGGTTCGACGGGCGGAGGTTACGTTGGTTGGAAGAGGACCGAAGTTCGAACCCCTCGATCCTCGTCGCACCGCCGCTGATAACGTCGCGAATAGAGTAATGCAAACCCTGCGTACAAGGGGCAGACACACCTTAAACCCAATATACGATATATCACGCCCACGCCCAAGGATCCGGCGTGTGTGCGACACCGAGCGAAGGGATCGTCTACCTTATGAATCATCGTTGTACACGCCATCCGCACACATCGAACACCGTGCGCTATGTGGACCCTCGCTTGTGGGCGAACCCATCCGCGCCATCCACCTCAGCCATCTTCCGGGACCTGAAATTTGTCCCGTAGACGAGACCGAGCCCTTTCCGTTGACTCGAATCAGTTCTATTCGGGAAACCGATCGCGTGTGATGAATCGTATTGCTTAATTACATGGGGGAGGAATGTGTGCACGGAATTGTACGAGTAACCGCTTCGGGGTTGGGAAAGCTGTTGGAATAATCCAACTAAGCATGCGGCACGTGGTGGTGCTTGATGCTGGCACGTATCTGTGATTAGAGGTATTTAGGCGGTGTACGTATCATTTTCGATTTATCTTGTCGAGGGTGAATTTACCCCGATATTCAACAGCTGCTTTACTTCATTTGGAGGTCCAGCGGGGCGGGGTTGAAATTACGAATTTCAAAGGTTTCGAAAGGACGAATATCTTTCTCCCAGAAGAAATACATAGTTCGTCCAATTGCGATGAAGAACAGCTCATTTTACTCGTAAATGAATTTCCTCCAAACCATCGAAATATTCGTAATCGTTTCCTTTTCATTTTCCGAAATAGATCCACTTTTACGTCGACCTTCTTCTATCCACAAGATTCTACATTCTAATTACTCCAACGATATCATTATCATACTTTTCGAACGGGGAGAAGTCGAAATATCATCCGAACCGATATCAGACTTGAACCTCTATCGAATACCCGTGGAATCCCACGCGTCACATTGACGAGTATGCGGCGATCCTGCAGCAAGCAAACAATTTACCGTTAATTAAAGGAAATAGAATTTCCCGAGGATTCCTCGGAGGTTGGATCAATTAGGTTTGCGATCTATTATTACGCTGTCCGCATTCCATTGAGGGACGAATGGAACCGGCGGAAGTCTTTGCGGATTCCAGGAAGCATATCTCGCGGAGTACTCGTATTAACAATATTTACCCACAATAATATCTGTCGTTATATCGTAATTGCATCGCAAGTATTCGTTTGGAGGTAATTTGGTAATTTGGCGACTCGAAAAGCTTGCGGTAAAAATGACCAAAACGATTTTGAACGATTTTTATGAAATAAAAATAAAATGAATGTAAAACTGAATCTCTAGGTATAAAATGAACAACATTAGACTCAAACAATACTTGAGAGACTGGATAAATCAGACTTGTAATATTTGTTTCTAGTTTCTTCGAAACTCCTGTGTTGTTTTTCAAACTCGATCAATCACCCATTACGATTATTTTTTCTCACAATCGGTTTTTGCTTTTACTCCCATGAACGATGAAATGCAATATCAATTTATGCGATCAGAGTATCAATTGTTATCATTGTCTTACTAAGGACCTATTTGACGTAATAAGTGAGAGGTAAATGAATATTTTCACCTGGAATTGAGAAATATTTTGAACGAAGCTACAAATTATCAAAAAAATTGACGAAATTTTGCTTTCAAATGCACCGTTTCAAAAAAGAAAAAAAAAAAAAATACGAAATAATCGACAAATCGATAAATTTTTATCGATTCAATCGAGTCATGTTCGATTAATTTTTTGGACCCGATTAATCGATTCATCGACTATTTTTAGCTTAACAGCCATCGCCAGATTGCAGCGAGAAAATTCTTCGAATCCATTAGATTTCCCCCCGGGTCCTTGATTGGCCATTTACGGTACAGTGATTGGAAAGTTTTCCAGAATCAAAGGGGGGAAAATAATAAATGTAACGAAATCACGATCATTCGGCTCCGCCGTACTTTAGCAGAGCCAATTACGACGCTGCAGGCGCTATCGCGTTTCGAATCCGCGGGATGTTTCTTGCCAGCTCAGTCTTTCCTTCGTCGTCAACTTTTTAGGGTGCGCTTTTCACCGGCAAAAAATAACGCTTGGGTGAAAGTACAGCTCTGGAACTTGGCTTTGTTGACGCGTAAGCTCGACTAATCTCTCGCTATAATCGTGATCTCCTCGCAGTTCACCCTCGACGAAGTAGGCCGGGGAACGAGGCCTATCTCCGAAAAAGACTAGGGAGGGAATGACAAAAAACAAATGCTCCTCCGGGCGGTATATTTTTGAAATATTCCCTCCGCGTTCTGATATTTTTACAAATTATAATCCCGCATTCTAAAAGCGGAGAAAAATGCGAACAGTAAAACGACGCGTATTCTACTTCTTCCTCAATATCGTCAGAATCTTCTTTCCTTTTTCTTCCTCTCGTGTCATCTCTTTTTTTACCTTACAAATTTCTATCCCCGAACTATTTTTCATCCAATCATTCGACTTCGGCAAAAATTATGAACGAAGCTCGACGACCGTTTGCCCCACCATGCGATTTGACTCATTTTGCAAATTACCCGTGGCTTCATGGTGAACGCGTACGTCGCACGTGCCCGTGTATAATAATAATAATAATAATAATAATAATATGCAAAGCGAAACGCGCCGGTCCAATCGCCGGACAAATCGAGCCACGGATCGACGTCGAATATTTCATCTCGTTATCGCCGCCACATGGCGTAATTCATCCGTGAAATTGTAAGGTAATGATCGTTTCACCGCATAAATGCGGCACGCGATGGCCTCAGTTTGCTCCGAACGTGCATCAATGCTGCGCACTTGACTACGAAATTAACGACGATTACAAACGACAGATTTTCATCTTACTTACCGTTTTCAACGGCTTTCGTTCCTCTCGTTTTCGTGTAGAAAATGAACTGAGGTTAATTAATTTTTTGCAAAATACCAGGACGATTTTTTATCCGAATTTTTTTGTTCTTTGTAACCATGGGAATTTTTTTCAGAGAACATAACGATAAAAGTCCAGATAATAAGTGGGACAAATCGGCCCAACTCGTATCGCCTATAATACTTGGAGTTCAATTAATTCTTGTTAATTTGCCACCGCGTGTGCTTTTAATTGCGTCAATAGGACTCGTAATCGACCGTGATTCCGTATTAATTGCCGTTGCAAACACTTGTTCGTTAAATATTCCGATTCAGGGGATACATTGTGTAACGTGTACCTCGCATTGCACGCCGGCACTGATGGGGTGAACTTACGATTTCGACACCGCTTCTTAATTGATTTCGCAAAATTTCGCATTCTGCATATTTGACAATCCGACTTGTCATTTTTTTCACTCGTACTCTCCCGCCCTTTTCCTTCGTATAATTCAAACTCTCGCTGCAGGGCAGATAATTTCTCGGAGCCGCGTAATAATTACACAAGCGAACGGCGCGATCGTATCGCGAAACCGTCTCTTTGTTGCCTTTTATTGCGTTCTTTTTTATCTTACCCGCCTCGCTCGGCGTCCGCGCCCTTTTATTGTCTCCATAAAAATACGGAAAGAAAAATGAAGAGCAATAGGCCACCCGAATACGAGATGAAATCCCTACTCTCACCTTCAACCCTTCAACCGCTGCCTGCACTCGCTTTTTCTCAGTCTTCGGCAATACCGTTTTCCACCCTGTCGTTATTTCGCGACGCGAAATTTAAATTTTCCGCCTTGAATATCTCTCGCTCGATACAACCGACACTCATCCTTTCATCCCTTTCCATATTTTTACTTTCACCCTGTTTTTTTTTTTTTTTTTTTTGCACCGCAAGCAACTCGAGTGGCTTAAGCAATTTCCTGTACGTTAACAGCGCGTATAGAGATCGAAAGTTATTGCGGGGAGTGGTAAAAAAAAACCAAAAAAAGACATGTAATTATCGATTTACAGCAGGGAAGTAATCTCACGAGATGGTGTTTACGATTGTCTCTATTTATAGCACGATTTCAAGGTAAATCGGGAATTCGGTATTTACATACACGGTAAAAACGGAAGTATGAGGCTCGTGGCTCGTTAACTTGTCAAGTAGTACATTGAATCCTGCGCCACGTGTGCGAATTAACGGCGGGAACGACGCGTTATCCGTTTTATAATCGAATTTGTTCGCCGGTCGTTTCCCGAACTCGGTTAATTATATTACAATAATAGCCGGCAGAGCGTTGTGGAAGCTTGCAAGAACCGGAACTCCGCGCACCCTCGGAGAAATTCCGAACTCAATTTTCGCCACGAAATTCGGGCATCAGGCTGACGGCTCTTAATCGGGCGAACCGCGGGCTTCCCTTTACTGGAAGGACGCGCAAGTCCAACCCCTTAAACCACCATAAATAAAGTACATCGCCGCGCTAAGCTTCCGTACGACCGTCGATTCGTTTCGCGGGATAAAACCGGGCGCTTACTTACCTGCCCGATAAACCCTAATGCCGAAATATAACTTTGCAGAGAAAGTTGGATGGCTCGAGTTGAGCCAGATCGACCGCATCAATCCCCGTCTCAAGGCCGTCGGAAATCACTCCCGGTTGGGTAGAAAAAAAAGAAAAAAAAAAAGAAAAACTTGGGGTGGGGTTGAAATTCCGAATTTGAAAAGTTACGAAACCGCCGAATGCCAAAAGGGCGTAACTCCGACGAGTCAAAGTTACGAAATTGCGGAAGTGAGAAAATTTAAAAATCTTTAACATCGAAATTTCGAATGATCGAAGATTTTCAGAAATTTACTATATCGAAACTTTATTTTTCGGTACTCCGTTCTGTCGGAACTTGAATTTTCGGAACTTTGAGCCGTCGGCTTTCCGACCATTCGAAACTTTGTTACGTGGTACAAGTTCGATTTCTTTACTTTAAGTTTCGCCACCAAATAATTCGGAATTAGAAGCTTTCGTAACTTTTCAAGTTCCAAACTTCAACCCCACCCCCTAAAAAACGCCCAGCAATTTTCAATTTCACGATCGATCACTGATTCTGCACTTACACCCAACGAATACCGCACAACTCTAATTATCATATTCCGTTTATCGGAAAAAGCTGCTCCACAAACTAGCGTAATTGTTTATAAAAGATTAAATAAATTCGAGATTTTAAATCTCCGACAAGTGTTTGAAAATTTGCCTGGTATTTAAATTCATCAGACCTTTTACTTCACATTTGCCTTCTCGTTAAAATTACATTATCGCGCCTTTCCCGCGTGTTCGACGCGTGTTTTACTAGACGTATTAATTCATTTCAATCCGCCCCCCCGGCGAGCTAATGGTCCCGGGATACAGGGAGATGGATTTTTACTCCCCGTGCAGTAATTTTAATCCTCATACCTCTCCCATAAATTATACGGGAGACCGGAACTCACCTGACAACCGATAACACGGAGCTTTAAAGGCGGGGTCGGCAAACTTCGCCCAATGACCTTCCACGTCCGTTTCACCCTGTCCATAATATGTTTTCTGTCCAAGAGTGTCCGTCATGTCTGAAAACACATTTCGTGTATCGTGAAAAAACGATTCGCAGGAAGTGAGATCAACGTTCTCGTTTACCGATATAAAAGTATCTCAATTAATATTATTAAAAAAACACCGTTCCTTTCAGCGTAAAAAAAAAAAAAAAAAAAAAAAATTACTAGCAGCCGTGAAACGATAAAGGCGATGATAAACGTTTGAAAAGTAATTGCAGAGAAGTGGAGAAAAGTGTGTAACTTTGGGCGGATATTAGGACTGAAAAAAAAAAAGTGAAAGAAGAAAAATACTTTCAACAAAAATACAAGCAATTTAAACGGATCATTTACGCTTACACGCGTAAAGGGTTTTCTGACAAACTCGACGAAGATCTTGGCGGTAAGAAAAAAGTATACTCAAACGCAAAGATTACCGAGCAGGGGGTTGTTTGCAAGAATTAGCAGGAGGTACTATTTGCCCCTGTAAATTACCCGCATTGGAAGGGCCACGCGGTTTTCATTTTATTTCGGTTAGAGTATAATTACTGTCTTAAATCAAGCGATAAACTGTGTGTGTGTGTGCGCGTGTGTGCGTGTGTGTGTGTTTGCACGTATATACTTGTTTTAAATGAATTTATGTATTTCAATTTGTACCCACCTACAACAAGTCTCTTATTTCTTCCGAGCAGCCTCGACCCGCGTTTAAATCCCTGACATTTACGGCTGCGGACAGAGAGAAAGAGAGCGGATAGACAGGGAACGCTGTTCACGTGCAGAGAGAACGAAGAATGGAACGGGGGCGGAAGGGGGTGGAAAAAGAAAAAAAAAAAAGAAAAATAAACTGCCCGTGATCAGCGCCCCCTGACGTGTGCCTGATAGTTAACGATGCCACTTTGTACGTAGGAACGAAGTTAACCCTCGAACATTTGAGATTCGACCCTTCGCCCGCGAGGGTTGAAACGCGGTCCGCGTCAGCCTCGAAGAGCCCTCGAGGGCTGCATGATGTATTAGCCTCGGAGTTACATAATCATGCGAATTCGACGAACTTCTGTACTATTTCTCATCTCTCTTTGTTCCCCCTGGTACTTTTCAAATAATACTTGTCGCGCATTCGTTGTAAGATTTTTCTATATTTTTAAGCCAGGATGATATTAGTAATACCTGGTACGAGAAGAAAAATACCCATATTAAGAACGAGAGCTCGTACATTGATTCTTAATTTCAAATCGATTTTAAGGTGGTGATTTCTCTTCACAATCGCTCATTTTTTCTCTCTCTCTTTCTCTCTTTTGGCATACTGTTTTTCGTAAGTTTATTGGAACGATTTTTTATTGTTCTCAAATAGTCGATTTACAACGTCGATAGAAACGTGATAAAGAAAGTACCTCAGCGAGATTTGAATGAACATAGCCTTTTGAATAAAAATATTTATCATCGCAGAGTAACACCGAACGAATTAATTATATTAAGTACTTTACTATGTCAAGGTAATTTGAAGTGAAAAATAGGTATTCGAGATTCTGTTTATAACTTGTAAGTACTTACTTTCGTTGCATTAGTCCGATGAATAATAATCAACGCGCGACTATCTAATAATAAATTAAAAAAAAAAAAAAACAAAGGATTGATTTTCAGCTCACGAATCTCCCCGAAGAGAATCGAACCAATAATTAATTTGCTTTTACGACTCCCTCTTGACCCTCAAAGGTTGCTTGGTAAGGTATAAGTAATCCAACCCTTGACGTAAGGGTAATTTGATTGCGTACGCTGAACGATCTCGATGCCTACCAATCCTCCTTTCCTTAACCCCGGTAAAATCGATCCTTCGATATCTGTTTCCATCCCAATTTTACTTTCGACACGGATCGATTTGTCCTCCAAAGAAGAAAGGTAGACGGAGACGTCGACGCGTCGGAAAAATGGTGAAAAGGTGATAAGGTGAAAAGGTGGTCGAAAACAAACGCTCGGAGAAAAATGGAGCCTCGGTCCGGTCGTTGGCGACTATTTTGGATTCGTAATGTTTCGGATGCGATGATGGTTGAAATTGGCATCAAACCGTGTGTACGAGGTGCCGGTAAAGCTAAAGGAGTCGCTGTAGGAGTCGGGTCCATAAACACTGGACTGCCTTTTATCACGCTCGACGCCTCTTTACGGTCCTGCAGAAACGTCCGAGCGACGGTGAATGCAGGTGAAAATCTCGTAACCCCGATATGACGAGCCGTGCACGCTGCAGCTCGGCTAAATCGCATTTCCACCATTCTCTGCGCGTAATTCCATAAAGCCTTGCCACCGTACGCCAAATGAAAGGTGAAAACCCGAGCGAAGGAATTCATTTTCCAATTGCAATTGCTCGTCGAGTTTTGAGAATGGCCAAAGATAATCGATCATTTTTTAAAACTCGATTAATCAACCCACTCGAGTGTTTCTATTCGAACCCCTGAAAGTTTCTCACCGATAATCGCTGCGTAACATACGTCCTGTCTGATAAGCACCAAACGAAATTATCATTGCCACAAATTATGTTTCAAATAATAACGTCTTACCGTCATTTTTTCAACGGATTAGAGAAAAATTGTTCGATTCCTCGGGAGGCGCGAGGCGTGAAATGCGAAGGGAAAGAATATCGATGAAAGCCGTTCGCCCCGCGTCCTTTATTACTTTGAGATCCTTTCCGTTCCGCGTGCAGGATGCAACGGTTCTTTGGAAACGAGAGGCACGGAATGGGAATCACGTTCTCCCTTTTCTCGGCACACGGCCAACCACTCAGCCCGCCTTCCTAGGAGGAATGTATTCCCCCCCGGAGTACCCTTAGACAAACCTATCGAATCGATTGAAACAACCACTTAACCCTAGCTTTGACGGGTGGATTTTGAACCCGCCTTTTACGGCAGGACTCGGGATGCTGGAACAACCTTTGTTCTAAATTCGTTTCCGCCAAGACTGTGACGGGGAAAATTCTTGCAAGGAATTTTGAAATTCATCCTAGAACTTTCCTCCTTTACACTTAACCCCGAATTTCTTTCCCCCGTCCTTCGGTAAGTTACTACGAAAATTTCTGTGATATTCTGAAAATATTTTCACCACTCGTTATCCGCTAATTTCATCAGTCCTATAAACTGTAAGAAAAACGTTGAAATTCCATATGTCGAAGATTTCTGTATTTCACCTCAATTCGCACCTTGAATTTCACTTCTGCCAAATTCTTCTCTCTCTCGTGAATATCTTTCAACTTTTACGCCCAAACGTCTGACTCAATATTCATATATTTTTCATTCGCATTGCCCCAGAGACCGACAATCGAATTCAAATCTAAATCAAACAAAAGTAGCCCCTTCTGCTCACGTGCTAGACAGAGAGAAAGAGAGAGCGCTTAACCGAACCAAAAGACTTTCTTCTATCATATATAGCTCGCTTAAAATTTGATTCACTTCCATCGAATATAACTGGGTTCGTTGAATTTTGAAAAGTTACCGTTTAACTGGCAAATAAAAAATAAAACGTTAGAGTTACTACATACTTGCCATCGCTTTGCTGGAAGTTAAGAGGACAATCGAAGCCAGAGAATTCAAAGTCCACGGAGAATACTCGAATTCGCCCCGAGACTTTTTTAATGCACGCGTGAGTGATTTCTTTGTGAAACGACGGTGGATTTATTTTAAAAAGAATCGTGAATATGCAAATACCTTTATGCGGTCGTTTGGCTTGCCTCTTTGTAAAAAGAGAAAAAAAAATCCCCTTTCTCCCACCCCTCCTCTTTCACCTCGGCTGCGGTTGACAGCCGGCATCAGAAGTGGCCAGAATTTTTCCCTACTGTTTGCCCGGAGTCTTTGTCAGCTTTGTACACGTATACAATACCCATCGTGTACTTTCATCGTAAAGCAAACACGACGAGTCCGAAGGGAATACAAGAAACTCCCGGCCTTTCTACGTCTCGCAATCGGAATCCTAAGACATCGGCAAAAAAGTTTATCCACCAATTTTCCCCGAGTAAAAGCTCCTTATGACTTTTCCATCTCGATACAATTCATCTGTCATTTCTGACGGCCACTCTTCGTGCCGTGAATCGACAGACATTAACTCTCCGTAATATGTTCTTTACGATTCATCAATTTCTTTTCCCTGGTAGAAAGAGCAAGACGTTGTTCTGTCAATAAAATTGAGTATTGGCTTCCCTTGCGGAAAAATGAATGTTTAATGTAATCGGCTTTGCTCTTCTAATCGAGTCACGAAAGCACCGGGATTGCTTTCTGTTCTTCTTCTTCTTCGGTTGTTTTTTTTTTTTCTTCTTTTTTTCACTTCTTACTTTCCGTTGTCGGAGGGAACCGAGATTCTTCCTTCCAACCTGCTCGAACCAATTTCCACCGAAGAGAAAGAGTCCGCGTAGCTGCGACGAGGCGAGCGAAATCGGCCTACCTGGCCAACCTTCGTCAAGGGAATTAGCGCGGTTCGTTTCGCACATGTGTCCGCTTTCATCCCTGACCTCATCTCGACCTCCGCCTTTGTAACAGTAGCCTAACTACGTTATCGTTGACTCTGGCTAATCTGTCTCTGGACATTCCCGACCTCCGTTTTCCTCAATGTCCGCAGGCCAACCTCTTTCCTTAATTGAGACGGGCCTTGCCCTAGAATTTTATGGTACGTAGACAAACCCGACTTGTCGGACTGTGCTGCATTCGTTATTATTATTGTTATTCATCGGTTTGCCCCGTAATTTTGTAGAAATTAAGCAGACGATTGAAGGTAACTGTTCGTAAAATGATAATCATGCCGAGGTTGATTGAATTGGATTTAATTGAAACCACAGATGACGCGAATGATATTGTTATACGATAAAATGATGATGAAAAAAAAATCCTTTGCCACGTGTTTTTTTGGATTCGGTGAAATAATACAGTTTTACTTGACTCGAGAAAGAAGTTTATCGGGTGTCCAGAAATTGCTTCATTTACACTTTTACGCAAGAGTAAATGATTTTTCTTCAATTTAGTAGAATTTCAGTGATTTCATGAAAAATTCTTTCGTACAATGTCATTTAATAACGTGTGATTTAATTTCCTTGGCACCACGTTGCATGAAATGATTTAATTCAATCGGTAAAAACCTCTTCGAAAGAAATGATAAATGAAGTGCTATTATGTATTTCTTTACAAATTCATTCAAATTCAAAAAAAAAAAAAATGCGAAAATAAATAAATGCGTAAACAAACTTTTTAGGGGCTGCCAGGGTGGAAAATCGTAAATTATTGTTTTTCGAAACTCCTTATCGTCTACTAAAGTATGTACATAATATTTCTTTAAACTAGGAATATATTTTTTCAAATTTACCTTTACAGACGGTATAAAAAAATTTTTTACACCGCGATAGTTTCACCGCTATTTTCAAAAAGCGAACGGATACTTTTGACACACTTTTTGTGGTACGGCTTGCGAGTGGATGAGCGGATGGCGTTCTTTGCGAGGACGATAACTGGATTGTCAAAATTGTCATAAATAAAATATCCGGGATTTGAATTCGCCGGATGTCAGAGGTTTCGGTTATAATTTATTCCTACCACGATCGTAACACTAATGCGGAATTATTCATAATGTAACTAATACCTTCACCGTTATGCGATGAATTCAGGGGGCGCGAATGGTTTCGGGTTTCAGTGATTAAATTCATAGAGCGCGTTATACCTACTCGGTGGAAATCGCAAGGCTGTATATGTCTAATAATAATACTTGCGCACGTATTACACAGCGTATTATATAATAACAACGCAAGTTCTCGGAATAAATTAATCCAGAAGCAATAATTTGTTCCCTGCTGGGCTGGTTCGGCGCAGATAATTGAATTCCCGTTCCTAATTGATATCCGATTTTGAAAAGCTTGCAGCTAGGCTGGTCAAAGATTCCAGCAACGTCTGTTCGCCTTCTGCGCTCTGATTCGAGCCAATTTGGATCGGCCGAGAACCCGGCGGCTCGGTGACGGAGAAATCATATTTTCATCAAGCTAGATCGTGCTTTGCGCTTGCGGGATTTTATGCCTCGCTTTCTTTTCTCTTAATCAAGGCCGAAGCGTATCTCGTTCCGCGTTCACGTGAGCTTTTCTCGTTTTCACCGACGAGACAATTGAACAACAGTTAAATTTCTTCGGACGCGAAGCAACGGGCCGTTACTTTTCTCTTCTGTTATATCCTCTCCTTTTTCTCTTCCTATCTCTTATTTCCTCCGTCGCCTTTCCTTTTCTCCAATACTCCGTACGACCTGATCCCCTTCGGTGAATTCAAATTTACAACCCTCTTAGTCCGGCGCAGCGATGCGACGTCTGTTTCTCATCCCGCCGGTACGCTTCAATAACGTTTCAGTCCTAGTCCTAAAACGGGATCTTATAAAACTCACCGAAGAAAGTGTCTCTCAAGCTCCGCAGCGGCGGCTTGCGGGGGAGAATTTTATTCCGGCTTCGTTGGCCGGCTTTTTTTCTAGAATGCACAATCCGTTACGTTACAGAACTGGATCGATCGGCCTGAATCGTCTTCCGCACATTTCTTTGACTCGGGTTATGGGGGTGGGAATTTCTCTCGATACGCTTATTTTTCCGTTTCTCTGGATTTTTACTTTTAACTTCCCGTTGCTCTGTTTTCAGAGAAAAAAGAAAGCTTTCACGAGATTTCCGCGTTTTGAAGTTCAGAGAATCACCTCCGATCATTCTTAGACGGACGTATGTCTGTCTCTACGTACACGTACGAACGTGATTAATTTTTTTGTCCGACGATACCTCGAGAATGAGTTACAAGGTTTCAATGATTTTGGTGTACATCGACGAGGCTTTTTCAAACTTAGAACTGATCATCTTAAGAATGGACGAATGGATATGAAAAAAAATTGATACCGTGCCGGTTTTTGGGTCGCTAATCACGAATATAAGATCAGATTTGTGACATTTAAATTTCGCGTATTCAATCATCTGGACAAAGTAAAAACATTTGGATTTTGATGAAAATTGGTACTCGTCGGTTTGTTGGGTGATTGATCACGAATCTGAAGTCAGATTGCGAAATCCAAAATGGCGATCCGGTATGGCGGAAAAAAATCTAGTAGAATTGGTAGGCGGAGGTTTCTTGGGTCACCGATAACGAATCCAAGGCTAGACTAGAAAAATTTGTAACGGTTCGGAATACAAAAAATCGTCATATTTTTTTGTAATATGATATCCGAGGGCTTTAAAATCGTTTACCACGAAACTGAATTTCAAGTTCGAAATTCGAATTGAATATTATTCTTCTTTTTTTTTCTCTATGAACTTGGAACCTGCGGTGCGAGAATGGAAAGTTCGAGGTCTGGCTCATGGCCAGTCTAAAGCCGCTTGTCTTTTTTTTCTTCTTTTCCTTTCGACTTAAGCTTATTTCTTCGTCACACCATCCCTAATTACCGGCTCTCCTGTCTTCCTCCCTTTTAAGATAGAGAGATAGAGAGAGAGAGAGAGAGAGGGAGAAAGAGAGGAATGAAAGCGGAATCGTGAGAATAAATTCGAATAAATCGCGACTTTATTATACCCAGCGAAACGCGGCCAACGAGGCTCAAGGAATTTGCCGAGTCGCGGAGTGCGGGCGAAACGTTGCGGCTCGAGATGGACGGATTAAACTCGTAAGAGTGTTTCATATCTGTTAATGAGATTGAATTATTCATTCGTGGAAAAGTGCCTGCGGCTCTGTACCTTATATATATATATACATATATATATATATATATATATATATATATATGTACACCTTCTGCTCTTCTCCCGGTAATTTAAGAAACGACTAGTGAAAATTCAGGAGATTAGACTCTTTCTATTTTCACTCTCTGGTCACGATACACCCAAGACTCTCGGCCAGCTAAAATTACGCGAAAACTTTCCCGACCTCTACCAGCGATTTTACGACATTTTAGCGCAATACGAATGCGTCACGCACACACACGCAACTCTCGGTATTATACGCGTATATCGCATCTCGTCCCCACCTTACAGACTTTATCTTGATTCACCGACCCAGCCAGGCTGCGACGCTTATTCCACGGAATGGTGGCTACGGAATAAAATCAACCCTCCGGACTGTCTGAAAGCTTCAGGGTTACAAGCAGACAACGCTCACCCGCCAACCGCACACAAGTCAGTTTTTCCCGCCTTTTTTCGGATTCCCTTCGAGCGTGTCTTTGGCTTTTTTGAACCAGAGCTTCCAACGGCGTGGAGAAAAAAAAATCAACTTTTATCCAGGAGTTTACAACTTGTGACAATTCTGTCAGTGTGGCTTTCAATTTCAATTTTTATCGTTTAAAAGAAAATCATCGATTGCAGAAGCTCCAACCTGTCCTGTTTGATCTAAAAAAAGTAAAATACTTTCGTCGAATAGGTAGTGAAAAACAAAAAGCGAAAGATAAGTTTTACGGAGCTCACGAACCGATCGCCGGACGATGGAAACTTATTTTCTCCTCATAACAATCCGGCGCATTTTTCTCCTCCAAAAGGCGAAATGAGACTGCTCGGCAAAAGCGCGAGCATAACATAATTTTTCATGTGAGGATAAGCGAGATTAGCACATAGTTTTTATTCGGATTCTTACATCGCTCGTGCGGTGTGGCCGTTCGTTTTTCAACCCCGAGGAATAATACTTTTCAATTTCCGATAAGAGGGAAAGAAGCCTGAAAGGAAACGCAAGCTTTTGGTATTTTCTTCCGTGTTTGAATCTCGTTCTCACTTCTTCGAATTCATGGCAGGGAATCTTTATCCCGTGCCGTGAATGCCGCGAAGAATGACCGAGAATAAAATGTAATGGATTTGCGATCGAATCGATTATTTTTCCTCACAATCGGCTTCTGTCTTTTACTCCCAAGAACGACGCAATACGATATCAATTTGTGCGATCAGAGTATCGGTTATTATCATTGTCTCACTCACTAGTTACTAAAGATGAACGAATATTTTTACCTGAAATTTACGTAATTTTTGTTTGGAACGTGCCGTTTAAAAAAAAAAACGCGTAATAATCGATTACGAGGTTAATCTCTACCGATTCAATCGATTCGCGGTCGATTACTTTTAGCTCAACCTCCATCGGCGGTATAAGATACCTGCCGCTGCACCGTTTAAACCTGGAAAACTAATCTAATTAGAGCGTAATTGGTAACGTAGGACGGTGTTCGGTTCGCAGTGTAACAGAGTTTGCGAAGCCGTGGCCAAATGTGTGTGTCGCAGCTCGTACGTGCAGGAATCGGACCGCCGCACGAGCGAGCAAAGCTTTCGTAATATTACTTCCGCCTGCCTGGCTCTGGATACGAAATTCCGAATGCCGCAGGTTCGCCTCGTAACAATAAACAGAAATTGGAGGGAATTGTTATCGCGCGTTCGATATCCTCGCTCCCCGCAAACTTCGAGGACGCGTCGGATCCGCGATTTCTCGCCTCTCGAAGCCGCGTGCTTCCGTCTCTCGGGCCGCAATTGCGGCGTGGCAGTAGACGGGGTTTTAGCCGGCCGAAAAACAGCCTTTCAAAGGGACCAGAGAGCCTTGAAATTTTCAAATTTCCGACTCCGGGTCCCCGCCTCGAAAACCCCGAAAGCCTCGCCCTCGCGGCGACAACGTTTCAAACTACATCGGAGTCACCGATTCGTAAAATTGACGAAGCGGCAGGCCAAAATGCGAAATACCCTCCGAACGCCATGGAAATTTATATCCGCGAAACTTTGAAACGCGTTTCTATCGGGATCACATTTCTCCGTACGCTCCGCGTGCGACAACGGATCGAGAATATACGCTGAAAATTTCACGCGTGCTGGACTCTGATTTACAAAAGTTGCCGTCAAACGATTCCGCTCTTTCTTTCTTTCTTTTTTGCTCGTGTTATTCTAAGCAATTTTCGATAAATCCGGGCGCGGAAATTCGACGCGGAATTCTTCTCCTTCGGCGCTCAATCGATCATCACTCGATTTCTCGATTCCTTGTGCCTGCCTACCTGCTTCGAAATCTCTCCGCGCTGCGGAATGACTTTCGTTCGAAACGAGGCGTTATCAAGCGGAATGATCTCTCGATATCGTCGCAGCTGAGCACACTTCGCAACGTCTTTCAGACACCGAATTTCCATATTTCTCTCGACGTATGACGTGGCTCGAGAAGGGATGAGAAGGGGCGAAAGAAAGCAGATAGGACGACGAGGTCGAGCGTTACTCACGGATATCCATTTTTTTTTTCTCACTTCTCTTTCCACCATTTTTTCCTCACCCTCTGTGGGAGCGGGTGAAGTGGATTATCTAAATTGAGATAGCGGTTTTACATTGACAAAATGCTATTCCCGGGGGAAACGTTACAGTGGAATAACGGGACGTTTCCCTCTTCTCGCCGACACTCTGCGTCGATAAATATTTCTTAAACCGCGGGTGAACTTTACTATTCGATTATGCTTCCGAACAATTTGTAATTAGTTTTCATTGATTTGAAAATTGTTATCCAGTCCAAAGACATGGACTGTATTACCACGTCGACAGATTTGTAGTGAATAACACTGTGCGACGTTATAAAAATTAAACAATATCTCGAATAGTTGTTCGCATTAGGTATACCTAGTAAACAAAAGCAAAAAAAAACAAAAAAACAAATTCAAATTTACGTATCAGCTCTCAAAACGTGATCAAAACATAGAAGAGTAAAATTTTACTCTCTTTACTTCCGGCCACACTTGTTTGAGGGCAGACACAAAAATATATCTCTGCACGATGTATACAAAAATGATGCAAACATTCAGATTACTCATAAATCGACAGAATGCTACGTGTTTGTGTTAATTCTTCTCATTTATTTTATATTTGTGGTAGATTTACTCCTAAAAATGAAAACGAAGCCTGTCCCCGTTACTTGAAAAGTGTTACGAAGCTTATTTCAAAATTTTTATTGAAAATCAAGACAAATTGTTCAAAAAAATATAAGTTTTTTATCGAAAAATAAAATTCTATATCACTTATCTGACGTGATGTGATAATATTAGTTATAAACCTCAATTGGCTTTAAAGCGAAGACCCATAATTACATACCGTAAGCCCAGTGGAATAAAAAAATATTCGATTTGTTGCACAGTGTAGGTATCTTCATGAATGAGAAAAACGTTTCATAGATTTTATGAAATTATTTCACGCTGAACTGTAAGAAATTATTTACTCGTGCCTTATAAAAGCAGCGACCGATTTCCTCGAACCAAGTGAAACTGAATTATTTCGCGTATAATATCGACGAGTCACGGTCGAGGAGTTTATTCTCGGACTAACCTTCGAAGTGTACCAAAAGTGGATAAATTAAAAAATGATGGGAAGAAAGTTTTGAAACGTTGCCTAGCAGCCGTTTTCTCGGCTCAAACTCGAGTTTTCGGGCGGACCTAACAAAACTCATTCCGAAGATGGTTAATTCTAGAACTCCTCGAGGCCCTTAAGACTCCCCAGACGAAACACAATTATAAGGTAATCTCTCGAGTCGCAGGTCGATGAACAATGAGCGATCGTATTCAAAGGAGTAAAACGCCGCCCGAAAAGCTCCTTACGGGAATCTTCAAGGACGTGTACGATTGTAAGAGAAACGGATAATGATCGTACGCGGAGGAAAAACAAGGACGGGACGACAACGTCGTTCCGAGTATAGCGAGAGCTTTTTGCAGGCGAACCAGCAAAGAAAACATTTCCCCGTCAGTTCCGAACCCCTTCTTTCATCCGACGACTCGAAGCGCAGCTTCGGAGAGCTTCTCTCCTCAAGCTCGATTCAAAGGTTGAGTTTTATCGGGGCAAAAATTTCTATTAACTTCTCAAGACGTTGAGAAAAATTTCACACCGCGCACGGCGTTATTACCACTATTTTACAGCTACTGGAATTTCCGCAGTTGAAAAGTTTCACCGTAATTGCGAACCGTTTGAAAGAATTCATTGATGTTGTACGGTACGAGGGAATAACGAGATTTTTCATCGATGTTGGAGGAAACGATGAGATTCTGCAAGTGCGTGTCCACCTAATAAAAAACGAGATCGAAACATCACTCGACGTTTCTGATGAAAATAATTCCACCAATTTTCGTTCCAAGCGAAAGAGACGGGACGAGACGAGAAACCGCAAACGTTGTAAGTGCGATAATTATTGCGATGGGGGAAAAAGACGGGTAAAAAGGTACCAAATTAGCATTTTTCACAACGCTCCGCACGCACGTCGAGATATAAATTTAACGGCGACCCGCGCGCGTAACTTTCGTCTGGGAATTCTCTTTTTTTTTTTACGCTCAATTTCGTTTTTGTGTAAAAAAAAAAATGTTCCTTTTTTTTTATCTTTCTTCCTCGCTTTCTCCCTCGCTAGCAATCTCGAGTTTCCAGACTAACTACTTAACTAGGCGAGGCGCTGCAGGAGGCGCTAGCAAGGTTTAATAAGCTCTCGAAAACAGAGGAGATGAAATACTCGCTTAGCCGTTATTCCCACTTCTGACTCGGATGAAAATATCGGCCGTCCGAGTTTTCGGGATGCGTTACTAATTCACTCTACGCTCTTCACGGCAACGCGATATTGCCTCTCGTCTTTCACAATTTCCAAGGTCAATTATCTAATTGCCTCTAACCTTCCCCGAGTTCGATCTAAACAATCAATTTCACCCTTTGCCTTAATCTGAATATTAATTATTTGTTACGGAGTTGAAGAAATATGTCGGAATTTTGTTGCTCGAAAACGATTATAAAATCGATATAGAATAAAAAAAAAAAAAAATGCTTAAAAACCAAAATTTCCCCCATCTTCGAAAGGGGTTAAAAGCATTTGCAGAGGGTGAGGGGAACTGATTTCAACATCGCCGAGCCGTAGGTGCGACAACCTCGCGCGTTTTGTTAATTGAACAAGTTTCCACATAAAACAGTGTCTCCCTCGCTGGGTTTCAGCGTCACACCTGTTTTCAGACTCCCCGTAATGTTTATCGCCGAAACAAAGCGAAAATGACCGTAATAACAATGATGGCGAAATTGAGAGAGATTTGGCGGGAAACGATCCGGAAGTTACACGACACGTGTTAAGGACATTTGCATAAACTTTTGGCAGGGAGGAGGTAAAAAATGTATTACAGGCCAGCTAATAAATATTTATCGCCCATTCCTGAATAATTCATCGGCGTGTATAATCCGACAGCTGTATATACGCAGCGATCGGGGACATTTACAAATGTATATGCATACACTCAGCGATAATCCAATACCTCCTTAGGCGTGATCCGATCCTCCTTATCCTGATCCTCGTCGTCCTTACAAATTTACTGAATTATGTATAGCATTGATATTTCCTGTTCCGCGAACACGGGTCGACGGGGAAAAGACGGTGGGCGAAGATGACGAAACCGTTGCTTTAAATTCAATTTTCAACAATTTGCATTATTCGACGTTAATAACGATACGATTATTATTATCCCACGCCTTCGGTTATACATTTTTTTCTTCATCAACTTCTTCGAGCTTTGGAAATAAGAGTCGGTAGAAACGAAAAACACGCGAAAGTTTGCCGAATAATTTCTGTCCGTGAAATAAGCTGAGAATTGGGTTTTGCGGTCTGCAAGAAAAGTGCAAAAATGTCAATACGTCAGATCGAGTTACGCGGGCGGTAAATCCCGAGAGACTTTTCCCTGTGATATATAACCTGCATATAGGTAATACATATCCATCGGCAAATCCTCTTACCATTTATATATTTATGTATATATATATATATATATATATGCTATTCCACCAACAGTCTGTTTCTCGAATCGAAATTTCCGGCTCGGCTTACCTCGATCCGGTTGACGCGAATGTTCGCCTTTGATCGGCTGAGGAATTGAATGGCCCGATCGAAGGACGGAAAGTCGAGAAGCGTCTGAAAATCGGACTTTCCCAGGGTTGGCAAAACGCCGAGCGCAAGTCGAGATGCAGTTTCCGCCCGTAATAAGCTCGAATTATTCCCGGATCGGAATCTACGACCCTCAGCATGGATCCGCGGCCTGAATCACGGTTAATTGTGTCCTGATAAAAATGCATAAAAACGTTTGAAAATATCCCTCAGCGCGATTCGGCGAGGGGGTAAAAAGTGTCGGAAAATTGAGGGGTAAAATTTTATTTATCTCACTCTTTTCATCCGATTTATCATTGAATTATATGACGCGCGGAGAGAGGCGGGAGAGAAAAAAGAGCCGAGGAGGAAGAGGCGCTTTGACGGATTGACGGATGACGTTGAATAATGAACGAACGCCTCACGACCGAGGGGCGAGGATTCAAAGAGGAACAAACCCCCGCAAATAGGAACGGAATCGAATCCTTTCTCGATATTTGGAAAAATCGGAGCGTCAAAATCGGGATAACAACGTTCGGCGAATCGGGATCTTCGTTTATCCGCTCTGAAATCGCCATCGATCAAACCCTCTACCGATGCTCTTTCACCCCGGACTTATTTAGGGATGAAGTTAGCCGAGAAGGGACTTGGATTAAATAGGACGCGAGAACGAGTGTCTAGTCTATACTAACAATAAGTATAATATGTACGAAGATCAAAGCAACATTGATTTGATTTCAGTAATCGGTCTCAACGTGCGCTTGAGGAAAATTAATTACCGATTCGCAAGATACTTGCTGTTGTGATTTTCGAAGATACCTAATTCTCGTGTCGCTGACCGAGGGAGACAATTTTCAATCACGCACTTAAACGTCCGGCTTAAGATATTTTAAACCCAAGTTTCCATACAGTTTCACGTGTCTTACGAAGTTTGCGAGAACACAAATGAACGGTGTGAATAGCGCCTGCGAATTCAAATCATAATCGCGAAATTGAATTTTTCAAGGAGTAGGTACAAAAGCCCAGGCAGCGTGAAAACGAAAACGGGATGTTGTAGAGAAAAAAAAAAAAAAAAAAAAAAAAAAAAATGAGTAAAAGAAAGTGAAAATTGAATTTTCGCTCGTATAATTCTAGCGCGGAGAGGAACGTCTTACAATACCGAAACCAGCCCTCGATGTTGCACACACGTTGTATTCCTACGCGATGAGCGGTTCGTTGCGCCCGGGAGGAATTATACTTCGCAATGTATAAATACGCAAAATATAATGCATATATTTGTTCAATTGTTATTCAAGGTTAAATTTCATTAACCTCTCGCAAACCTCGTCACGATCCCTTCTATTATAACGGTTGATTAACTTGCGAATGAATAATTGTCAAGTTTATTGTTTCGTTAATTACGCAAAGTCGTCGGTTCGTATAATACGGCTCGGGGGCGAAATGATGCGGGGGTTGAAATTCGAATGAGAGAAGAACTCGGACGTCTTAAACGATATTAACTTTTCAATTTTTTTCATCACAAATTTTCCCCACCCCTGAGACACGGTTCGCCAAACGCGACACGGTAGACTCTTAACTTTTTTTTTAAAACGATATATAAAGCTGCGACGGCTGCTGATCGCCGAGCTGTGAAGGCCGTCGTCTTATCGGAACTTTACAGGTTCTGACACAATTTCCAGTCAACCAACCCCTTTCTGTCTCTACCCCTGGTATACCTACGCCGAGGGTTAATGATGGTACCGACGGTCCGGAGGTCGGTCGAGGTAACTGAAATTTCCCTCAGAAATTTTCTCACGCCGTTATCGTTTTTCCTCATTTTCTTCCCCGCGATATTTTATCGCCAAGATCGTATACAACGGATGAATTTTCGCCATCTACTCGGGTATTGTTTTTCCCTTTTTTCCCAGCCGACTCTGAACTGATTGGACATGCCCGATATTTTATGTCTCTGGCCCTCGAGACCGAGGCGCCAACCCGCTTCGAAACGCAGCATGAATATAAAGTCTTGTTTGCCAATTAGACGTCGGCGGGCCAAATTGGATCATCGGAATTTAATCCTATATAATATAAAGAGACGTTTCTTCGCACCCCGCGAGATAAAATTCTTTTAAATCCTTAACCCTGCAGTTCGACGATACGTTGATTTATTATTTATTATTATTATTGTTTATTGTTAAAATTTTGGGTCCTGCGGAAATTGAACACGGTTTCGTTGAGCGATAAAGACGTGGACCAAGACAGGCAAAATTAAAAGAAGGCAACGATGCGTTTATTAGCGATACGTGTTACGTCGGTTTCAAATCTGAATTAGAACTGTTTTTACAATAATGTTGGTTGCCGAAACAACCTTATTCGTTTCATTACCATATACAAATAGCTGGATCGTTAGAAAAGGGTGCAAAACGGGTGATTCGACCCTTTGTAACATCATTATTGTTGTACGATTTTATTCATTATTATTACGGTTTTTGTTGTTGTTTTTATTATTCGTGCCAAGACTGATCGAGCTCTGCATCAAAGTCGAGCCCATTGAATGGCAATCAGAACCCATAACTATTTGTAATCTGATGATCCGCACTCTTGGCTGCAAAAATTGCGCATTAGGGAATATATTCCCAATAATTCAGCATTAGGGAATTGTTAACCCCGCACCCTCCAACTTTCCTCCGTGCCGTGAGTGGAGAGTGCAGATAACCGGCGCACAATAGGTGCTTCTCTAAACTCTCGATGATAGCGCGACGAACGCCGTGTGAAGGCTGCTTGTACGATGATCGTACGTTTAAGGGGTAAGAACCTGAAAATTTTACCATTTAGAAAAAAAAAAATTTCTTACAAAAGAAAAGCTAACAAGACAATGATATGTGAGAGAGTTATTGGGCAAACATTCAAGTATAATACAAATATTTATTGACATAAGATATTAAAAAATGGAGACATTCTCGCGAGACTTGCGAGACTCGCTCGAAATAGTGCAAATTTGATTGTGAAAATTAAGAAAAAAAAAAAAAAAGAAACACTTGATCTACATATTAATATAGCTGTACGGAAATGCGTAGGGGATTTTTGGCATGTTAATTTGAACATTTTTTGTCGAAAATTTAATGTCTTCTTTCAAACACTCGCCCATTACACAAAAATATTTTTCGCCGCAATATTTTTTGAGTCTTTGTTGACAGTAATTTTGTGTATTATACTTGAATATATATGTCTAATATCTTCCTTGAATATTATTATCTTATTACCTTTACTTCCACAAAAAAAAAGAGTCAAAAACGTGCCTTTGTTTTGTTTTTACACGCGGGTCACGACAGGGGGCAAGGAGAAATCGCCGATGGGACAAACCGATTTCGATGAAAAATTTTACGCGCAATTATTGACGATTTTTTAACATAACTTTTCATTTACAGTTTGAACGATGCCTCTGTGTAACGAAAATTTCGTAGTCAAGTACTTGAAGTCGTTTATTCGTGTCTGAAAACGTGTTAAAAAATGGCTGTTGAAATCTGTGTATCCTATTATTGGCTAGTCGATTTCTGAACATTTCTACGAATTGACGTTGCCGCTTCGTCGTGCGATGTAAAGGTTAAAAAAGCAACGTTAATTACTTGTCTCGAGCACCGTGCACCGCATTGTTTTCTCTCAGCGGTCTTCGAAGAAGGCGTTTCAAAATTTCGTTAAATAAAAAAATAATAATCAGCACAAGGAAAAAGGTTGGCAAAAAAGGAAAGATAATCGTCGGATCGTGTAAGGCAAGATTAGCTGATCGCGAGGCGACTGCGTTGCGTGCGGAATGCCGAAAGCGAGAAAGCTTTCTGAAAAATAAACACAAGTCGGTATAAGAGTCTGGCTAATTGCGGGGGTAATTACCAAATTTATTTACCCGTTATTGCGTAAAGCGAGCCCTCGAGTCAAGAGTACGATAAGTTATGTGATATTTACGTTTATCTTTACTTCTTATACCATTTTTTTTATTTCTTATTACTGTTTCACCGTTTTTTTTTTTTTTCTTAAGAAAAATCAAGTTGACGGTCTTAAATATTTTACGAGCAATCGCGCGTTTCACCTTCACCCCCGGGTAGATTACATCACTTGCATCAAATTATTCAAAGTTTACGTAGTCGCGTATTTTTATGTTATCCGGCGATCTTCTGCATTTTCCTGTAAACCTGGAATCAGGTAAACCGTCAATACGGCTTAAAAACAATTTTTTTACTCCGTCACTTACCGTCAAGTATTATACATCGAATCTAATAAATTCTGGAAGGTGTTTCTAAATTTATTTCCGTGAAGAATCGTCTCTCATTTGCAGGCCGGATAAACAGAAACGCGACCGTGAAACTAAGGGATGATATCGAAACTCACCGCTTACTTACACTAATAAACCTTGCAGAGTGACAGCCATTAGCGAGCGTCATTCGCTCCCAGCCAATGTCGCAGAAATTATGTCGCTCGTTTATCCTAAGACAACAAGGTGTTCGAACAGCGGTAGGAACAAAAGCTCGCTTTTTTTTAACGCGCGCGTTTCTAACACGCGTGTATTAATGAATTAAAAGTAACGCGACTGGCAAACTGTTCGCACGTATATATTCGACAAACCTTCGGAAGATTTTCTCGCTCGCAATTTGTTAAGGCGTGCCAAAACCCGAGGGCAAAGAGTCTGGAGCGTGGTCAGCTGAATTTCACCAGCTTGCCGTCTGGTTTTGCTGATTTTGTCAGACGACAGCCAAGCTGGTGAAGAAACGGAGGAGACTCGTCGAATATAAATTGGTCCCTCGGTATTTTCCGCTACCTTTTTTCACGAACGAAGCCGTTGCGGTGACGCAACTTGTTACGTTTCGTATTTTGTATCGTTGATAATGTTCTCCGCGGGAATAAAAGACTGGCGACAATTGATACGCGGAGTTAAATTAGATCGCGGTGTGATCTAATAAGGAAATTTAATAGGGCCTTCTCGAAAGGCGTGACAAAAGTACTTCGCGTAGAATTTAATTTGAAAATAACAAGGCAAATTGATGAGACGGCGTAAATTGGGGCTAATTTTAAACTCGACGCCGGTTAGTTGCCTACCGAATTTTTTTCAATCTCTTTCGCTCTTTTCTTACACCGCTTTCTTTTTTTTTTTTTTTTTTTTGTTTATTACGAAGAGATACCGAATGCGGATCAAACTGATTAAACATTTGAATCGTCGCATCTGTAACGGTTTAAATATTCCCGCCTGAAAGCAAAACAATTACTCAGTTGAAATTGACCCTACTTGTAGGTCACGTGATATCCGCTTTCCTTTCTTCTCGGAAACGAGCATCTCTTGCTGCAAAACCATCGTCAGAACATCACGTGTCAAATAGCTTTCTCTGATGTATGTGTTTTATTTTCTTTTTGTTTACGAAGAATGCAACGTCAGTAACGAATAAAATAATTTACTGATCTAAAGATTCTGTTTCACGTAATCAAATCAGAGATGTGTAAAACATTAATTATCTGCGGTGTCTTCGACAATATAATTACATGGATATACGCTTCAACCAACCTGTCGCCGTCACGGATAACACCGATGGATCTGCTCTGCAGGTAGTAAAATATAAGTGAATAATTCTAAGCAAAACAATTCAAGACATTGAAACGACAAAGCTACAACGAAACAAGTATGAACAAAAAGTTGGAGACTATTCGAAAACGAATGAAGAAAGAGAGAATAATAAAAAAGAAAACAAGAAGAGAAAAGATAAACAATTTTAACGAAAAAAAGATGATTTATATTTACAATTTTAATCTGTTTCACCTGTTGATCGGTAAATCGTGCACTTTATGAGCGGATGATTGAACGGACGAATCAATGAATATTTAATATGTTTTTCGGTTATTGATATAAATTTGTGCAACAAAAATCAAAAATAGAAGGAATATTGACAATTCATACATTCTATAACATAAAATCCTTTTTCAATTTATTTTCAAGATTCAAACCTATATTTACACACCGAATGCTACGAAGTTGCCGTATATCTGGCTACGTCTTCGACAAGTATTTTTTACGGTCGCTGCCTACATATTTTACTGCATAATACATATATATATATATATATATATATATATATATATATATATATATATATATATATATGTACAGTTTTATCTGAGCGGAAAACTGAAAGATACCCATTTTTTTAAGAGGGTTTGGGCCTTTTGCGACCCAACTTCTCTCGCGCCGATGGGATGTAAAACGGGTTGGAAAAAACTGTTTCATCGTCATTTTGACGCCATGCATATTTCACAGCGAAATTGAAATCCCGCTTTATAGATTGTCCTTTTGTTCAAGCATGCGTGTGTGAATGTAGTACGAGTCAGTGTACCGGTATGTGAAAATTCAAAACAGCATCTGAGGTCGAGAGAATCTCAATAATCCGCGCAAAAACATATGTTTAGTAAACCTCGGTGTTATTCTCTCTCACGCGAAACTCGTCGCGATGAGAGACGATACAGTTCGTCGCTAGGATAATTAATAACGCGGTTTTCGTCTACGGTGTACAGATCGAAGCAAATTGTCCAAGTTGAGCAATTATTTGACGTGAATAAATATTTTTAAATTTTAATCGTTATGTTATAATGATGAAGGGAATATAAGGGATGAAGGGAATCAAACCCAATCAGATACCGAAAGTACCGTGAGAACGATAAAAATCTTATCTAACTGTTCGCAGTTTTTTTTTTTTTTTTGTTTCTTCATAAAGTGCACGTTTTTTTCATTTCTAAGCGCTTAAACTTTTTCTAAAGCACACGGGTTGCGTTTTCTTTTTTTGCCGGTGCATGGCCAATAAACACGCGAATAATTATTATTCGCATTTTAAACGTATTTGAGGCGTGGCAAGGTTTAAAAATTACTTCGCCAGTCGTCTGATTAACCTTGAGTAATCGGTGTATAGACTGACTAAAAAATCGCCGTTGGTTCGAAAGCGCTGCAGTCGCGATAAACGAGCCTTTCGCAAAGCTCGATTGGGCGGATAATTAACAGAGAGAAATAGGGGAGGGTGAAAGTAAAACAACGCCCAGGGATTTAAAGCGAATTGTGTAAAATAAAGCACGACTCAAGTTGTAAAAATTCAACGAACTTACAGCCGCGATGGCTTCCTGTTGCTGACGCTTCGTGTCACGATAAGAATTATTTGCGCGCCCCGGATTTTCGTGTCGGATTTATAAGCTTTACCCTTGTTTTTTATTTCTACGATACCCTTCGCGTTAGTGTCACGTATTTTAAATGAATAATTAATTAACTGCCGCTGATGAGTGTACGACATGTTCACTTTCAGGAAAATGCTTGCTTTCCGTCGCTCGATAATCCTACAGGTTTGCGTTTTTTTTTCCCCCATTTCTCTTCTCTTGGGATAAATTGATTCTCGCATTTTCTTTCGCTCTAAATATGAAGCGTAAATATTGTCAAAAAAAAAATGGATTCATAAACAGGAAAATTTCGATTCAACAATCCAGTTATAACCGAGCTCATGTAGTTCCATAAAATTACTCGATAAGATTTAACTTTTCCGAATGCAGTAAATAGTGCGAACCGAGTCCTAGATAATCGATTCAATTTCACCGCGCGTATCGAATTCCGGATAGTGAAAAAGGAATTTCTGGTATGCAGGTTTCAAAGCTATGTAAATTAATTGACTGATAAAATATTTTATCGCACATTGTATTTTATGCGTGCAGTTGTACTCGAATAAACGAATTACCGCACTGCGAACAGACTCCCCGAGTTTCGTTTCGGGACTTTTGGAAAGTGGAATAATTCCAACGATCGAAGTACGCGAAGATATTGCAATAATTTCTGAAAATTGCGCGAGCGATGTGTAAAATATCGAGACGCAAATGGTTTTTCACTGGCAGGTGCCACGCCAAGGACTTGATCCATTCGCCGCGGATGATTGATATATTGATCAAATAAACGTATAAATTTGTCGACATCACGGTCGGAGAGAAGCGAACGCGTACAACCGGCAAACAATTTGTGAAATTGAATTGGCCCCGTGAATTAGCATGTTAATTAAAATTGCAGGGACTAGGTGGGCGTGTCAAAATATCGCCATCATCCGTCACCTCGCTGGCAATCTCCGGAATGAATTATAACTCCAATTAACGTCTCGCGAGACTATTATTTCGATTCTGTAACCAAAGCTGCACGGTTTTGCAGAGAGAGAGAGAGAGGGAGAGAGAAAGGAGAAAAGCCTCGGCCGAGATGCGGCCACCGCTAATCTTTGCGGCTAAGATCCCCGACGTTTCTTCACCCAACCGGCAGCAGGGAGTGAGCGAGGAAAGTCTCATTTTAAAGGTTTCTGCTGCTGGCCATATATTCCTAAACTCATTACAGGCCCCTCCTCGAAATCCGCGGAGATAACTTTTAAAGTGTAATTTGCGCCGAGCCCTTATATTTCTCCCGAAATCAGGGGAGGGGGGGGGCTGAAAGTTGTACCGCGAAACTCTTTCATCGAATTTCGCTAAGCGGACGCAGCGTCCCTTCTACGCCTTCCATTTCCGCCCTATTTCCAGGCGCTTACTTGTTGCTCGTTTAATGATCGAGTTCCTTTCGTTCCAGGCTCGATAAGCAACATCGACGGCGCTGAGTATCATTGCAACAAGACGGCAGTCCGAAAGGTTATAAGCGGCGTCGTGGGAGCCGCGAGTTCGGTAACTTCGATCCAAGTCGCCAATCTGCTTCGCCTCTTCAGGATACCCCAGGTCAGTGCAACCCCAGAGATCTTAAGGGGTTACCAAGGGTTTCGAGGATTTTTTTATGGAGAGACATTTCAATTTGTTATTATGAAAATTTATACACACGTTGGGGTAACGTTGAACTTTTTTTTTCATACTTTTTATATGTAAAGATAATGGTTTTTAAAGCTGCTGTAGCCGATCTTCGGGGGTACTTTTAAAAAAAGACGTCTTGCGGTGAGCAGGTTATGTCTGGACTGGATCATCTGAAATTAAAAAACAAAAAATATTTAGTTGATATCAGGTATTATCTTGTCCTTTATCGAAGGAATGAGGGAAACAATAATTAAAAAAAAACGCGGCTTGTCAGAAAAAAATCTCGATTTTCCATACAAATTTTCGCCTCAAGTTGTTTCTAAAATGGAAAATATTTATCGGCGAGAATAAGCCTTCGATCAGGGAATGAAAAATGTATTCATGAAGCTTGTGTAAAAATTTGAGACCCATCGATTGAGCCGTTTCCGAGAAATCTTGCTCACTGACTTTGAAAACATAGTTTTTGAAAAAACGCGTTCAAAGTTTCAAAAGCGCTTTACACATAGTTCGCAGACGTAATTTCGAGAATATTTGTCGGATCGACATGAAATTTTCTGTTCGCATACTTAAATGCATATACATTACGAAAGTGGAATTGAAAGAAAACAAATCGATTATTGAAAAATCCCGACTAAGTAAAATGCGCAGTAAATTCTCCTCGACGCCAATCGGCCCACGTTTTTCCCTCGACGATCCCTAAATGCCCGCTCCAAAATTGCGAGCCACGATCAGAGGCCTTTTTCCGAGGGGTCAAACCGACTATCAGATGCTCGTCCGGTCCATCCTCGACGGGCAGCCTGATGAGAACGTTCGCCGTTCGGAGGCGAGGCGATAAGGACGAGTAAATTTTTTCGCCTCTTGCAACGAGGATTAATTTCGTTTCGCGATCCGTATTTTTCCCTCCGATTCGCGACCCACGAACAAGGCCTTCGGCACCACCTGTTACCGTTCCCGTCTGAATCGCACGCGGAGTATTTCGCAAACGCGAGTAAAAGCTGAGCTTTTTCACGGACGCATCCGAGTTGCCGATGGAACTTCGACTCCCGTCAACGTGTTGCACAAATTTATTCCTACAAGAGTATGGAAGTGGAGAAGCCCGGCAAGAGTTCGCTGGAAATAAATGACGGAAGTCGGGGCACTTTGCGACGAAATGCACTTCCGAAGTCGCGTTTGCCGTTCCTCGGTCGAGGACGACGATAATTTATTCATCCTGGAAGTGACGTCATTGTCCGCGTCACTCTCTGCCGATGTTCAGGTTTTATTACGTACCGGTATATGTAATGTGTGAAAAGAGGGACGCGGTAACGCTGGAAAGCCATTTCGGCGTGAAATCACCTTACTTATTCTTCTTCTTCTTCTTCTTCTTCTTCTTCTTCTTCTTCTTGTTCCACTCGGCTTCCGCTCTATCTCGCGCTTCACCACCGAGGACCGGCTGAATTCCATCCCAGAAGAATTATACACACAAGCTGCGTCAGAGTCGCCATTAATACTGGCTAACGATAAGAGGGACTTTTTCAACCCCCGGTCGAGAGAGTTCGCAACCACCCCGTTGGGACTTCGGAGAACTTACTCACTCCGGGATTCGAGAGCGGAAATAAAAGCGAGATCACTCTTGGCTGCACGGAGCACATGCAGCTCG
The DNA here is from genome assembly GCF_021901455.1 of Neodiprion lecontei. Taxonomy (NCBI): domain Eukaryota; kingdom Metazoa; phylum Arthropoda; class Insecta; order Hymenoptera; family Diprionidae; genus Neodiprion; species Neodiprion lecontei. The sequence goes on along the minus strand of NC_060261.1, from coordinate 43,279,884 downwards.
TTGTCTAACTACTTTTGGTAAATTAGATGACACGTTACCGCACGTGTGTTGGATAAATTACGTGTCTTTTATACCATACACGTTTTACTCTTATCGGCGATACGTTATAACCCTTGAGGCAAAAAAATTGCTTGGCCCAATTTCAAGGACAAAAATGATGCCTTTCGACGGTGACGCTGACGGCTTTAAGACGTGTTTTCAAACAATTTGAGAACGGATGATCAGTCGGTGTTTTTATGTAATCCTCTTGGTACTGCGGAGCAGCAAAAAGTTGTTTGTAAGAAGCCTGCGAGACGGCGAAACTTGAGTTCGGCACAGGGTCCGATAAAATCCCTGGAACGAAGTTCCGAATCACCGAGAGAAGAGAAAGGAGAGAAATGACTGCGCCGGACGAATGTGAAAATTTGACGAGACGGATTGCGGAAACGGTGATCGACGGAACGAACCTGAAGTGACTAATCGCGTCGCGAATAGTCGGTGACGGAAAAGCGTCAAAATTAACGGATTTCCTTCTTATTCCGGTATTCGGAAGTTATCCTCATAGACGAAACGCTTCTCGCCTTCTCCTCGCCGCTTTACTAGCTCAATTCTCATCAATCATGAGAAGATGGATGAGCGCGAATTTGCACAGCCGTAGTACGCGGAGCGCCGTATGGTTGTTACTCTTCATCATCAACCCGGTCATCAGCTTCTCTCCCTTTCTCTCTCTCTCTCTCTCTCTGAGCGAGGCAAAGCACAGGCAGTGCATGAAACTATGACGCGTTGTGTTGCCGCGGGATGCGAAACTTTGTTTCACTCGTGAATTACTTTGTTAGTGAGCTGGCAGTTGACCTGAAATGAATTTCAGCTGCTTCCGAAACAGCTCGGTTGAATCCTTGTGCCGCTCTCTCTAGAATCCTATTCCAATTTTAAGAGATCCACTTTTCATCATTATTTGATAACCTGATATATTTCTATTAGAGTTACTCCGCTTTCGTATTTTTGTAAACTCTTTTTCATCGTATTAAATAGACAATTATCTCGCGATATATTCCGATTCGAAAAATTTATTTTCTGCGTGAAGTGGGGGATTTTTAATTTAACGCGTCTGTTTCATCATCGGAATTGCTGCTAATTATTTCCGTAATCTCGGAAACTCGATACTCGCTCAAGCGTCATTTTTCCAAGTCCGATTTGAGCGCTCCTAAGATTAATTAAATCTCGAAAATTCGACGTCTGATTATATCGAAGAAATATGCAACAGCTGTCTACACGAGTAATTAACGTGGGAAATTCTTGCTGACGGAAGAAAAAAGATTCGTTCGAAATATAGAGACCTAGTTGACACGGTGTAACCCTCTGAAAAATTCACTTCAATCGTTTGGCAAGGCTTGAAATTGAGAATAACTATATTGTTTTCTAACCGGCGAAACAATTCCTCTCGGCAGAATACGAGACTCGAATACGAGTGATGAAATTTATTTTTTACGATTGCAGTAAAATCCGGCAAGGAGTTTAGGGAAAAGGGTGTTTCAACCGCTTCGAATGGATCATGGATTGCCGTAAACGCGACTGTAATTTATTCATGTATTTCTTTTACGACTCGTCGAGAGGTCAGTTTTCTTCGATCCACTCTGATTTTTTCCCCCCAGAATCTGCCCCGAATATATTCGGCGCCCAGAAAGAACCGAGGAAAAAGTAAAGATACGTTGAAGAAGTTAAATATCCGAGACTCCGGGTAAAAAAAATTGTCGACATCGATCTCTGTTTTTTCCGAGATTTTTCCAACTTGACGCGAATCTGTTAACTTCTCGTATTCCGAAACTCGATGATACGCCGAGTAAACATGAATCGAGTCAGCATTGTGACGTGACTACGCGTTTATTCGACGAGAGAGAGTTTTTTAAGTAAGCAGCGTTAAACAATTGAGCTTTGCAACTCGTGCTGTACAACGAATGTCGTACAATGCGCAAGTAGTTGTAACGGAAAGTTTATTGCGCCGATGTGTATAATCCGAATTAAATTGGGTAAAGTTCAAGGGTGTTACAAGGGGTCTTGTATCGGCCTTCTGGCCCTTGTTTCATCAGCAGCTTAGAGAAACTCTCCTTCTACCGCAGATGTAATATAATAACTCCCTCTGGAAATATCCCGGCTGCTTTATTTGCAACACCCTGAAGCCTGGCCTTCGCGTACTTGAAGTTCCGAGATTGGGCGCCTCCCCGACATTCTGGAAACAAGCTATCCTCGGCTCCGTGCCAAAGTTCGCGCTTTGAAAGGACCCCCGCAGGATGGGCTACAGGTACGAGTGCGAGGCACGATAAGAAGAGAAGCAGGCAATCTGTTTTCCTATTTTTTCGTCCCTCAGCCCCCTTAATTTCGAAAATTTAACAGCGACAAACGGCTGTTTGTTGATTTATTTGTTTAGTTATATTTTGTCAGTTTTAATTGTCGGGTAAAACGGAGAGTAGAGAAAAAGTCGGATCAATAAATGTCGCGTTTACTTAACGTTTGATTGGATAATTTTATTTTTCAAAAATTTCATCCCTAATTACGCGATGCGCTTTAATTGGAGAGTAAAAAATTGTTCAAGTTTGTTTAAAAAATTTCTCCCCGATTTCGCATGTATAACGGAAAGGACGAGGATCCTCGCGTTTTAAGCGACGGAGGAAAGTCTTCGAGCGTATAACTTCTCAAATACGTGACGTATATTTATATCGAGCCAGATGTAAAATATCGGAGGTAACTTTTTCCGAAGCTCCGCTAAGCTCCAAGGATCACCCTCCAATATTTGGAAACTTGTTTCATTAATATTATCCGAATGAGCTCGTGCATCACGAGTTCGTTTGAAACGGCCTTAACGAGACTTCGACTTTCGGAAAATGCTTTGAAGGGAAAAAGATAGCCTGCGGCGGAATGACGCTTGGATTTTTTTATCCGTACTTTTTACGCGGAAAATCAAACAATTTCGTAAAAACGGTATACGATTTCCATATTTTTCCTCCCTCTTGTACGCTTACCTCGATATTCCGAAGGTATATGCACAGTCTGCGGTTGAACATCTTGACGTTCGAAATCTGTAAATAGCGTCTAACTAAGGATGCCTTTGATCGACCCACTTGTATCATTTTCCCCTTTCAAACCCCTCGTGAAACGATCCGATTTAACTTATTTTCCTCGGGTAACTCAGCGATGAAAATATCCTGTAAGATGTCGAGATTTTCGCTGGAAAATTGCTTCCCCAAACAAAGTACGTTCATGGGAAATTCATTGAGTAAGGAGTCGTAAACTTCGACAAGCCGTTGACGTGAACTTGAGGAAACTCGGTTTTCATCCCCTTTGAGACGGTGAATCAAGCTTGCTTCGCAGTTCGTTTTAAGCTTTCCAAGCCTAATTTGCGTTTCCTGGAACAGGGAAAATAACGAATGATAATTCGTCTCCTGCGGACTGATCGTTGATCCGATTTTGAGTGAAATTAAAATATTTCTCAAGGGCTGAAAATCCGGAAGCGGCGGGGTTGAAATTCCAAATTTGAAAAGTTCCGAAAGCGCCTAATTCCGAATTATTTGGTGACGAAATTTGAAGTAAAGAAATCAAACTACGTACGGCGAAATGACAAAGTTTGGAATGGTCGGAAACCCGACGGCTCAAAGTTCCGATAGAGTAAAATTCTGCCAATTAAAATATACTCGCATAGCGTAGTTCGCTCAACGAGTGGGCGTAAAAGATCATAATGACCAGGATTCCGAAAGTAAAGATATCAAAAATCCGAAACAAAGAAAGCTCAATGTAATGAAATTCCTCCGAGCCAGAAATTCACAGAACTGGAAATCTTCGTTCATTCGGAAGTTCGATATTTCAGATCTTTTAGTTTTCTCACTTTCGCACCTTCGGAACTTGACTTGTCGGAGTTACGCCCGTTCGAAATTTTGTACTTTCGGAACTTTGAGCGTCGGGTTTCGGGCGATTCGAAACTTGACCGTTTCGTCAAAGTTTGATTTCTTTACTTCAAGCTTCGCAAGTAAAGAATTTGGATATCGGCGCTTTCGGAATTTTTCAAATTAGGAATTTCAACCCCGCCCCGGCACGTCAAACAACGACTCCAAGTCTCCTTTTGGGAATTCGAGGTAATTGAAGTGATATATTGACAGTGCCCGATAAGCCGGTTGTTCGCTTCTATTACACCCTCTCGGGTATGTGTTTAGGACTAAGATACGCCGGCCGGGAGCTGGGAGGGTCTGAGAACCGAGGGAAATGAAATGACTGGGGCTCTTTCGGGTGCGTTGAACGTCGTAGATCGCGTGACGCCACGTCGGCGCGTCTTCTCAACGCTTCAAACTATGATTACACACTTCGGTTGGCAGGCAATTTTCACCGAGGTGTACATACGACTCTCTCTCTCTCTCTCTCTCTCTCTCTATACACGTACACCCTACATGCCGTACCCACGTTAATTTGACACCTCGTGGAGCTCAACTTTGGCATTCCAAGCACGCGTAGGGCGCCCGCCTTTTTCGACACCTTCGCTCCCGCACTCGTGCCCATAAAAAATTAATTCCAGCCGCCTGGACGGGCGATTTCTCAGCAAACCGCGGTAAGTGGACGGCCTTCCCGCTTATTTATCTCCGTGAAATATGCAACGCGTTAACCGATATCGGCATTAATTTATCGGAGGTTGTTGGAGAAGGATACCCCAAAGAACCGTCCGTAAAGCGGTTCGCTGAATTCACCGAGGTTTTAAATTGGCTTTCCGGCTCCTCGGCGACGTCTCGAGTGCGCTAACAAACTCCGGCCAAGACTGGCGAATTTTTCGGGACGGTTGAGGTTGGGTAAGGCGGGTGGGGAAACCTCATTAGGAAAACACGATGGGATTGTTGCGTGGAATCTTAGGGAGCCGGTTAATCTTGAACTTCGAAGATCCTGGAAACGGGACCCCCTGACACCGGGTGTAAGTGTAATTCTCCGGGGTGACTTTCACGCTAGGTTTAACCCCAACGAGCATCGAGTTCCTCCGCCCTTGCGACAAGAGACTCGCCGAGGGAGTGCCGACTTGCCCGAACAAGGTCCCGGCTGTCTTCGCATGACCCTCAAGTTCCAGGGTCGGATCGTCGGGATGCTCGCGGGGTTCCGCGTTGTCCGAAACGGCCGGAAGTATCGACGTTTTCGTCCGACACCTACTCCGCGATTCGCAATTACACACCCTCCGTTCGACACGCAAATTCCGTAGAGCCTGGGTGTGGCAGAGAAACGGGCTGCAACTCGCCGCCGAGCCTAGCGCGCGTCGCGTTTTCCCTGTTTCGGTTGCTGGATTCGATTTTCCATCTCCTAGGCCGCCGTCGCGCCCTGCAGCTCGGCCTGGTTTTTGGCGGATTCAATTAACGACGTGACATCGAGCTTTCGACACCCCGCGGCGATCCGTCATTTGCAAATAACACGGATCAGATCGGCGCGGGCCTTTGTGTGTTCCTGTTTTAAACTTTCGATGCAACGAGACTTCACCCCTGTGTAGCACGCGCTATAATTTCACCTCCTCCATTATTCAAACCCGCTTCGAGGATCGACGATTTCCAATAACTGTACGCGCGATGAATAAATACCTCGATGTAAACGTAAACGTGTACGCCGCTCGTTCAATACTCGGTGCAAATATTTTCCCCACTTCTGAAACGAATTCGCAGCAATGCGTTCGGCGATCGGTGATGTTTTTCAAAATCAATCGCAACTTTTTGTCGTAATAATACCGGAACCAAACTGTCCATGATCGACGAAATTAAGCACACATTTGCTCCGAGTCCTGGAATCACCTCGAACAAACTGTAAATACCGTTTGCGTGAAATCCCGTGTAGAATGATTAACAAGGACGTGCTCGAATTTCGGAAAACCATGCTCGCCGACATCGAAAATTATTATTCTTCCTTGTCAGGTGAGGAGAATTCAACCAAATTCGCAAATTCGAATAACTCGACGAGACAACGCGACGGTTGGGTTATGCAGAACCATGAAAATACGTGGTACCGGTTGGCGATCGCTGAAGTAAGAACGGGACCGTAAGGACGAAGTAAAAAGTTGGGAAAGAGCGAGTTCGGTAAGCCGACAACCCGTGATAAATACGTTGACCACCCCACGTACAGGGTCGAATGATACCGTGAACGTGGTAAAAGTCGGCGAGCACCGGAGGAGATAAAAGGTAACGCAGCTGTCGAGAGCCGGCGGATGAAGGCGATCCACTGCCACTGTAACACTCGATAACACCGCAGCTCATTTCTCGCTACATAAACTCCGTAAACGAAAGCAACAGCAGCAGCGCTGAGTTTTACCCGGGAAATGACGAGCGTCCTTAAACCTCGGCTCAACGGCTCAGCCCAGCTCGGCTAAGAAATTACACGAAGCCAGGCTCGCGACCCACTTCCGGTAAGCTCCGCAAGGATGTATCAATCATCATTGGCGTGAATTAGTCACCGGGGGTATGATTGTCGTTCTTCTTTTTCACCCGGGTTATACGAGCCTTCGTGGAAACTAAAAACTACGTCTGATCGACTGATTTGTGATCGAAGAATTTTCGAACAAATGAATTCGAGTAGGCCGACTTGTTCCAGCTTTCTGTCTTCCGGTTTCATCGAAAGCATGCACGGCCAAACTTTGAAACGTGACTTGCAGCTGAAGATGAAACCTCTGTGATCCCTGACGGTGATAAATTTCATGAATAATCGAGGACGAGGCGAAGCTCGTAACCTCGTCACCCTCCTCTGAGTATAAAAAATGATTGAAAGATCGTAAAACCTGCAGTTGATGCGACGTCGTAAAACATCTCTCGGCCAAAACGTTGGCCATTTTGCAGGGGAGCGTAGATTTCGCACGCGCGTGTATCGAAAGCGTATCGATGCTCGGATTTTCTGCAGCAGCTGCGGATGAACTTCAACTGATTTGTCATCCTTTAGTGGCTATGAATTGTGAAATTCTTCGTTGTCGTATCCCACCTCGATACATCGCGAGAGGAATAACTTGAGAATTGCGTTAACCGTAGCTGCAGAACACTGCCGATGAGATATCGTATTCATATTTCTCAGCTGTCCCATTGTTGAGGTTTCAAGAAGCGCGCGGGTGGCTTGAAAAACAGTAATTTGCTGCCGACGCGCCTCACGTTGAACGGTTAATTAATAACGTGTCAGATCGTCCGCAAAGCTCTGCCAGTCTGGATTCAGGCCTGAGAGGCAAGGAGGAGTTGTAAATAATATATCATTTCTGTATCACCGGCTGAGATCTAGAAACGGGGTAAAGAAAAGGGCCTAATGCTGATATATCGCGAACTCCGGTTGGCCGCATTGTCGGTGCGTTCGCAAATTCGCTCGATTAATACTTTAGCAAACGAGTTGCGAAGGGTGAGGTTGCGTTTGGAAAAACTGTTCAACCGTCGACCGATCGACGATTAAGAAAGAAATTTGACGGTAAAAATCTGTCGCTATTGCAGACGCAGGTTGTATTCGCTCCGTGTACCGACTATCTTTTTACTTAGTTTCGCCTTTTCCTCCTTTTGTTTCCCCTTTGTCGTTGCCTCGGCACTCCGACTCGGAGACGATAAAAGGCTTTCCTATTATTCGGAGCAGTAAAGTCTGCGGAGAATAAAGGGAGTGGCGTTAACAGGTTTTCAACTGTGAGGGTAAGGAGGATTCCGGACCGCGGAGGTTCGGGTAACCAAGTTACTCGTTACCTCGGAATAGACCGAATTGAGTTACTAGTGGGCAGATTGCTTCGTAATTGTAACACATCTCGCTATCGGGCAACATATCGGCCCCCTTTGTCTATCGGCTGGGCGTGTGGCTTTAATCGATGCAGCGGAATCTCTCGGACACGCCGTGATACTCGCTCTACGAATACCACGCTCACCGAACAGTTCCAATTTACCCGAGTAGAGAATTCGTACGAGAAAGAATTCCGATTCAACGTGACATCGAAGCAAGACGTCTCACTCCGTATATCCGAGTATCCAGAGATTTTTGTTGCGAAAAATTGAATCACGCGCGGCGGGAAAGACGGGCCGTGAAATTCTTCGGGACATCTCGGATCTTCCATCGCTGAAATTATGTCCAACTTATCACGTTCTCGCGTTTTGTGTTTCAGGTGTCGTTCTTCTCCACCAGCCCGGAGCTATCGAATAAGCAGAGATTCGAGTATTTCTCGCGCACCATTCCCAGCGATCACTATCAGGTCAAAGCCATGGTCGACATCGTGCGGAAAATGAACTGGAGCTACGTGTCCATAATTTATGAGGAGAGCAACTACGGCATCAAGGTAAGCGTGACGTCGTCCTTAAACGTTACTTTACGGTCGGATGATTATAAGAAAATTATTTATCAAAATCGGATAATAGCAAATTGTGCGACGAACGGCTCGTTACTTCGAGAGCCCGATTTCGAGTGCGGTAAATCTGCTGCTTTGGAGATTAACGGTGATCGGGGTAAAATTCTTAGCGAAACTTTAACCAATTAGGGATGAGCCATGCGTAACGATATAAAAAGTTCGAGGGTTGAGGGTGTTTTCAGATAAATACAAGAATAAAGAAGACAGCGGAGGATAAACGAGCCTAGGTTGAAGGTGGTACCTATTCGGTGCGTGTTTGATTAAAAATTCACAAACTGATGGATGGAAATGCCCTCAGTTTTAGAGAAGGAGAACTCAGGGGAACGGAGAAAGAAATTACCCTTTTTCCAACCCCACTCGATCCCGTTACAAGTCTCGCCCTTCCTTTTACGATTACTTGTTTTTCATTTTCCGCCCGAAACGTTCATCCGTTGAACGAGATGACTCTCGTGTCAGTTTAAAGACAGCCTACGCTTCAGCTGGGAAAACTTTGTTACTCTCAGGATGTAAGTTCGCCAAATATTCGCGCCGATCGGATAACGCGACAGGGCATTTTGGCATAAAAACGCAGGCCTTATGTTTCAACAGCTTTCACGACTACCAATCGCAGATTCGGTATCCAACTTTTTCGCGTAATTTGTACGTACATTCAAGGCTCGATAATTCGGAATAGAACCGAGCTACAACGTCCGTCGTCAACAGGCGGGAAATATCCGTGGCGCCCTTATTTTTAAACGGCGGTCCAACACCCCGTGCCGGAAATGATTTATCACCCGGATTTCGGGCGGGAAGTGATAACCGCAAGCAGGTCCGCCGGAGATAGGGGCCGGTGGCCCGGAATCACGGGGATCCCAGGGGAGCCGGCGTAGAATCATAAAACCGGATTAGTCGTATTCGCATTTTCCAATCACCGTTTTTTTTATGCCCTCCGAAAAGGGCGTCGAAGCATATGCCGCGACAGATCATTTCCCCCCTTATACGGGGGTTCATTATTAGTCGCTGACACTCGCCGCTGCGATGAACTCGGGCGACTTTATTTCCGGCTAATCCTCCGCTGACACGCCGATAAACCTTTTTACTCCTCCAGTGCGGGTTTAATCGCGAACCAGTTGCCGTAGGCCTCGTGACCAGGGTAAAATCTTATCCGACCAGCCGAACATCGCGTGATAAATTGAGGTACCTTCTCTCTCTCTCTCTCTCTCTCTCTCGCTTGTCATGACCTTGCGTAGGGCAGATCAACGCTACGGATTTTAGCTATTCATCAGGCTCGGGGCCTCGACGTTCGTCGCGTTGATCATCCCCCAGAACAGCAGGCATCCCGCAGGTGCTTCTGCGATGATGCTCCCATACCTCTACTGGTTCTTAATTAACACCGTGTAATGGATCCTCAAACATCCTCCCCCTCTGACTGCGCTCGCGTCAAGAATAGAAGGAGCAGTTTCCCCACAGCAGACTTTGAAATTGAAAAATAGACACAGTAGCGGAATGCTGCATGGGAAGAAGAAGAATGACGTGAAAACTCATTGTCGGTTTAAAGTTTCGATTTTAGTTGAGGTCACGACTGTGCGGCGCGAGCAGAATCCAGAGTAGAATTTCGTGCACCGTCGGTGGTCCCGAATTCGAATTATCCGTTGCTGGGGAAATTCTTTTGGTATATTGAAAAGAGACGGTCACGACGATGAAGTGAAACTGTTGATCATTTCCGCTCATGGTCAATAGAATGAACTTTCTTGTTTTTGTCAAATTCACGATCATCTCTAGACAAGGACGCTTGACATTCCCGTGAATTAGTTCTCGTTCTATAACGATCGCTGATAGAATTCTGCGGCTGGTATCGAGCAAGAAGAAGAACCGGTACACCTGAGACTACACAGGGGTCCCTTTTTGTTACAGGCCTTTGAGGAGCTCGAGGACCTGCTCTCCAAATACGATATCTGTATCGCGATCAAAGAGAAGCTCGTGAAAGACTCGGGAGTTGCCGAGGAAACGGCTTACGACAACATCGTACAAAAGCTCCTGACCAAGCCGAGAGCACGAGGTAGGTCAAAGTTTCCGATGGAACGACTTTCGACGTGGGTGTCTGTGTTACCAAGTGCACCCAGAATTGGGAAAAACTCGGTGTGATAATCAGCTAGAGAAATACGAACTGTTTTTTGCGGAAAAGAGCATCTCAAGCAAGTATTACGTACTTACGAAAACTTGCTTATTCGTCATAATACTTGAGATATTTTTTACAAACTTCGTCTTTCCGGAATTGAGTGCGCGCGGAACGGCTAGAGGCAGCTTTTCAAATTTGATCCGTACGAGATACAAGAGACAATTTTTAGGCCTGGAGGGGCGGTTAGAAATTTTTTCACGATCCTGCGGTCGCCGCGACAAGCACGTGACTGGAATCCTTCTGGGGCAAAAACTATCGCGTCCTGCTGCGCCTTCCTGCGGACATTTTAACCCCGGCGAGAAGAATCGTAGAGCGTCGCTGTTCGTAGACTTTGAAAGTTACTTTTGCTGGGTTTATATGTTTTGATGGGGAGTTTTTTTTTTTTTTTTGTACGGCTCACCCCGTGCACAACATCGGAAAACTGCGGCAGCTGAATTATACGCGATGTCGTAAAATACGTTTCTCGTGTGCAGAAGGGTGGAAAAATAAAGGAATAAAAAAATATAGTTTTTCCACTGGTACAGGAAGTCGAACGGTGAATTATTCCGAGCAATAAACGACGAGTCGTGCGTGGTAATTAATTGACTTGGAAAAATTCGCGTACCTGTTTTATATTGCATATGCGGAAAACCGATCGAATTGAATGGTAGATTTTTCGGTAAATAAAACGGAATTGAATAAATTGTGAAATTAATTTCTCTTCTCAACATCCCGCTGTTTCATTCAATTCAAATGATGCGTCATCACTTTTTTTCGATGGATGGAACAAAACTGTAAAATTTGAGGTAGAGTTGTACAAAGAATTACGATTTTGGAATTGACGAAAGATTAGACAAAATATAATACCTGTTAACGAATAACCCTAATTTCATATCTCCCACAAGTAAATATTCTTCCATTTCCACGCAAAGTAATAAAATACACATATATTTCTTTGGAGACGACAAACCAGCCGCTGGGTATGAAAGGCGGAAATTTTCATAAAACTTGTTTAAAAGTTTGGGGATCCGGGATAAGTACATGCGGATCAGTGAAGAAAAAGTTAGTGCCCAAATCTCAGCCGGTGAAAAGCCCGGATGGCTTTTAACGGTGTGAAAACTGATCGTGCGGTCACGATTTTGCAACAAATAATATCAGGCGGTGACCATTTTTCTTCCTCCGCATTTGACAAGCGTCTGCTCGGATCATACGTGGTGCTTTTTAGATTCCACGGATTCAGGGGCGCAAAATATGGGGTAGGGGGTGAAGGACGGAGAATACAGGGATTGAGAATACAAAGCCCGTAACAGCCGTGCCACTTGCTTATTCGATTCGATCCTGCGACCGAGATCGGAATCTCCTCTTTATTTTCATTTTCATTTCGCGGTTGGATGCTCGCCGGCCACAATGCAGCTGGTCAGCCTTATCCTTGGCTAAATCGATGCCGAAACTGGGCAATCTCGATCTTGATCTCAGGCCGCTTCGAATCCAAGAGGTCGGAGTCCAGGGTGCTCGAATCGACGCGACGCACTTCACCAAAACGGGTCGATGGCTCCTCGTCCATTATTAGGAAAAACTGTGGAACGGTGAAACGGAAAGTGAAACTCCGCGTCCAGCTGCACCCATCGAGCTCGTTTCAATCCACTTTAACCTTTTTTGTCCCACACGCATTACGTACACCCTACTCTCGTCTGAAATTCTATTCCATTAGGCATCGACGCGACGCCCCATGGCTCTATCCGAATGGCTATGTTGATCGGAACAAAAGTATGAGATGGCGGAAACTTAATCGGCAATACGTATATCACAATTCTTCGCGATCAGTGGTATGAAAGGTCTTTTTAAACGGAAGCTCATGTATTGAACTTCCGAATGCATTAGACAGAAATAAGCTGCTCGCACAATGTCCCCGAACACCATACCGGTTCGGATAATATGATATTTATAATCCACCGAAGACGTTTCAGAGACATGTCGTAACCCTCGACGAACCTAATTCAGCCACCCTCTGGTTTATGCGGTCGAATTATCCAGATATCCGTAATGTCCTGAGCTTAAGTTTGCGGCTTGTAAACAAGAATAGATTCTAATCGGTTACTCGGTGATTAGAGATTCCATGATTCCCGGAATGCGTCCTCGTAACCGTTCGGGGATGGATTAAGTTTGCTTCGCTAATCTGAGCTCTGTGCCCACGACCATTCCGATCCACCCCAAACTTCGGGGTGCAGAAGGTGGTTAGTGTTCCGGTACGCACGATTGGATTCGGAGATGTACCGCGTGCAGTCGTCCTAACCAAAAGATCCGAGTTTCTCTTGGACAAGTTACTCCGGCGTAGCTTCGAGTCAACTGCCGGTCAATGTTGAAATTTCTCAAATTATTTACCGGTCCACGACTGTATCCATGAAACGTGCTTCACGGGGTGGGAGATCGAATGGTTCCTGTCGAAACAACCATGCACCAGTTCCATTAGTGATCATTGTCAGTTTCTGTTGCATAGAAGCTACAAGTTCCAAGGAACGGAAGAGATCGCTATACCCTGCCTTTGACAGTTGCAAACGGATGCTTGACAGCTCTGTACCGCAAAACGCAGAATCGTGCAATCGTGCAATCCTGGCGCGATGATGGCTCCAACCGAAGACGATGTTGCAAAGGTCGGTCCGAGGAGAGTGGTTCTCGGGTTAGGTACATTACATCCACGTCCCTCGGCTCTCAGGCAGCCGAGACGTAAATGGCCTTGGAAGGTAGACCTGTATGGAGTGAAAACTGAAAACTGAAAAAGTTAGATCCAGCCCGCATTATGTATACGTGGGCACGTACCATCCTCGGCCCCTGAGCTGCGGTTCATGCATATCAAGTCGACGGTGGAAGAGGAACGCGGCAGCTTCGGGTACAGCGAGGGCCTTGCAACCATAAGATGAAAACTTTTCGTCTCTTCTTCTTTTTATTCTTCTTCTTCTGTGATGCGAATCGACGGAGCATTGCCCACGATATCCCGGGGGTGAAATGAAGACAGGATTTTCATTCCGATCGGTATCCTTTTTTCATTTTTCCCCCGGTTTCTTCTTTTCCTTTAACTTCTTTCATTTACTTTTTTTCTCATATCATTCCCTTGGACCTGGACATCTTTGGAATATCAAATCGACGATGAATTCTTATCCGAGTAATCTTCGTCTACAGATTACAGTTATCAATCATTCATGGAGTGTAAGGGGTGTACAATACTTCGTCTGGTGTACCCTTTGCGTATATTGCATTTTTTACACAGGGTACAAGATCGATGCTCCGAAGCTCGAAGATTTATTACGCGTATCGACGTCTTTCTTTAATATTTGCGCTTTCGTTATTCGTGACGGATCCTCCTACATGTATTTAGTTTTGCTCCATTCCTTAGAAAAAATCGTTTAATCGCAGGTGTCGACCGTTCGAACTTGCGAACTGCGTCCGGAGCTGTGAAAGCGTTGATGTAAGAAAATTTATAGGGTCACACAGCGATATGAGGAACAGAAGCGCTGACGTTAGACTGCGGTTCATATACCTACGTGTACGTGGGTATGATACTCCAGGTGCACGGATCGTAATTTTCTCTCGTATACGAACTGCAGCTCCCTCCTAGCCACGTGTATGCATTTCGCTCTCGCATCCATGTACACACCTACGTCTGTAACAGCCGCCGAGTATTATTTCACGTGGAAAAGCAATTTAAAATTTCTTCACAGTGAATTTTCCCGCATCCTCGCAATGATATTCTTTTTTTTTACACACCTACACACGACCGACGCGTCTTCGTTCTATTCGCGAAGATACAATATCGAACTGCCGGAAGAAAGCTTGAAATTAATTGAATTTGCGAGAAAAGGATAAAAAATTGATGAAGCAATTTACAGATATGCAAATATAAAAAGAACGCAGAGTTTTTACGTACATCCGGCGAGGTTCGTTAAATTGGTTCCAAAACCACGACGACGCCAGTTTCACGTTATTAATTAAACCAAAAAGTGGTGGATTTACGCTGTCGACGTATTGATATGGCACATTTTTTAATTTCAGAAAAAAATTCAGCAACATCAAACACGATCGGGCTTCCGGCCGTCGCGGGAAATTTCATCAGCGTAAAATTAATCGCACTGATCGAGTCGCGAGGCGTATTCCAAATGACTATAGAGCGGGAAAACCAAATATTTGAATTTGAATTAACGGACGAGGTTCCATTTTTTAATCTCAACGAGATTCGTGCAGACTGAACGTGTTCTAGCAATTTCCTTTCGAAATATAGGCGAAACGACGGCATCCGGGTGACAGGGGAGGAGGATTAACTTGTTGCGCGTTTCAGGGTGCATCATTTTCGGCTCCGATCAAGAAGTGGCTGGAGTAATGCGGGCTGTGAGGCGATGCAACGCGACAGGCGCTTTCTCCTGGATCGGAAGCGACGGATGGAGCGCCCGCGACCTCGTCAGCAACGGAAACGAGGCGGAAGTCGAGGGCACACTTTCCGTCCAACCACAGGCGAACCCGGTCAAGGGGTTCGAGGAATACTTCCTCAATCTGACGGTGGAGAATAACCGGAGAAATCCGTGGTTCGTCGGTGAGTTCATCGATCCTGGCCATTTTTCTATCTTCGATACTGTCATCGGCCGCCAGTCGACTCGATTGCGATTGGAAAAACGCTTTCCATTCTTTTCGCACCTTGACGGTGGTAGCGACGTAACGAAGGTTAATTTTCAAGTATTCGAAAATGAGAATATACATTTTTAAATCTAGCGCCATTTCTCTGTGGCTAAAAGTTGACAATCGATTGACTGACAGGTGTGCACACCGTGCGAGTCGCACCGACGCGTTAACGTCGTTTGCATTTTATTCCGGAATAACGACAAATTTATTACGGAAACAAATTAGCTTTGAGGCTAGATCGCGATTCGAACGTGAAGACAAACTTTTATAAAGACTAATGTTTTTGTTTTATGTGATATCGCGATTTCACAATTTTCATAAGGAAAATATGAAGTATTTGCGACAGTCACATTCGGAATGACGAGAAGTTTGCCAATATTCGTTACATCACCGGTAGATGGGTACCTACACGAAGAAATGATCTCGGAATTTCTGATTTTTGGGGTAGCAAAGCTACACGTTCGACGCGATACGTAAGCTTACCGAGTCCCTAGGGTGTTATCGATTCCGGGTTCTGTTTCTCTTTGATTGGTGAGGCGTGATAGCGGGCATTGAGTGCGGATATTAAATACTCGGCATAGGTGTAACGTACAGACACACCCGCACACCCATGCCCGGATGCCTATCCCTACCAGATTCGGATTCGAAGCACCTCGTCGAAGGAGGGTTATAAATAAAAAATCGTACACGTGGGGGTGATAATGTGACTTTGCTTTGAAATTAGCGGTGTATCCCGCACAAAGGAAAAATTGGGCAAACAATGGATGTAAAAAAGGACAGGAAACTGCATGGATGAATGCAAAGAGAGAAGAAAAAATTCGTGAATTATTAATCAATAGAATGAGGCTACCTACAGGTATACACCTTGTTTATGCGAAAGCTGTGTATCGGTTTAGTTATTGCTTGCGGAATACAGAACATGTATCACCGTACGTACAAGTGCGTATCCCGTAAATTTTTAAGCCGCTTTATAATTCGCGTGCCATTGTGCGGAGATTTTTCATTGAAAAAATTAGAAGGGTTTAATTATTCCCTTTTTTCCCCCTATTATTGCTTTATTCGTGATATATACGCGAGGTGTACGAACCGAGAAACATTTTTTAACCAGCCCTGTTTTATGTTAATAAAAAATGAGTATCCGTGTTCGTATTTTTAATTCACATTTTGTTTCACAATCAGTTCTGACGTATAATTAACGAAATAACGCGTTTCCATCTCGGCGTATCCAAGCATGAATCTTCGCTCCGACACAGCGTACAGGGTTTTGAATTATATCTGACAAATATTCGGCAAAACAGTAGTTACGCAATACACAATTACACGGATGAGTTGTGCAGGGTGGCGGGAGGATGATAAGAACGAGGCAAAAAGATCACGCCGTGCGGATTTATCCGCCTTTCGTGAGCTCTGCTCATTTCGATACAGGGTATATGTGTGTGTACACCCAGGGGATGAAGCGATCGTTTTACAACGGCGAGAACTGATCCGACGCGATAAAAACGAATCGTTACGAGTAAGGGGTTGAAATATATTTGAGAATCATCCGACATTAGTCAATTCCTCCGTCAAGCCGTGAATTCTACCTTTTATTTAGCCGAGTGAACGGATGCCACTTTCCTCCGCGAATTGGTTGCAAACTGGGGTAGTTTGGAGGGCGAAAGCACGATTCGCGGTGGCAATTTACATTGGCGAATTTAGCGGAGGATCCGAGGGAAGAAGACGAAGCCCGCAAAGATTTGGAACCGCCGCGATATCGCCCGAATTCGAAGTTCGAGGGAATTAAACGGTCCATTTCGGGGAGAATTCATTGCCCAATTCGATTCGATTCGATCCGATCCGAACTTTCAATCTGCCCGCAGAATTCTGGGAGGATCACTTCAAGTGCCGGTATCCAAACGCCTCGTGGACGCCCCACAACGTGAAATACACAAACGCCTGTACCACCGAGGAACGTCTCACGAAGCAGAACACAGCCTTCGAGGATCAATTGCAGTTCGTTTCCGACGCGGTGATGGCCTTTGCCTGGGCCTTCCGGTGAGCCTGTAAACAACCTGTGCATCCCGGAAGTAGAGATTATTGCATACAGTTGGTGCAAGCTTGATCGAGCCGACAAGTGCGAGGAATTGTTTTTCCTCCGCGTAATTAGGGCCATGTGGTAATCCTACCCTTGCCGACCGAGCAAACTCACCCTCTTTCTTCATACGTTAAATATACAAACGAACGGAAAGGCTTCAAATTTCGGAGATGCCGAAAATTAACCGTTAAGGAAACATAAGTGGTTTTTTGACACGTTTTACCATTACCACATTTACCACATTTCAGGGGCCTAAAGTGGCCAGCTGACCGTGAGTGCATATTTTGTTAATGAAATTATTGTGATTCTTAGTTCTCGTCTGGCGACTTCAGTGTTGCATGGAAACAACGTTTTGAAGCCTTTCCGTTAGTGTGTTTCTTTAATGTGGGAAGAGAAAGGGTGAGTTTGCTCGGTCGGTAAGGGTAGGAGTACCAAATGACGTTATTCACCCGAAGTGTACGGCGTATTCGTGCAACGAGTCCGATTCAAAGTTTGACAATCGGTTTCACAGGGAGAACTTCGCTTGTCTGACATTTTATCCCCTTTGCAGCGACATGCACGAGGATCTCTGCCAAGGGAAGTTTGGACTGTGCGACGCGATGAAACCCACCAAAGGAACGGAGCTGCTCAGATACTTGAGGAAAGTTAACTTCACAGGTGAGTTACGCGACGATTCGATATCCGCAGCTTCTTCCGGACTTCGAATTTGCGTTACGCCGTCGAGTTCGTGATCGCGGCTGCAGTTCAATTGCGATAACTCGGTTGCGGAAAGGATGCGAATCCGAGTGTGGAGCAGAGCGCAATTTGCATTACTTCATTTCACGAGCATGGGCGTCCGTGTTTCACGCTCTTTGCGCCAGAATGAACACTGTTCAAATTCAACTCCGGCTCGTGACGCGTTACCGCGGCGTAATTATAACCCCCGACGTTTTAATACCGATTTAATTGCCGGTCGAGTGCAGCTGCACCCGTTTACCACATACGGACAGTGATGTTTAACACATATCTATTAACGCTGCCAATGATTTCACTCACGGTCAGCTATGCAATGGTCTGCAACGATTCATCTCGATCCACTCAGCTGGAACATTGTTAGATCTCTGTATGAACCTGAGCGACGTCTCAATCAGTCGTCGATTATCGCAAGTTCAGGCCTGATCATTGCAGTGGGAATTGAAGGCGGTTTCATTCATTTATTTTTTACGACCTACTGCTCTGTGTTAGAAAGTCGACAACTTCGGATGGACGTTTAAACCGGTGATCAATTTTTGGATCGATAATATTTTCGCGAATTAATCAACGGATTTTATGCAAATTTGGTCTGATTCGATGCGGCCCACTTTGACTACGATTAAATTTCGAGCGATATGGACGGAGCTATTCCTAAATCGATACAAAGAGTGTACAATTCCTTGTCCGACAACAAGTCAAAAAACGGTTTAACTGAATTAAATGAAACCTGGTTCCTTAGTTTTGTGTCACTTAATGCAGACCCTGTGCGGTCAGATTTTGAGTATAAAATAATTGGGAAACCTATCTTCGAGTTTTTTTGTGACAATAAAACTTTCTCCGACCAAAACTCTCGAGTATTTCTATTTCTAGGACTCGTTCGTTCGGAATATTCAATTTTCCCAGTTTGTTTTTCATAACATAAATCAAAGGAACCTTCCGAAAATTCTTACCGACTAACCTGACCGCAGGTTTAAGCGGGGATGAATTCCGGTTCGACAAAAATGGGGACGGACCGGCCAGATACAACATAATTCACTTCAAACAAGCCTCCCCGGGAAAATACAAGTGGGTCAGAGTCGGCGAATACATGGAGGGCGAACTCCGCCTGAACATGTCCGGTAAGCTTGGTGGAAAAAAGTTGTAGTAAAAAAAATAAATAAATAAATTGAAACAAAAAAAAAAAAATAACGCCAGAGCGAAATACACGAGCTCGGTAATTAACACCGCCTGCATTTACGTGTTTAATCGATGTGCACCCAGAAATACAATTTCGACTGGGTCATCCCCTGCCACCCGAAAGCGTCTGCTCTCTGCCATGCGAGGACGGTCAGGCCAAGAAATACGTCGAGGGTGAAAGCTGCTGCTGGCATTGCTTCAACTGCACGCAGTACCAGGTTAGTCGCTCTCTCCTTCCTTCCTTCCGAGTTTAACGAGTTTTCCTAGCTTTTTTTGCGTATCCGTGCATAATGAGAGGGAAAATTACCTCTAAACAGATCAGACATCCCCTCGACGAAACCCAGTGCATACCCTGCCGGAAGGGAACCGTCCCTGACGAAACGCACTCGACCTGTCGCGACATCCCCGAGGAATTCTTACGCCCTGAAAGCGGATGGGCGATCGGTGCCATGTCCTTCTCGGCTACTGGTATTTTGGTGAGTGCCGGCGATGAATTCGATCCAGATTCATAAGGGGTTGTAAGGGTCGAGGTTTAGAGGTCGAAAGAAAGAGATTTTTCAAGGATTTTTCGTGGAGAGGCATTTCTATTTATTGATATAAAAATTTATTTACATGTTGGGGTAGCGTTGAACTTCGTTCTGATATTTTTTGTTTGTAAAAATAATGATTTTTAAAACTGCTGTAGCCGGTGGGCATGATATCTCTGGGCTGGATCATCCGAAATGAAAAAACATAAAAGATTTAGTTAATGTTATCTGGTCTTTAATCGAAGGAATAAGCAGAATATTATTTTTCATCAAAACGACGGTGTCTCGAAAAAACAATTTTGTTTTTCCATAAAGATTTTCGCCGCAATTTATTTGTAAAGTGGAAAATATTTTTCAGCGAGAAAAAATCTTCGATCAAGGAATGAAAAATATATTCATAAAGCTTGTGTAAAAATTTGAGACTGATTGGTTCAACCGTTTCCGAGAAATCTTGCTCAACGACTTTGAAAACACAGTTTTGAAAAAAACGCGTTCAAAGTTTCTGACAATAAGTTACTTTACACTTAGTTCTGGTTCCTAACTTCGAGAATATTTGTCAGATCGACGTGAAATTTTCTGTGCATATACTCGAATGTGTGTATATTCCGAAAATGAAATTAGAACGAAATCGATCTACGAAAAATCCTGACCAAGTGTACAACCCCTTGAAGGGTAAGGTTACGACTCGCAGGAGGGAAAAAAGCTCGCCTTTAAGTCTCTCTGTTTTTTAGGTGACCCTCTTCGTCGGCGGTGTGTTTCTCAGGCACAACGACACCCCCGTCGTCAAGGCGTCGGGGCGAGAGCTGTCCTACGTGTTGCTGACGGGAATCCTGCTCTGCTACCTGGTGACCTTCGCCCTCGTTTTGAGGCCGAACGACATCGTTTGCGGGATCCAGAGGTATTTTTCCGAATTACCAGGTTTATCGTCATTGAGCTCGGTGGGAAAATGAAAAGCGGAATGAAACGGGCGGGACATCGAAAAGGGCAAAGGGGGGAGAAAACGTATCCACGCGGTTCGATCGGCGTCTGGAAACGGCGGGTGTGTATGAGAGCTGTAATAACGGGGTGCGGGAAGGCTGTAGGTGATTGTCAGCAATAAAGGGCGATAAATACGGAGTCGAACGGCAACGGGAGAGCGAAACTATAGGCATAAATGCACGTTTACGGCACCGTATCGAGTCGGCGTTACGTCTAATTAGGGAGGCTGATGTTTTACGAATCCTGCACGTCGATAAAGCGTATTCGGCCTGCAGCAACGAAATGCTGAGCACCCGGAGAGGGAGGGAGAAGCGCGCCTTTATCGCCGGGTATAAAACTTGCAGTATTTGTTGCCACCCCCGCACCGTTCATAAAATAATAAAATTCCGGTACAAACCTACAGAGCCATTACGCCCGACCATCGACTCGCCAACCACCCCTAGCAAAATTACTCCGTCCCTTTGATTACCCCGCTCTGACGTAAAATCCACTCTACGTATAGGTGTAATTTAATGTACGTACATACGTGTGACCCGTGCGTTGATAAAAATTGTCGCAGCTGTAGAAGGATACATTTAGCGGTAAAAGAGTCGTTTTTTTCTTTTTCTTTTTTGTAAATTCATTTATAGAAGCACCGCACCCTCGTATTTTTCCCTCAATCTGATGTGACGCGCGTTGTGCCCTTCGATTTCTGATCGAATAGTGAGAACAAATTATAACAATATTGGAACGTAACTGACGTCGGGCTTTATTTGAAAGCGAAATATGATTTAATGTTGGGATACTAATTTATTACACATTTTTTCAACAGTCCCGAGTAGCCTTTGTGTTCTGAATAAAATTAAGCCTTATAGCTACAGCTTGGGGTTGCAAGGAAATAATTGCGTTAAATGAAAGTTGAAAGAAAGGCTTGGGTGCTTTCGTTTCAACGTTATTTAAAAATTTAATTCCCGGAAAAATTGCCGACTTCTCTTTAATTCACCTGTCTCGAGAGGCAGAGAGGGAGAGAGAGAGAGAGAGAGAGAGAGAGAGAGAGAGTTTTACGAGTTTCCAACTGTCATAGTATACATGACAGGTACTGATATATTTTTAACCCTAATTGGTCGTTCCGGATGAACTTCACCCCAAACATTTCAAACACCTCACAGAGTTCAGGAATACACTTTCATAGTCTTTTTTCTCGCCATCAATAGTATAAAAAAAAATTCTTTTTTTCCATTTCATCTTAACTTTTTCGATGTTTTACAATATTTGAACAATCAATTTTTCACCCAATGTGAGAGTTATGCGATTCTACCGAGGTGTGACCAATTAAGGTTAAAACATTGGCAATATTTCTCGGCGCTAAATTTCCAAATACATATTCATACATTCCGTAAGTATTCCAGTCTTTTACCCGCGATATTAATTATCGACTTATCGACCCTGCGATCAATCAATGCCTAAATTCGGTGGATCTCGCAGGTTTGGGGCCGGTTTTTGTTTCACGGTAGTCTACGCGGCTCTGCTGACGAAGACGAATCGCATATCGAGGATATTCGACTCCGGCAAGAAGACCGCGAAACGGCCCTCCTTCATCTCGCCGAAGTCGCAGCTCATCATTTGCTCCGGTCTTATGAGCGTCCAGGTCCTCGTGAACGGGGTCTGGATGATAATCGACCCCGCGAGAGCCATGCACCACTATCCAACCAGGGACGACAACCTCCTAGTTTGCAACAGCTACATAGACGCGAGCTACATGATCGCCTTCACCTATCCCATAATCCTGATCGTTGTCTGTACGGTTTACGCCGTTCTAACACGAAAAATACCGGCGTACTTCAACGAGAGCAAACACATCGGTGAGAGCTGCTCAATCTTACGTACCTGCCGATTGCTAATTTTTTTCCTCTCTCTCCCCGCAGGCTTCACGATGTACACAACCTGCGTGATTTGGCTGGCCTTTGTTCCTCTCTACTTTGGTACCGGAAACCACGTGGCTCTCCGGATCACCTCGATGTCGGTGACCATAAGTCTCTCGGCCTCGGTGACGATAGCTTGCCTCTTCAGCCCCAAGGTTAGACGATGGTCTTACAATCGGACCCGATGAGTATTTTTAAATTTAGGTACTCGTGTCGCGAGCTCTCGTCTTTAAAACGCCCAATTCCCGTCCATCCAGCTCTACATCATCCTCATTCGGCCGGACAGGAACGTGCGGCAAAGCATGATGCCAACCAGGTACAGCACAGCCAAAAACTCCGCCGTAACGGGGACCAACGCATCCAGCGTTATGGCTGCCGTCACTCTGACAGCCGCCACTTGCGACCAGAATAAGGCCGTCAAGAGGCACGTGACGACGACCATCGATTGCTCGACGCAAAGCGAATGTAACGTATCGTCATTATTATTGTTATAATTGTAACGCTTACGCCGAGTCCGCGCTAGGGATGACAATATGGCGTCGGAAGAGGGTATCAGCTGATCGTCAAATACGTGTTTTACGCCAACGCCAAGGCGCGGAAAAGTTCGCGCAACCTGACATGACCTTGTTTTATCGTCCGGGGAGAAAAATACGACGAGGGACGAGTTTTATAATTAAATATCACCTATTTTACGTTATATCGATGAAGGAGAATTTTCGTACGTGTGTAAAAGTTAGCGATTACCCCGATTCTGGGTGATTGTAATTACTTGCAGCCTGAAAAACATCCTGCATATTTTACAGAGAAACTTTTCACCATTTTAAACCTGTAATTGATTGAAACCCAGGCAGACTCTGATCCTCGGTTAAAAGTATCAGCCTTTACACAAATACGGGAGTCAGCTTGTTTCAAAATCGGGCGCTGTAATTGTACAAGTGATCGATATCTGTGGTGCGTACCTCCGCACACACACACGCACGCACATTCGTATCTCACATCTCAGCGGGATTTACATATCACTTTAACTCATCGCGCCAGACGCACGAGGCGCGATATGCAAATGGATCATGGATCTTCTCGGAGCTTTGTTTCCGAGAGATGCGCGGGATGAAAATGTTTAATTAGAATCTACGCCTCTTAACTTTTTTTTCACCCTTATCTCCGCCTCGCGCTGAACATGCTATATATTCGCAGCTTCGTACTTAACTCTTGAGCTTTTGCGACCCTGCAACACAGTAAGCGCGGAAGGTACTTAACATTGCCTTTAGTTGATTTGTTTTTTTTTTTTTTTCCACCGTTAATATCCTCTTTCTCCGCTCCTCTTCTCGTCGTTTCCTTTCACCACTCGTCTCTCGACACGCAAGGCTCTTCAGCGACGAATCTCTACCACCGAGTACAAGACACGGTTGGACGTCGGAAACTCTTGAGCTTAATTTTTGAAAAACTTTTTCGCGCCGCATGCAGCGTATATTCTTACCTTACCGCGATTGAGAGCTCTAAGCCTCTTCTTCCCCGACACAGGTCACGAGATGGAGGTGATGAAAGAGGATCGCATAAATGGCAAAGTTCAACCGAGCTTCGTCTCCCGCTCCACGCAGACCCAATCATCGCCATCGGGGGATCAGGAATCTGCAAGCACAACAAGCAGCGCCGCGGCCGCGGCTAGGGAATTAATCTGCGCCATAACTCCGAAGGAAATTATAGGTAAAGATCAGTCGCGGACGCCGACGGTTAAACAGATCCAGAACAACGTCAGGATAGGAAACGGACCGGTCAGCCAAAAGGACGACCCCTTATAGCAGGAAACGACGATTATTGCGAGGTCGACGACCGCCGCGGTTCTCCAGGTCGACATGAAGCCCATATCGAAGACGCCGGTGGTCGTATAGCTCAATAACTTGATTAAATTAATTATATAATTACACAATAAATCGATCAACGTTTATGATATTGTAATATGTAAGATAATATTTCCCCACGTGTTGCTTAATGTTATATCCCTGCGTAACTTCCTGCAGCGCAGCCCGAGCGAGGGTCGTAAAGTTTGATGAGCGGGAAGTTATCGATAGTCGTCTGTTATTATAGATAATAATATATTCGGAGAATCCAGGATCACGTGATGATAATACAGTTATATTTCCTTACGGGGTGTAGAAGAAGTTCTCTCAAACCGTCAGAGGTATAAGTTCAAAGAGACGAATAGTTGCAAATCGGAGCGGGAAACAGGGAAAGCAATTCATCCTTTTTCTATGTTAATGATTACAGGATCGGATCTAGTTGAAGGAAGTGTATGATCTGTGATTGCTATAATGTTTACAGTGAAAAATCGGTCGAAATGAAAGGAAGGAAGCGGTGATCGAGTGCGAGTGAATGGATTTTAAATAAATAATACAATGTTGCGTAAATGCCGTTTCTTCGATTCTGGAGCGTGAATGAAACGTAATGTATATACATAGGCATACAATATAAAAATATGTAACGGTGAGAACGACGCGGAGTTTAGGCTTAATAAACTAATATTATACACATACGTATAACATATGCATAAATAAAAATGTTGTCACGATAATCTATAATTATAAAAATCAAGGAAACATTATCGAATACATGATAAAAGAAAGTAAAGTATAAAATTATATGAACCGTTGAATATAGTCTAATCGTTTGTTCTATATCTGCGGTAATTCCGTATACTTCCGTATACTATATATATATATATAGTATATTGTATAATACCAGCTACATATTGGTATGTGAAAATTCAAAATTTATATATTTCAATTGTATATAATAATAGGTATATGAAAACGTGCACAAATTATATAAGTGTTACGCTCAAGATATATTATATCAATGTTTTGTGTAATTTATTGTACATAAGACGCGTACATTTAATATTTATAATACAATTAATATACATATACGCGTAAACAAAAAATACGTAGCAAAGACGGCCAAAGTACATAAGCATATATACGTATAATCTGATATTATATGATATTATTATTAGATATGACATCAACTGTTCATTTTTGTATGTTATTAAATATGTAACGGTATAGTGTATGTACATATATGATATATTGTTATGCGTAAGGTTCCAATTGGAGAAGAAAGACAACAAGGAATTAAAATATAAATTATGAGATGATTGCACGCACCGCGATCGGTTTTTTTACGTGAAAGTTGATATATTGCGTTACGGTAGTGTAATTTTTATGTAAATACATATATACGTAATAGTTGTAATACAAAAATTTCCGTATCCTTTTTCACCTCTAAACGCGTGTCATTGATATTTGTGCAACTCGCAAGTTAAGTATTTGAATTATTGTCATGAAAAATTTAATCCTTCGACGTGTTTATTCGTGCTTTGTAACAGAATCGAAACAATTCATGAAAACTGGGAAAATTGAATTCACAGTTTTTGATATTATCCTTTTCTTTCCGTCTCGCAAAAAAATGTCAAAATTTAAAGCAAATTTGAAGCACCGATAAATAAAAATACACACTCACTGGGTTGATTATAACGAAAAGTGGGAAAACTCGTTGGTAATAAATACGCACTACTTAAATACCGTACTGTTACAGATAGTATTAAGAAATAGAAATTATATAGGAATAAATTTAATCCGGTTAATCTTACGACAATTCTGTTTTTATTTTCACTCATTTATGTGATAATATTTCTGCAGACTATAGGAATTGCAATCGGTAGACGTATTTAACTATACGCGAGGTATCGTTAATATATTGTTCGAGAGCTCGGAAAAGTGAACGATCGTAAGAATTGTGCAGTTGAATAAAATTTATACAGTTTCTCTATTTTACGTTTAAGAAAAACGAATATTCTTCTTTGTATCATTCTAACTAAAACCGGTTTATTAACGAATAACGCAACACGTGCAATCCAAGTCACTTTTAACTATTCAACTAGTTGACATATTGGCCCCAGCTTTAATTCCGGTATAACCACGAATGTTATTGAATTAATTACACCTGAATTCTACGCCGTTCTTATAAATTCATATTCAGCTCTCGATATAATTTCTATACAAATATATTTGTAATAAAGCATAGAGATTGAAGATTAATAATGATATAATATATACGTATGAATGTAGAGGGTAGAAATAGTTTTATAACACAATAGCAACAGTAAAAACAATATTCATAATAGTTATAATAATAATAATATATTAAACAATGTGTGCATATATATATATATATATATATATATATATATATATATATATATATATATATATATATATATATATATATATAACACAGTATCAGTAATGTATATACGATATACAGCTGTTGTAATAATTATGTATTGTTATATTCAAGATACATTATTTTACACACGACACATACACAGTATAATTTACGTTACATTACACGTATAATATGCGATTTCACCAGCAAGTCACAAAACCGAGCTCCGATGCCCGAGGATAAAAAAAAAATCCGTTCTTATCGCACTTCAGATATCGCAGCTAGATCTAATTATTATTGCGTATTGTTTTCGTTATTATTCGTATACCGTCAGACGTTGGAGAAACAATACCTACGATTAATCGCAGTGTTCGGATGATGTTCGAAGAATTCGAAAAAACGACGAGAAATATACAGAGATTAGAAACGAATTTAGAGATCAGAGGTCTCTTCGGCAGGCTCTGAGCATAGATGAGCCCGATGCCCCCAGCCTGATGTCACTAGTCGTGTTAATCAAACATTACTTAATTAAATACGAAGACACCTCTCAGATTTTAGATTCTTCAATCTTGTCACTGGCACACACTCTTTAATTAGTGACCTGGAAATTAAAAGAGAAAAATACCACGTATACACAGCATTACATATATATATACACACACACACACACACACACACACACACACACACACACACACATACATACATACATACATACATACATACATATATATATATATATATATAGTACGATAAGAATAGGCGTCCAGTATTTCAATGATTGACTAAATTAGCCGATATCATGTGGTTTAAGATGCACGCACCATAATACATACGCGTGTGTACGAGGTGACCGAGGATTATCGTCCCATAGACCATCAAAGTCAGGGAAATCTGAAATTCACGAGGGATATATCGATGGCCGATGGGACGATGATCCTCGGTCACCATGTACATGTACTCGATACAATACGACATATAGATATGCGTATAATCCTGTTATTTTTATTCAGGCAAATCGCCGTATTGTGTATATTACGCAAGTTGTACAGTCGATCGTTTTACAATCGGGCGTGTAGCGTAATTTAATCGTGTGATTATAATAATAAAAGATATAGGATAATTTTTTGGGGATTAATAAAAGTAATAACAATATAATTACGAATAATTGAATGACCTGTAAATAATATAATCGGCAATCATGCGTTCGCGTATTACAATATACAAAATACGTAGGAATGATATCTGCGTACGTAGATTTAACGATATTCAGACATCGTATTGTAATTGAAATAATATATAGAAAATGTGAGTGTAATATAGGTGTTAAGCCGGAAATAGAAGACGATAAAGGTGGAGATGAAAAGATCGTAAGATGCAACGCAGAAACAATGTCAAAAACCCTGTGAGCGAAGGCTTTCTTGCGGTTTGTGGATATTATTTTAAATACGCACGAGGCTAAATAATATTACAATATTATACATACATATATACATATATATATATATACATATATATACATACGTCATTCGATTATGCAGATTAAACAATGAAAATTATAAAATAAAAAATGATAATATAAGACAAAAAAAGAAAAAAAAAAAAACACGAGAAAATCGAAATATATACATGATATATCTCTAACACAATTGTCTAAAATTTATGCGGCAATAATTTAATTAACATCAAGCGATTTCCTACATAGACTGTATAGAAAAAGAAGATAAACTTTGTTTCGTGTAAATCAGTTTTATTCCAGACAACATTACAACGGTATTCAGACTAGCTAACAATTTTATCACTTATTATTATGTGTGTTTATTCGTTTTATTTCTTTCCAATCTTTTCTTTTTTTTCTCTTCTTTTTTCCTACGAAGACGTGATCACGTAATATCTTACCACTGAGAAAGAATCTGAACATTACGAATATTCTCATATTCGTTTAGTATTTTAAAAATCGGCAGTGACGTCGGCTGTTCATTACGCGTGGGTTTGAAAAAAAAAAAAAAATCCCCTAATTTCGCGGAAGCAAAACACGTTTGTACAGACGTTTATTTAAAGGCTCTAACTTCATTTTTACGACATCTTTTATAAAAATTTAACTGAAGGTTGAAAATAGTTGCAGCAAGTTGTACATCGGAGGTAGAAGGCATAGATACTGTGAGTGAATGAGTGAAATCGAAGATAAAAGATTCCTGTTGATCGGGTGAAACGGACATGATTTCTAACAGTAGTTTAATATCATTCGCAGGCAAAAGAAGCAAGCCTTAGTTCGTAGAAATAATGATTGATTAACGCTAAGATTAAGAAATAAATTATACAGTAAATATTTGTACGAAGAGCACAAGCCATAAAGAAAACAATCTAGCTAAAGCTTTTAAATTTTCGATCGTGATTGCCGACGTCATCGTCGAAAATCAAAATCAGTCGATTGAAAAAAAAGCAAATTCATATATTTCAAAAATAAAGAATAATAAAAAAAAAAAACCAATCAATTATATTGAATAGAAGAAATCATTTGAATTGTTCGAATCTTTGGTTCAGTCAATCTGTCTGGAAACCAAACACAAAAATGGTACGTACAAGCATTGCAAAACAAATAGCACATATTCGCACTGTTCAACATTGGCGAATTGTTTAAATTCTTCTCATTATTCCTACATTCACATAAGTATACATTTCTTTTTATTTTTTTGTTTTTCTATTTCAATCTAGGCGACAATAGAAAGACAAGCGAGTAACGTACGTTCGCGAAAAGCAAAGTGAAAGAAGTGCCTACGTAGTGATAGAAATATATAAAGAAATTGTATAAGCATACATACATATACATAGGTATAATATTGTATACCCTGAATTATTGCGGTATAGAATTACTACAATTATTTCTTTATTATCGTTATTTTTGTCCATTATTGTAGGGATGAATCCCTCGCCGCGAAAACAAGAACAATTGAATTTTAACCAATTGCAAGACAAAACAACACAACTGGATTTACATCATTCATTTTGCAAAGATTTCAGCATGCACTGTGTTATTTTTATATGAACATATGTTTTGTTGTATACTAAAAGGTACATATTTTATGGTTTTTCTTTTTTTTATAAAATGGAAAATCATATAATATTATCCATTCATTCGGTAAGTAACAAAATGATATATATCAGTATATGGAAATAGTAACTAATGTTGTAATTTAATAATTATGTTTATGCAGCATTTGGTATTAATGATACAAATGATAAATGTATCGCGAAGGATTACATCTCGAGATAGAAATTCTTTGATCGATATCGAACTGTTTCTGTTTCTTTCATTTTTTTTTTTTTTTTTTTTTGTAATACATATCCTTCCGAATTAGCATCCTCTTGTAACTGGCTCTTGTCTATAAAACTAAAATCGAAACAAATCAGTGGATTTTAATATCTGTCTGACATAACACTGTGACTTTTATAATACATATTATATTATTTTACTATGATTACGTATTTTCAAGTTTTCCTATTTACTAAATACTTTGTTTATCTCCTTCTGCAATACTTAATGTATGGCTGATGATTCGATCTCGAAAAACATCGCGGGATAGAAACCGAAATAAGTAAAACTGATTAGCATATTTTATGTCAAATTTTGGCAACATCTTCCCCTCAGTTTTGCTTATATTCACTTCTACTTTTACTTTTCACCAGGTTTTACATACATCGCGTAGTTGATTAAAATTATCTCGTTGAATATCTTGAATTAAATATTTATGTATCCGTTAATTAGCACCATTCGAATATATTAATAGATAGTTAAAAAACAAAAAAACAAAAATGGTTCGACGAAACGTTAATAACATCACTGAACCACAAGATGTTGAAGAATAATCTCGTACTTTTATATTCTATAATTTTATAAAACGTCGCGGGGTAAAACAAGTGAGAGTAATGAATGTACTTTATAAATCTAGGTAACTAGCGATACCAAAAATTGAAGATAAAATCAATCGTTTAAAAATTTCATTCCAATTCACGACTGCAAACAACCTTACTAAAGTTAAAACTTTTTCCGTATTTTCAACTTTCTCTTTCATTTCTTCGTTTAACAACGGCTTTTTTTAGTATAAACATAATAACATGGCTCATAGTGATTCCATATTTATATATATTATATTAGTCGTGCTTTTTCTGTAACTTGTGAAGTAGTGACTACGGTTTAATAATGAAAATCCTGAACCAGCAGTTCATTTTACATATTTAATAATATATACAACTTACGTCTCTTAAATATCGACGTGCAAAATCCGAGCCAACGTAATAATTGGCATTGTAAAATACAATTACGTTCTATTATACTCTTAAAGATCCCTGATTTCATTATTTTCATCACACTTTAAACAACGTAATAACACAGATCCCTCGGTCATTCTACTTCAGAACTTATTCAATTATTTTACGACACTCAGGGTGGCCGCTTGATTGTTTTTTTTTCTCAAAAATTACTTTGTCTCTTTTCCGCAGTGTTGCGCAAAGTGTAGGCATCGTTTTAAAAGTCTCAGTTATTGACTGTCAAGGAGATCACAACGCATCAACTTTCCAAAAAAAAAAAAAAAACAGAGGTGTTAAGTCACGATTTCAATGAAAACAAGAAACGACAAATTAAATTATGTTTGCTGACCACAGCAAAACAAAGTACACGACAATAGTTACAAATCACAGCCAACTTATTTGTATTTTTTTATTTTCGATATGTGAACATGACATAATCCCAAGACTTGAAAACAGTTTCCTGATAAAAGTTCTCGATTCTCCCAGAGAAGCGGCCACCCTGAAATCACTTCATCCTGTGCATACGAATATTCGTTAATTTCAGTCATTAGAAACTTACACGTATGACATTTTTTTCTTCGTAGAAATATCAAGAGTATCACCGATCCGTGGATAAGAAGTAGGCCTCAAGAGATCTGCACTTATCCGTTTGTTACTTACTTTAAGTCTTCCAGAACTTACCACTGCCTCGAATACCTTTTGGTTTTTGTTGTTTCTTTTTAGTATCTGGTGGAACAGGCACGGCTTCTCGGCTCGTTTCGCTTCCTCCCGATCCAGATTCGATCCCGCCACCAGCGACATCTGCCTCCTGGACAACCCCACGTACTGTATGAGCTGTGATTGATTTTTTTACGGCTTGGATCTGCAAGAGGAAGATTTTTGATCAGACTTAAAAGCTGAGAAAGGCGGGACTTGTGAAATGAGTGAATAAACGTGCTAGTGCTGGAATTCCAAATACACGAGCAGGTTTGGCTTAAGGGATTGTGCCAATTGACTTACCTCCTGCTTAAGTTTTTCTTGGTGTTGAGTTGCCTTTTGTTTTTCACTGTTGGCCCTAAGCACCTGCTGCTCAATGCAGTTCAGTACCGTGTCGCAGGCCTCACCCCAGGCAGTCAAGATTTCTGCAACGGCGCCGGTATCACCGGGTCTGACATCCCGACCTAATCCAGCATAGTCAACTTCTAGCTGTGAATTCTTCTGGTCCAATTTACCATGGATAATATCGGCGTAAACAGCCTCGATTATCAGATCCTCCAGGTCTCTGACATTCTTCAAGTCAAGCTCTTCTAGCAGAACGGAGTAAGGTATGCACTTTGATTTCGTGGCTAGCGTGACTATCGTCAAATGCTGGAGCTTCTTTTTCTGAACGGGTGTGAGGTGGAACAGTTTATCTTTGTTCGCCAAGTACTGCTTGTACGTGCCATAGGCGAAGAGGTTCAATGTGTTCCAATACTCGGCGTACGGTCCGTTCTCCAATTCTTTTATGTTCGGCATATCCAGCAGCTCCCCGAAAACATTTACTCCAGGTGCTTCAACGGCCTGCTTTATCAGCTCCACCGCTGCCGCGCCTTTAGCAGTTTTAGCCAGAAGGACAAACTGCTCCAAGGGGTTGTTGGTGGATGTTTTTTCAGTTACACTCGCACCCGTCATCGCTAATCTGAAAAAAAGGAATCTTCGATTGATTTCTGACAATTAATGGTATTGGGTAAATGCGAAAGTCGATTGCGGCATCGTGAAAAATCATTTCGATTCAAGTAAGGAGTCAGTGAGGTCACAATCTCACCAGACTAACTACGCTAACCTCGAATTCGGCTGCCCGAAGAACGCCAAGCCTAACGACGAACACAAATTAACGTACGAAATAATCAATATCACTTATGCAATTCTATGCTAGCCAATTCCCAGGAATATCACCGCTTATCAA
Organism: Neodiprion lecontei; assembly: GCF_021901455.1. Lineage (NCBI taxonomy): Eukaryota > Metazoa > Arthropoda > Insecta > Hymenoptera > Diprionidae > Neodiprion > Neodiprion lecontei. Next base: position 43,246,903 of record NC_060261.1, on the reverse strand, counting down.
CTCGTTTCTCGCCTACAAAAACGATTTTATGCGCACGTATTGCTTTACCCCTTTGACGGATTTTCATTTGTCATTTGAAACACAACCACTAAGCCCACAGCCGTTAACTGGCAATAAAGGCGAAAACACTGGGCGAAAACAACTCGTGTCAGTATGTATTCTGTAGTTCCGGCATGGCTAGCTAACATACCGACAGAAATGGTAAGTGCTTCTATGTGCGTAAATTACGAACAAAAACGGAAATAACAGAGATCCTAGGCGTTTGTTCATATGAAAAAATTCGCAAACTCCGATGACTATTTACTTTTCCAATATCCACAAGTCCGTTATTATTACCGATCGCGATTTTTCTGTTGAGTTCTTACCAACGATCGGTAAGACAGGAAATTTCTTAATCCTGGCCGTAAATAGTGTAAATACCTCTGCCGTTCCCGACATACTCTGTTCGGGTTTTCTCCGCGCGTCGTTCTGGCGACTGATTCACGTTATTCAGATTTCACGTGTGCTCCGTACCTCGACCCGAGCGAGTGCGGCCGACTCACAAGTCTACTCCATTATTTATTTGACGAAAAAGTGGGGATTGGGGACCGATTGTCCGCACTGTGGTTTCCCTCTGACAAGTATCACGCTGCATGATTTTATTTTTCACTCATTTTCTATTCTTCACGAGTAATTACCCACGAGCTTGTGTGAAAAATAAATAAATAGCTGAATGAAAATGTTGTGCGAGAGTGACAGCATATTCGTGAAATATTATTAACGTATCAACATCACGGATATAAATCCGAATGTGACAGGAGGTGTCTCTTCGTCTGTTTCAAAATGCCGAAATTAATTGAGTTTGAGGAATGCCTACGGGATACGCCAAAATTTCGGTGAGAACAATCACTTTTTACAGCGAATCGTGGACACCCAACCTTGACAGATTTTACTTTCGTGTACAGATATGCCATATGCGTCGCCTGTAATTCATTCGCAAAACGAAAACGAAAGAGAAAGAAACGTATTATAATCATCATAGTAAACAGTTTAGAAATTCACCCACGGATTTATGCACGTCACATATTTAATATCCTTCTCACACATACGTATGTATATCTATACGTATGCCGTAGGTAAAGCATTACGTATTCACGCACGTAAAAATGTTCGGCTTAACCTCTCTTTGTCGAAAACTAAATTTATATTTGTACATTCGCTCGTTTCTGTCTACGCGTTACCTTAGACAAAATATCCTTTGTCTCTGCGACGTATTTACGCTGTGTTATCGCTTCTGAAATTTATTTCGACACTCAATGTGGAAGAATCGCTCATCCATTGTTAATGAGAATGAATAAAACAAACAAACCCACTACCTTTTACACCTATGTAGAAAACGGCTAATCTGTTGTCGATACAATTTTATCCTCCCCTCCCTCCAAACGAATGTTTGAAAAAATTGTCAGGTTGTTGCTATGTTATTTGTTCCAGATCACGCATCGAGGAAGAAGAAAGCAATGTAGAGCAGCTAGAACAAAAATTAGAAAAGGTACGCAAGTGCGGATTCGATTGTCCATTTTGTCGAATTAAAACTTCCTTTTATCCTTTATTAAGCATTTGAGAATAAAACATCGTATTGAAGTTGGTAATGTTATCATAACGATTCATGCTGACAAAAAACCATTATTTCATGGTTTTGGAATTGTCTGAAATTCAGTAAACGGTAATAAAACAAAACACGCTCGTATTTCGAATTTTTAGTTCCTGAAAAATCATTGTAAAATTAAGAAAATACTGATTTCTTCCCCAATGTTTCGTTACAATAACGTTACTAACTTCAACCTTGTAATAAAACACGTTCTCTCTGTTTTGAATCAAACCTAACTGATGTATTGTAAAAAAGCTCTGAGGTACTATTCAACCCATTTTATGACCTGTGAATATTTATACAGGATATCCTGTTGTTATCTTTAAAAGTTGTTTCTGCATTACATTACTTGTCCAGTTCTGTTAACGTTCAATTGAAAATATACAGCGTTTGAATCATTCAACAATACACTTTCATAAAGTTATAAGCTTTTGCTGAAAATTATTTAATTATATTATCTTATCTTTGCCCAGTAAAACCGGTGAACCCTAGTACATGGTGCATTAAAATTAACTTTGCGGTTTGCATACGTTGTGTAATCGAATGTGGTGGTAGAACATATACTAAAAACAATTTGTCTTGAATGTTTTGACAAATGCACGATTATGCTAATTACAGATGGTTATGATATTGCAGGTGTTAAAAAATTGCAGCATGATGATCGACGCGGGAAAGAATTATGTCGGGCAACAGAGGTTTGTTCAAATTTTCGCGGATTCAAAATTATATTTTAATGCTATTTGAAATATTCTCTTTAAACAAATAAAAAAAAAAAAATACCTTCATCTATCTTTATACCGTAAGATTAGTCATTTCTTAGACTAAATCACATCAGGAAGACCAGAGGATAATTTACATGCTTCTGTTACCATTTCATGAGTCATACTACGAAAGTTTGTACAGTATATAATTGACCTTCAACAATAGTGTACAGATTTCTTCTATTTGATTATCACCTGATTCTCACTTGAACTGCGGGTGGTTAGAAAAGTTGATGAGTCAAAGTACAGCCTTGGAATAAATTCTTCAGTCGACGCGCAGTGCTTCTGAAACATTAAAATCCAGTTAAATTTTAGAGAGTGATTGTTTAGCCATAATGATACCTGAAAACTCTGTTAATTCAAAACTTTAATTTAAAAAAATGTTTATGGTTTCACTCATACCATTTTCTTACTTATCAAGACTTACAGTGAAATAATTATGGTTACATTACTTGGTTCAATAATATAACAAAGTTTAAAGAAGTTTGAACCAATCATTTTATACTCTAAAACCTCCGGGGCTTTGTGATTTTTCCAGAATATGATAAACTAATTCCCTTTTCATTAGATCTTCAATCGGAGGAAAGAAAAAATTAATTGATACCCAACTTGAACTTTTTTCCTGTGAATTCTTCAGTCCATTCAACAATGGTATTATTACATTAATGAACTTTCCTCTTTCAGCTTGTTTGCAAATAGTTTGTGGGAGTTGTCAACGTACTTCGGCAATGATCCAGAAGTTATGGCGTTCTTGAACAAACTTATCCATGCCCTACAAGAAATGAATAAATTTCATACCATCTTACTTGACCAAGCGTCGAGAACTGTCGTCAAAGATCTGAATTCTTTTATAAAAAGGTATCCTACTTGAAAATTTTGTCAGATTCACGAACGATCGGCATGTAATGAGATATTTATTTTCCTCTTTACTAATAAAATTTATCATGCAGTCAATAAAAATTAAAATTTCTTGCTAGCAAATTCATCTTACATGGTTATCTATTTACGTGACTGTATAATTCAATTTTACACCACGTGTTTACACATTGGACAAGGAACACGTTACGCACGACAATCGATCAATGCATGCAACATGTCAACTGTTGCGTTATAAGTACATGATTTTCTTCTTCTCTTGACTACGTTTATCTATCCTTGCTCACATACATGTGCTATTAAATTGGTAATGACATCAGCACCTAAAAGAAATAAGTACTTTGAATTTGGTGTATGCCTTATAAATAAACATCTAGTTATCTACGGTATCGGAATTAAAAGCTCTAATCATAGGCTGATAATTGATAAGGATAAGTGAATTGTTACGAGTGCTATGGCTGAAGGCTCGATTTTTGTTTGTTTAGAGTGGATTTAATATATTTACAATGCGTTACTAAGTTCAGAGTATCAGATAAATTAGTCGGATGCTCTTGACACGCCTAAATCTAAACTAATATCAGTAAAATTATTTGAATAAATCAATCTTAACTGAACCTGGCATGAAAAAAAAATTCAAACTAAGAGAACAAATAAATCTTTTTTTGTCAATTTTCGCAGTGATGTAAAAGAAGTGAAAGACTCTCGTCACCACTTTGAAAAAATCTCGTCAGACCTCGACATTGCTTTGAACAAGAATTCGCAAGTACCGAAAAACCGTCCTGTTGAATGCGAAGAGACTTCCAATTTACTCTCTGCGACACGATCATGTTTCCGACATACTGCTTTGGATTACGTCCACGTTCTGACTATGCTTCAGGCCCGCAAAAGGCACGAGATACTGGGTACTCTTTTGAGCTACATGCACGCATGTTTCACATATTATCACCAAGGAAGTGACTTGGCCCAAGATCTAGATCCTTTCCTCAAGGGATTAGGCGATGGCATACTGAAAATGAGAGGCGACACGGCGAAGCTTGAAAAAGAGATGGAAAACCGACATACATACGTTACAAATCGTGATTTGGTCCCGTCGCCAACACCCGGTAGCCCGAAAATGGAAGGATACTTGTTCAAAAGAACCAGCAACGCCTTTAAAACTTGGAATCGACGATGGTTTTGCCTCAAAGATCATCAGCTGGTTTACAGAAAGCGTACTGGCGAAGATGACTACACAATAATGGAAGAAGACTTGAGACTTTGTTCTGTAAAACCAGTTGTCGATAGCGATAGGAGGAATTGCTTCGAAGTTCTGAGCCCAACAAAGTAAGTAGCCATTTTTATTATACGTGAAGCAAGAAGGTTTGCGTTTTTCATATCCCCATTGTCCAACACGAACAAACAATGACGTCATGCTCTGTGTCTTAGGAGCCACATATTGCAAGCAGACAGCGAAGAAATGTACCTGGCTTGGGTGGCTGCCATGCAGCAAGGTATAGGTGCTGCGATACAACGTGGCACAGTCAATGGTCCGAACCAAAATACTCTCACACCTCATACTCGAACCTCCAAAGGTCCGACAAGGCCACCACCGAAACCCAAATCAAGGTAAACAGCTGTGCTTAAGACGGTTGTAGAAAACAATTCCATTGGTTTCAGTGCCGAATTTTTATTCTTGAACTAACATGTAACGAAGTATGTATATTTGTATTTCAGAGTGTGGGAGCAGCTACTGAAAATTCCTGGTAACGACAGTTGCTGCGATTGCGGTGGAATAAATCCGAGGTGGGCGAGCATCAACCTAGGGATAACGCTCTGCATCGGTAAGTCAGAATTATCAAACTTATCAAGTCCTAGGTAATGAACTTTCTATCCTAAAGTCAAACTTACGATTGCTTATGGATTTTTAGAATGCTCGGGCGTGCACAGAAGCCTCGGGGTGCATCATAGCAAAGTTAGGTCATTGACATTAGATGATTGGGAACCGGAAATATTGAAAGTTATGGCAGAGTTGGGTAATACAGTTGTAAACAATATTTACGAGGCTCTACCAATACCAGCTGACATCGTAAAGGCAGAGCCAAAATGTAGCGGGTAAGTCAAGCAAAAAACGCAAATTGTATAATAAATGATTTTGATATTAAACATTCACGTGATTTCTTAATATCTCATTAACATATTCCAGGGCTGTTCGAGAGGCCTGGATCAAGGCAAAGTACATAGAACGGAGATTCGTCAAGCCATTGGCCTACTTAAAGTCACAAGAGTATCGTACTAGCCGTGAAATGATGCCGTTCCAGAAGTGGAGTGTCAGAAAATTGCGGCGTAGGCCACGAAGCCGTGATAAAACTGATGGCCAACGACATGCCAAAGAGACGACGCTCTTGTCAGTGGAAGAAAAGCACCATTCGACGAGCTCAGAGGATGGTGAGGTAACTTCGATAGAGAGCGTAAACTATGTGGGAAGATGCCGTAAAGTAGCTGATCGAAATTCTTTAAGTTCCGAAGACAGTCCCAATTTAGACTGTAGAAATCAGTCGACGTTGTATGGAAAAATATTACCGAAATCCAAAATCGATTTGGAGCCTAAAGAAGTTGAGGAGCGGAGCGATGAAAACGATTTTAAAATAAGTGGAGGAGAAGAGACAGAGTCGAATAGTCTTAGCATTTCTGGCGCTGACTGTAACCTGAAGAGTACCTTATCTGACAAAAGTTCAAATTCGTCAACTTCGGATATGGTGAATGAGATTCGCGAAGGCAAAGAAGAAGCTAGTGACGTGTTAATGTTTGGATGTGATTTACCCAAGCCCACAATCGAGGGTTGCTTAGAGCTAAGCTCTGACCAGGACTCGACCGCAGGCGAGGACGAAGAATTTGCGGACGAAGAAGACATTGAGAATCTTCATCCAGAAATGCTGCTGTACAAAGCGGCTACTGCTCATAATCTTCCTGTAATGAGCGCTGCTTTGGCATCTGGTGCGGATAAATTGTGGACTAACGTTAATGACAAGGGACGTAGCGCCCTACATCAAGCAATTATTAGTGTAAGTCTATTTGCCAAGGCAAAAACAGCTTCAGTGATAAAACATGTAAAGTCAATATTTCGCAAAATTACTAGCTATTAGTGAACACAAATTGCAAACTTGAATGGTTACTTCCTGAATATTAAAACCAATTTTATTACAGGGCTCTGTCATGTCTTGTGAATATTTATTACTTAACGGCGTTAGAATCAACTGTCAAGATGCAGAGGGAAAGACGCCGTTACATTTAGCTACTGAGCTAGGTAAGTAACATTGAAATAATAAGATTTCAATCTTCTTTGACCATATTTTTATACTGCGATAATTATTCTTTTAACTATCCTCAGGTCACACGGCGCAAGTTTGCCTGCTATTAAAACATCGGGCGAATCAACACATCCAAGACGGAAGTGGCGTGGAGCCACTCTCGATTGCTGTAAAAGAAGCTAATGCCGACATCGTCACGTTGTAAGTGCGGGAGATATTTCAGCTGCATTTACCAAAGCCCAATGACAACTCACGGAGACCTTGTCAGATTTCGAAGAGCTTCTTGTTCTTCGAAAAACGAAAAGTACTTGTAAATAGTGTTCAAATTGAATGCATGTATTTCTGCAGATTACGGCTGGGGCGGTTAAACGAGGAGATGAAGGATTCGGACACGGGAGTGACGGGCGACGAAACGTTCAACGACGTTGTACGAGATTTCAGCCAGCTCGCTTGCTCTCATCCAGAACGACTTCAACGCCGTAACGATAATAGCAACTGGTCAAGCGCTTTGGATTGACCGTCAGACGAGTACAAAAATAGCCCCGTATGTGTTTACCTTAATTTCTGAGAGCAGGTTGACAATATATCCTCTGCTTCGATCACCATGTTCCCGACCTTACGGATTCGGCATATAATTGCCATTGTGCCGCGGGAAGCGCGAAGGTATAAAGATCAGCTTTACGCAACGATGCAGGTGGCGAAGGCACGGTTTTCTCCGTATTTGAAGGAGAAATCTTCCACGAAAGAAAAGTGCATTACTATTCGTCGCCCTGCCTGCTTGCGCTGTGTACATCTGCCATACATCTAGAAACCAAGGTTTGCATCTAATCTGCAGAGCGGTTGTACAGTAGGGACATATTAACTCTTACACCAGCGAGCATGACATTAGCAACTTAATTAATTTGATCACTTTGTAATATTAGACGTTATTACCTTTAAAGCTGTAGTGAAACGCATGCATACACGTACGAGAATACATAATCGTTGAAAAGGTAATTTCACAGATCATCCGAATCACTCTTCGTGTACAGGTATTGGTATAATTTTTAGTTCATTAGGATATCTTTTGTAACAAGTCACACTTGTGGTGCCAGCTGCGTATTGTAAAAATACGCTATTTCTAGGTACTTTATTAAAGCTGTAATAAATAATGGAGAGAATTGGGGATCTCGAAACCGGCAGTGCGAAATCTATATAGACCAAGAAACAAAATAACATATTAATAAAAGGAAATTAAATTACGTGAATCAAACTAAAGACGGATTGTCGGAGTATTATTTGAATCATGATACATAAAGAAACGTGGAAAGACGTATGAAATTTGAAATTAAAAAAGAAAGACGAAATTAGGTAAAAATTCGAAGCGTAAATATAAATTTTTCTACAAATTTTTACGAGATTTACGTTCGTTTAATATGTATAATCAAATCTGCTTGCAGAAAAATCTTGTTGCCAAATTTTTACTATAGATATATACGTAATATTTATAAACAATATAATATACCTGTATATGTATATATATGTCTAATACATATATATTTGTAAACAAAATACAGATCTGAAAATTTTGCTAGTTCATTACAGTGTACATAATATGCCGGGTCGTATTCGTGAGAGAATTATCCGTGTACCATAATAGATTCCATAGAACACAGATAAATATACGCAAACGGCCTACTGTCGAACATCGAAGTCCACGCAATCATCATAGTGACGTATGTATGTCATAAATTGGCGCGACAGGAACCAGCGTTATTCTCCGCGAATATGATCGACTCATGACCGTATACTTTGTTGTTAATGGGTACTGAATTGTTTTGTGATTAAAATTAGAATTTAAGGATTATTAACTTTTGCCTATCGAGCCGTGAAACGATCGTGTACAGTATTCTAAGACGACATGCTACTGTTGATGTACAGAAAATTACGTCAAAAAAAAAGTAAAAGAAAAGACTTGCTAAACCTGTTATCAAAGTTTTATAAAACTTACTTTGTCAGTCAAGTTGTTGTTATTATTATTATTATTATATATCGATGGCTTTATTTGTCATAGCGGTGGCATCAGGGTGTACCTATATTCGTAGATTTACTTAGAAGAGAGAAAAAGGAAACACTTCCAAAAGTTAGGCTTATATCCAGCTGTAGCAAAAAAAACGTAGGAAGAAATATTAATTAAGTTTCGATGTTATAACCATAGGGTGTATACATATCTATGAAATTTTCGCACTCTGCATATATTTTTATACGCTAGGCAAATTTTTTTCTTGTTACACAAATATTCATTGTGATCAGTCAAATATTTGTTATGAAACTAGCTGTCCAGTGTTTTAGAGCTTTGTCTTTTTCTTTTCTCGTCGTTCTTCGACACAGCTCCACAGCTTCGTGTCAATATATTTTGAAAGAATATTATTCACAAATTCGAGGTTGTAAAATTCGAATGATGTTATTTCCCTTTTACTTTACTGTAATAGTTTGCCAACTGCAACATCACACCTTTCGAACATCCTAATCTGCAACGGATATTTTTTACAAACCTATAAATATTATTTTGATATCGATTTTACATTTGCTTATGATTATGATTTTTTTCTTCTTTCATTGCGTCTTCCTCCGTAATCATACTCTGGTTAATTCTATCGATTAAACATTTTACCATTTGGCCTCTGCACGTGACGATCAGTTAAATAATTAGTACGTAACCGTATATATCTATAGATATTTGAGAAAAGTTTTTTCGAGGAAATATAACAGAAAAAAAATTATACACATTCCGTATTAGATATATATGTGCACATACATACCTATATATATATATATATATTATACATATACTGGTGCTTCAACTTGTTATGAGGCAGATCGATGTTGTTATATTATATACACTATAATTTATAGCACGTCAAATTTTACATTTCGGAAATCACCTGTGCATGCACAGAATATATCTGTGTATCAGCACTCAAACATACATACATAAATCCATGCAAACAGAAAAGAAATTGTTTATTTAAAATGTATATAAACAATGTTCTATAGTGCACGATATTTACGCCATATAAGATTGATTAAAACAAAAAATAAACGTGTATACGTTAATTTTACAATATGAATTAAAACAACGATGGATCTTTGCCGCCCATAAACCATATTTCCATATCGTGCAAATATACATCCGGCATCATGCGAATCGAGGCAGTGTAATTGCTCCAGTTTCGATCGTGTATAATTATTATTAAACTGATATATCGAAAGAAATAATTGAAATATGTCGCCAAAGCTTTGATCTCTCGTACGGATTTTATTATTTATGAGATAAATCTATATAGAGTGTCCAAAGTGCATAGTTGTGCACGCACTTCGCACGCGTTAATTAACGCAATACAACATTTATGCGTACGTCGCATAATTCGTTGCACGCAATTTATAATATTCCTATTTATCGATTGCATCCGGTCTTGCGGATTGCGTCTATGGCTCGAATAACGTGGGCCCAAGACTTGCCGCGGAAGATGAATGGGTCAATATCCTATCAGCCGTGTCATTCATGCGTCAAAGAATCAATGCATGTGTGCACGTGCATCTACGCTTTATACTTTTAATCACAAATCACATGTGCCGGACGCCTTTTTATTTATTCACTTATTAACACTATTCACTTCTCGCGCGAACGATAAGCCAAATACTTCTGCAGTGCTGAGAATAATTGCAAATATATATGGCGACATGGTCTGGAATTAAAAAAATTTGGAAATTCGTTTATCGTCAATTCGAATTTTAAAAAAGCGGATAATCAGAGGGAATCAAAATTGCCAATCACGCGGCAAAAAAAATAAGACTAGGACGAAAAATGCTAACGAAATTTTGCCAAGCTTATGCTGTTCTCTTGAAAATTGTTCTTGCTTCTTTGCCCGAGATATTATTCGGGGTTATTGATTCAGCCCTTGCCTGACACTTTCTCTTTTTCTTTCTTTTCTATAGCTAAGTTATGACGAGACTATAAACTATCGAGAAGTCGGTATTATCAGCATATTATACATATCGATTCCCAGGCGTATCTAGAGCATTGTAAAAGATTGACGTCATTCCCGATTGCTCATTGATTGCTTATTGAGCTTGGAACGAGATCACACAGATTGAATGATCGAAATTATAATTATCGTATAATAATAAAACGTGTTATTGCACATACCACCGATACTCGAGCCACATCATCGCGAAAATAACTCACAGATTCAAATCCTCCCCCCCTTTCATCCCATTTCTCTACTATTGTAAGACAAATTTTTCTAGTCCAGCATAATTCCGATCGAACTTAAGGTCGGTAATTTTATGATTTAATTTGTGCAATTAAATCTCGAATTCTGTAACTTTACGGAATGTGAGTAGAATCGTGACGTGTGAGAATACGCATGTTGATCAGAGATCGTTATAATCTTATCTGGTAAATTTTTTTCATTCTGTGCCTACAAAAAAACGGATCGGAACGGATAGAACGTACGTAAAATCGGAAATTCCGATCCTAACGTCACGTCATTTACAAAAAGCGCTAACAAGGCAGTTTATGAAATTATCGCACCACTTTGTACGTAACTACAACCCGTAGGATCTTGAATCGTGGATGTAATCGCATTCAGCGGCCATTACGGACCTGTCACTAATTGTCAGTTATCCTCGCTTCATTGGTTCAGCCTTTTTATGAATCGCGGGCTTCTAGCTACGCGTTGCCGTTTAATTGGCAGAATAACATTGTCTTTGATAACGAATCGCCACTTTCGATTGGTCGCATTGTACAAATTTATTATTCTCCCGGCCATAATGAAGATTTCTGTGCAACAATGTGCTTGCGCACGGTATGTGCAGATATCATTTTAATAACAGCAGCGTTATTACGATGTATCGATATTGCATGGCTAAACACAGCGGGCGCGATAATTCTTCCCCAGTGTAACATGTTATATGCACATGTAACGTACGAACTCGCGTACACATGATTATAATATCATACCCTGTTATATCGTGTTTTTCAACATTTATATCATTGCAATGCGTATAACAATTTATTTTACGGCAATACAGTCGTTTACATTTACGCACGCAAACAAAATATATCGCTTAATTAATAGACAGCCAATATTTATTTCGTAAAAGTATAATTCCAACGTACTTAATTCCGCATCGCGCTTACGGCTAAAGTCATTATCGTACGATAAGGTGTAACGAACGCAACGAATTATAGCGGATACGCTCGTTCGTTGTTTATCCCATGATCGGATGGTTTTCACAATTATGATACCGCGCCCGACGCGAACCGTGTTGTATAGCCAAGAACTTGGAGCGGCGGCAAGCAGTCTACAGCTACGCCTATTATAGGCGTTCCTATCTGTAATCAGAGCGGAAGAACGCAACTCTGGCTGTAGGGACTAAGTATCTTATACTACGTACCATTGCGGACAAGGCCGAAATAATACGACCGATTCAAAACAATTTGATAATATTCTACGACTACGCAGATGCGTTTGGTACGTGGTGTAATCTTAATTACCCGCGTATTGTAACAATTTTTATGAAAAAATTCCTGCTAGCAGCAAACGACGAGAAGAAAAATGTAAAAAAATTGATCGGTGCAGTTTCAACGGCAATTGGTAATATTAATAAAAAATAAATGAATATTGATTCTCGATGTGAAGAACGGTTTAAAATTTGGCAATATGGCGTCGTAACGAATGATCAGCTGATCGTGACGAGTGAATTTCGCAAACATCAAAGTGCAGTAAAGTCTCCCGCAGTCCGCTGACATTTCATTTCGTCCCCACGAGTGAATACGGAATAAAAAAACAGTCCGAACCCCGAATCTTAAAATTAAATACAACTCTTGAAGTCTGAATCAGCCTCGCAGTTTCCGCTACCGGTCGGTATTCCAGCTCCCTGTAAAACTCGGTACGGAGCATAGACCATGCAAACACGAGAGAAATGGGAATGGGATAAAAAAAAACAAAAAATGAAAACAAGCGTTCAAGTGCCCGGTTATGTAACGCGAGCTTCGAGTTGTCCGCTGCGCGTCTTGTCGGAGATTTGTGTATTGTATCCATGGGTGGCAGCGATGGAGGGAGGATCGGGAGAAAGAAAGACCGCACACGCTGATGGTTGATATATCCATGGGATATATATCACGTACCCTCCGTATCGGCCCCGGCGCGGCTTCGAACGTGCGTAATGCTGATTGAATTATTGGTTTGGTGATACCGATAGTAAAGGTTGTATCACGCGACCCGTACGAAAATACGAAGCGGGGGGAGGAAGGTGGGAAGCAATTTCCCATACACGCGTAACGTTGACGTCCACTCGCCGCTTCTACAGGAATTTATCATACAAATTCACGCGTGTCTATACATTACATCTCCATGACCCACGCGGTAACGCAATACATGCACGAGTGCTGCGCAACGCGTTTATACGCTGTATGAGAAATGTGGTGAAGGGCTTACATTTATGCGCATGCACATGTATGTGCGTTTATTGTACGTATGGTACAACGCGTATATGTACGACTAATGGTCGCGGTCGATTGTGAATGAATCTCGTTCGTATATTGCCTGTAACGACAAGACGTTGCACGCTTTACTCAAATATCCGTCATACGTAACGTGCGCGTGAGCACAACCAGCATTGCTCGACTGACACTTCTCGTTGTCGAATCTCCTTCGGACAATTATCATACAATGTAGAATCGTCGTGCGGAAAGGGTGCCTCGTCAGCCTTTGTGTCTTATTTACTACATTGTATGGCGAATCATGGTCACAGTCGTATTTCATGGGATGATGAGAAACCGCTGTATACCAAGGATATCGCGACTTTGAATCATAACGTCAAAGCGATCAACTTTTCGAAAAGTTTTGATGACGAAAATTTTTTTTATATCTATAACACGAGCGATGACGAACCGTGCGACCGATATTATATTTTGAAGCGTAGTTACCGCGGCTCACGATGACGAATCAATTGTTATAAACGCTCTGTGATTGTGACTGAGTAATGCAATCGGTAATTGATTGCACGAACCGAGCTAATTCCCGTCGTATGTCGATAGGATAAATTTTACTCTACGGTGCGGTGCGGTGCGGTGGAATTTTTTTCCAACCCCCACCGTAGTGAGATCCACGTTTTTTCACGAGTTCTACACGCGTACGCGCATCATGTTTCGATTGTACAATTTGTACACACGCACAGCTGACGAATGTCTTGTACACTCTTATTAATTGGTATATTGTCAGAAGCGTTCGACGAATATTTTACCTTATATCTTTAATAAAAGTATCACCTTCGCGAAATACACTCGAAAACGACCAGCGTTCTTTGAACGCACGTGAGTTTTGAGGCAGAGACCAAATTATTCGGATCTGATCGGAAACTGTAAATTAAACGCCGATCACAACACGTCGAAATGAATATAGCCACAACAGCTGTAGCCGACTTACTATTCGTTGTATATCACGTAGGCACGATGTAAAAATACGCTTAAGCCAAAGTGCCAAGTGCGTAGAGGACCACAACGTTATGGATATATGCGGTGATGCCCCGAGCAGCTCTGTACAATAATTGATGATACGCAATTTACCGAATGTTTTTCTGAATCTGATTTCTATTTCTTGAAACACTTTTGTGCCGATAATCTGGTTGTCCGCAAAAAAATTAGGAAAATTCGCAGCGTTTTAATAAGAGAATTGAATTTTTAATTCATTAAAGTAATTGCGTTTCGCAAAATTTTGTTAAATTTGCCCGCTGCAATTTTCACCGAGTCCCAAACGCTAGGAAATCAAAGCAAGTCGACGATTACTGTCGTACTCGATTCCAACATCTTTGTTGTTCGAAAAGTATATAACGTCGTATAAACGTAGCCGGAAAAAAACGTTACACGTTTCTAAAAAGTCACAAGCACAGAAATTTGGTAAACAGAAAATTAATCACTCCTCGGTATTTTTCGCAGAGGTCTCAATATTCTTTGGCGCCAATTATTTATCGAAGATAAAGTCTCGACTGGATCCGAAGAAAAATAATAAAAATTATTTATAGTTTCCTAAATCTTGTGCAACGCCTGCGAGTTGTGACAATTCCCTGAAAATCATATTCAACCCGCAGCTGAACGTCTCCCAATCTATTTCCGAGAAAAGGAAACGTTCAAGAGAGTCGGGCAAATCGCACGGGATTCGCGGAATAATTCGCTTAAGTATATTACAATATCGAAATAATTAGAATGGGAAACATCCGGCTGCGGCATAATTACTAGCTGATTGCTTCACTTCCCGTCAACCCCGAGAAAAATAATCCTTCTTTTACATACTCGGCTGCCGCTGCCTAACGGAGCTGCGTTTCTTCGTTCGAGAAAATATTCCGCGTTACATGCATCGAAACAATATTTCGACTGGTAATTATAACATTATATTGCTATAGTATTATACGTAAAACAATTATCCTTTTCTTTTCTTTCGTTCTTACCGATCACTTCTGTATACAGATTATTTATCATACTCACACTGTTAATTAAAATGATTTCCGACGCGAATTCAATGCAGTATTGTGCGAAAAAGTGTGATCGAAATGAATATCGGAACTTGCGAAACATTGTTATTAATGCGTAATGCCTGGATGTTTTTCAATATGAATTCTCTCCACCACTCAGAACTAATTCAATCCAGTCATTCCGCGTTCACAACTCGTCAACCGAATGAATGTTGATTGAACCCTATTAATAGCTGAGCCCTGATCGTCGAGTTTAAAAATGTGCCGAAGCCTATAATCTAATGTATATTGAATTCAAGAATCGCAGTTTTATCCGTTTTTCATCCGTGCAAACGTTGAAGATTAAATCTGCGAAAGAGACAAACATAATATTGTTTCAAATTGTAATTACAACACGTAACTGCAAGTTGAAATTCTTGGCCATCCCTTCGACCGTCTTTCGGACCAGTGAGCCTTGACATGCCTGGCAAGTAATTTCACGAGCGATTAATTTCGCTTCAACGCGACTTTAATTCTTCGGCCAACCGATCGGTACGTAACAATAATGCACGTTGCGCGTGTGAAATTACCGTGCAACAAATTAACTACGCCGCTTCTGACTCGTATATCCGCAGACTTCTTTGGTTCAGTTCCTCGACCGCAAATCCTGCAACAACTGCAGCCTGCACAGGTGTTCACAACCGAACCACAACGGGTTGTTCTCTGTTGCAGTTGCTGCAGCCACGGGTGTCAATTTTCACGATCGGCTCGATTGTATCGCGGAATTTTGCAACTCCTACAATCCGCTTGCGATTGTACGCAGATTGAGAGTAGGCAGCAGCTGCTTTGTGCAAGTACGCAGTTGCGATGCAACTTGAATCGAAGCGCGTAGTTTTATCCTCATTTCAATTTCCCATGCGATTGATATTCTTTGTATGTTACATTCGTGTGACGTAATATTGCACAACATCGCGGCGCCGATCCCCTTTCATGCATATCAGCGTGCGTTGATAACAAAAAATCCGTGCAAAAGTTTCTCGATATACTTGCGTAAAATATTTCCTTACTTGCGTATTCGTTGGATGATTGATGTGACTTTTTTTATTGCGCGAAACTCATCAGCAATAATTTCTAGCTCACTATCATCAATCTATGCATATATCTGTTTTTATTTTCGTATAATGAAATTCTCTGAAATTACGACGCAAGTGTAGCGGAATTTTTGAAAGTTTCAACGTCGTCAGAGATTTGTACAAAAGCGGTTGGAGTTGCTTATTTCGAATAATAAATGCATCGCCGACGTTTATGACGAAAGTAAATTGATGACAGAATATTAAGTCGCTGATAACGTTGTCCTTAAAAAATTAAAAAATATAACAAGAGCAGCCCGTTCAATTTTTTACCGAAATTAATTCACGGTACCGTGACGAAGTATTTCATTCTCAAGTTCCTCAGAGTTAATTGTACGGTCATACGCGAGTGCAATCCGACGTAATTAAGACGCTAGCATCCCTCGAATAACAGTGAAAAATAAACTTGTCGATTATACCACGATAATCGTTATTCGTTAACGTACATGTATAACCAAGCAAGTATTGTATGGTCGACATTTACATGCTTGTGTTTTACGCGCAACATTATATGCGCAGTAGCAGCGTATCATCAGCAGCAACATCAGCGGCAGAAGCCACGACGAAGGATGCGCTGTACATGCGTTATACATACAACGTACGTGCGTAACTTGTACATACGTGCAAACTATCTACGTATCACCGTTTAAAAAAGTTGTAAACAGATTCCACGCTGGTTTAGATTATTATTGACGTTTGATTGGACCGATGCAGAGAGGCTCGCACAAATTGTTACGACGCGGCAGTTACGCGGCAACGTGTATGTTCTACACGTATGTTATATTATTATTGCTCATGCGACGTAGTAACCTCTTAAAATCATCTCTTATTGGGGCAAATCCCGGCAAAATTACCCACGGACTTCCCACGTATCGAACGCCTCGTCATCGGTTTATTACGTGACGGTTGTAACGAACGGTAAAATTTTTTCCGGCGAGAAACGGGGATTTACAAGAGTAAAAATTTTGTCTCGTTTTTGTTTCACTCAATGCAAATCGCACGCCGACGCGACGAAGCAAAATTATCGACAGCAAATCGTTGCCGTTCGATTGGAAATTTGAAAATCGTCTTGCGGTGGGTACGAACGGACTTTCAACGTTCCTGCGGCACGTTTCGCGATCGGGACGAATCTTGACGAACGGTTTCTCAAAGCCTGGCACGTATTCGTCCTTTTTGAGTTTCAGACGCGAATCGAGTGAAATCGACGCGGACGCAACGGTGTATATTTATACTTAAGGCTGCGAGCCGAGGGTTTGATGTATCCGCAATTGCCGCTCATAGGTTTAGAGAAACGACATTTCAGACGCGGTTACATCAGCCGCGTGCCTATTTCAATTCGACATAGACATGGTTGTACGATCGGAGACAGAGGCAGCTGGGTCTGCGGAGGTTTGAGGCGCAGCCAAGAACGACTAGCACATTGTCCATTGGGTATAAACGCGGCTTGACTTGTCCAGGGTCAACCAAAAAGAAGTGTGTAATGAAGGGAGAGAAGGAGAGGGAGGTTGGAAGGAAAAAAATCACCGGACTGAAAAAAAGATAACCAACGTGGGAGGAAAAAGAAGAAAAGATATATGAAATACGAACGAACGAACATCGTGGAGCGAGAAATGAGATTTTCGAGCAGCTGCAGCTTCGTCATGTCGTCCAACCTCAAGATTTATAGAATATTATTTGGTCTACGGTTGTAAAAGAATCATTTCGAGACAATTTCAGTTGTCAAGGTTGGTATATTGGTTATAAACCACAGGGACCAGATCTTTCCTTTACGTTGTTTTTCTTTCGTCTGTATACATCTGTTTTTTCATTTTCTTTTTCCTTCCCTTTTAAAATTTACGAACTGTTTTCAAATACATGTTAACTTCACTGTTTGAACTGTTTCTGTATGGTGACAAAGACGACGATACCAAAATCTGAGAATCTTGGCTGATATCTTCAATCGAGGAAAATGAAATGATCGGTGATGTTTCAAGGAAAGATAATGTCGGCATTTGGAATGTTGAACTTTGAAAATTCGCGACTTTTCACGAAATCGTAGTTCTCGCGATTCGGGGTGGGTTCGGTTCATAGACAACCATTGGGTATACTCGTACACTATATATTACGATGGCTTGTCTACTACTCTGACATGCTGACAATGAGCGACGTCTTGAACGAACAATCATTCATCCAAATCGGTTCAATGGCACCGTTTGTGCGCAGTGGTATCTACAAACACTGCATAGAGAAGGAATTCTTGCGGTTGTCTTTGAAAAAAAAAGTGGTTTCTTATTCTTTAATCAATGAACCATCATTCGATGCAACAAAAACTCGTCGAATCATCGAACACAACCCGATTTATTTGAATTGACAAAACATTTTTCTTCCGCCATGTTTGGCAGGCTCAGCAAATTATTACGCGAAGATATGGTGATTGTAATATGTTTGAACTAATGTATCTACGTTTACGTTGCAAATTATCACTGCACGCGGCATGTTGTCTGATATATTTATACGTTGAATAATTCAAACTGTATTAAATGTTGTTACATATAAATGTCCGATTGAGAAAAGTCGTTATCGTCCGTGTTACCGACTTTAGGAAAAATCTATGGTCGCAGTGTGTTTATTTATCGATATAAGAATATAATGGCGCGACGGAGTCATTGAAAATTGAGGCCAACACGCGTTGTGACGATATTACCACGCACTTCGCAATATACATATAACTTAAGTTATACATGTAGTTTCGTGGAATATCGTACATCTTGTATACCTACACGTGGATGTCTACCGAAGCTAGCGTTATCTAGGAAGAATTGACAAGTTTCCAACAGCTGCAGCCGTTCCCACACACTTAGTTTTAGTATCGTATATACTTTATACGTACGTATGTACAATACGTACATTAAGGTGGCTCGTTATTTAACTTTTCTTTTTTTCGAGATGCTACCTGAAAAATTTCTGACAAATATCGAGAAAAAAAATACCCTCGTAGAATCTGGAGGAGGTAGGCAAATATCGAGAGGTCGCTACCAATTGTTGAGATATTTTTTATTTTTTTTATGCGTACACTTCACGGATTCGTACATATATTAGCTTGTTGTTGTTTTTTGTTTTTTTTTGTCCCGTGGTCCAATTGATCGTTCATTGATCAACATCAAACCGCGCCTAACAATTCCGCAGTTGGCCGTTCTCGTCTTTTATCCAAAAGGTTAATCGTCTCGGAGAAATTTGACTAACAAGTTTTGCTACCGAAAGAGAAGCATCGCATCGCCTTGATGTCCCTATTTCGTTTTCAGTACTAATTTCTATGAACAATGATTAATTGGACCACTATACGAAAAGCATAAACTAATACATGTATTTAAAAGTGTACACGTAAAAATAAATAAAAAATATCTCAACAATTGGTGACGATCTCTAAATGTTTTCCTACCTCCTCCAGGTTTTGCATCAATTTATTTATTTATTTTTTTTTGTTCGATATTTGTCGCCAAATTTTCTAGCAGCACCTTAAACAAAAAAGAGTTGAAAATTGAGCCACCCTAACGTGTATATATTGTATACATATACACACCGTAATGTAAATGACGTAACGCGAGGCAGGACGATAAATTGATAAAATAAGAATAAATAAAGTAACCGTGGTTTTTCCCGGTTCGAAATAATCTTCGTAATTTAATAACCTGTCTAGAATTATAATCGCGGGGTGTGAGGATGAAGAGCGTAGGTTGCACGTACGTACCTTGGTCCGCGGATCAGCTCGAAGCGGTTCCTATCTATAGACCCGATGCATCGTGGTTTACTAGAGCGGTAGGTTTAAGCCCGCAAAACGAAGGAGCGTGATATAAAGTAACGATACGACGACATGTGCCGGTGTGGCTGTAAGAAGGGATCGAGACGAGGCCGGGCGGAGAGGAAGAAGGCTCTGAAATCTCGAACGATTTGTGCGTCTAGACGCGTCTCTCTCTCTCCGGCGCTTTCCAAAATGTTGATTCACCAGCGGCAACCGATTTAGCCTATACGCTTCGGATATATACTTAAAAAATACTTTGTCTTCGAGACGTTCAAGGCGACGGGAAAACTCCGTCGCGCTGCTTACGCTCCTCCGGAAAAGACGGTAATTTTTTTTTTTTTTCTTTTCTCTTTTCAAACCAATTCACCGACGGCGGACGAAACGTCGTTCCGACTAAAGAGTCGTTCGATCCTACGGTCAGACCTTGTCCGACCCTTTTTACCGCCCCGAAGAACATCGGAAGTCAAACGAGAAACGGCGCCTCCCGCCTCGGGCGATAATCGTGACAATTATTTCTGTCAATGTCTGGCCTTCTTTCTCGTCCGGTTTCAACGAGTGTTAATCAGTAATAATTGAACTTAAATTAAACCGTCCCTCGGCTGTATCACCGAGGAAGGGAAACCGAAGAGCACAAACTTGTTCTACGTTCGATTACTTGAAAATACCGAAGAATCGTTTATCGATCTATTAATCCTGAGATAGACGCGAAACTTCCAATATGAAAATTTCAAAAATTACCAACCAATTATAATCACTGAGATAGTTCCACCGATCGCTTATCGTTCGAAATACGAACGTGATGGACGAGCGCTGTAATACGATATGCCAATCGAGTCTTCTTCGGTTCCTCCTCGATGCCAGCAATTATTGCTGGGAGGTAATCGACGAACCTCTCCGGTTCATTCTCTGCCTTACGCGTACACCTAGCTGCAAATCGAAGTTAAAGGGTGAAGCAAGACGCTGGTTTTGTCTACTTAATTTATCATTTTCAATCCGGTCGACCATCGGACGCGAAATGCCGCCGTTCCGTCGCGTCGTCTCCATCCTTAACCCGTGTTAATAGCACGATACGAGATGGGGTAACAAATCGGCACCAATTACACGCTTAGATTACCTTTCAACTTGATTAATCTGATAATAAGATCCCTAGCTCTACGTTGTAATGTGGCTGGAGACACGTATGAACGACGTGGCTGTATAACCGGTGAACGAGTATTTATGGCGAAGGAATAAAACCCTTGATCGAGTGCCACCCCCTTATTTTAACGACAAGTTGCACCGACGTATGCGTAGGAAATTCGTTTTTCGACGCGATAAATGTAGCGTACCAAAACTCCTTTCGGCCGATCGAAAAGCTGGCGTTTTTTTCAAAATTGACCAACCGTCAAATTAATTCATCTTAAAAAAAAAAAAAAAAAAAAAAAAAAACGTTACCCAGTTATCACGTTGTACTGGAAGTTTTATTCCAGTTACTCCTTTGCGTTTTCCCGATGTAAATTTTAGCAAAGACAGAAATTTTCATTGCAAATTAAGACAAATGCACGACACAATTTACTTCGCTCCGCGGAGTTTGTAAATTTGCAATCTGATTTCGCAAATGGACGACTATTTTTCATTGCAAATGTGCGTTCGTGATTAGGAATGTTTTTCAACGAGAAACACGAAGCGGTCTTGCGATCTAGATCAATCGTCCTGTAAGTTTTTCCTCGGTGTTTCCTCTTCGTCTCACCGACGAGAGGGGGGGTTAATCGCAATCGCTGAAATGGGTGAAAAGGTGTCTCTATCTCGCATCTTCCTCGTTACGCGGCTCATTTCGCAGATGCCGACATCCAACGTGTCGGTTCCCATAACTTGAGGACGGTTTTAGTCGAGACGAGAGACGCGGGTGAAAGGTATAACGTCGTTGGGGCGCCGGCGCTCGGTATCCGTCTGTGTAAATACGCGTAAATTCGCCTCGCGATACTTAGTGGATCCGGCCGCATCAAACGATCCGCCGTTGTATTTTATTTGAGTCGAGTACCTAGATCCTCCGGAGACCGAACCCCCCGACATTTGATCTTCTTTCGCTTTTACCCTAATATTTTTATTTCAATAATCACGGCGCCGTCTCGCTCCAGACCCCGAATTTGCAATCACGTCGCGCCGATTTCAATCTCGAAATTCACCGCTTCTGTAATTTTTCGCTTGATAAATTTGTGGGTCATTTTTAATGAAATAATAAAAATCCGATATGAATAATGAGGATTTTTAATTAGACGGCTTATTGCGCGACGCCTCGAGAAACGAAAATAATTGTTTCTGACTTTGTCGAAGAGGGGAGAAATTTTTTTTTCGGTTTTTTTATCGAAATATCTTTGCCAAAATACTAGTCACGTAAATTTTTTTTTTTTTTTTGTTTTATAACCATTAAGAACTCTTCTTTGAAGAATATATATATAGCTGGATAACGATTCGAATCAATCCTAACTCTCAACTTGGTACTTTTCAAGCTTTTAGTTTCCTTTCCTATTCTTTCCTGCGCTACAACGGCCGTCGACAAACTTGACGTAGTCGTGGATATTCCGCAAGGAAGAGAAATGAAAATTGAGACGTAATAAAAGAGTTGCCGATCCAGCCAGCGTCTCGGTCGCTTTGGTTTCCAGCCAAGACTCGATACGCAAACCGAACCACCTGGTGCACGGAGGTTCCAACGACCGTTGCACAATCTGGCAAGCCGACCGGGCCTCCGTGACGGATAGCCGGACTCCGCGGTCTGATCGGTGACGAGAAAATCCGCGCTCGGAACCCGGGGAACGTCGTCTAGCACCTGCGTGCACCGTTCCGTCGCGACGGAAATAATCGGCGTCGCGCTGTCTGGGAATCAACGATCCGACGGCTAACGCCCCTTACCTCCGTTATTCCCTCGCCGTTGACGAGTGATCACTGCCCGACGATGGTCCTTCTCTTTTATCGCCATTCGTTATCGCGTCAATCACGCACGGGGGGCGAACGCAACGGTTTCCCGTTTCGACGTTGCCGCGTAAAGAGATCCGCGATCTCAGTTTTGGAAGAAACGTTTTAAGGACGATTTGAAATTGAAAACATCGCCGAGGGGGATTTTTATTCTATTTGTTTGCGATTCCGTTTTTAACGTTGTCCTTTTTTTTTTTTTATTGTTTTCTTTTCAATTGCAACCGAAACGATTTACACCGGAACCCTGTATTCTTTGATTTTTAAGACAGATACGCATCGAATTGATAAGAATTTAAGGCCCTGATGCGAACGGATTTTTTTCCGATCCGTTCAGCGGAATCGAATTCATTGAAAATCTGTGATGTATCGTACAGTCGTGCAGAAGTGGATTTTGTGGTTTATTTCTCAGCTACTTTCACGTACGTTGTACCTATGGATGCACTGGTGATTTTTTAACGTTACAGGATCTCATCATTTGCGACAAACGACGCGTATCTTAACTCACGCAGGTGAGATTAGGCGGAAAATTCTGAATAACAGATTTGGTAAAGTGAAAATAAGCGTGAACGGAGACGGCAAGCGCGGAGAGACGAGAAATTATCAGAGATTTATATACCTGCAGGGGGACGCAGAGCGACGAGGCCAAGATCTCGGGATCGTCGTCGTCGTCGTCGTCGTCGTCGCGGTTAAGACTGAAATAGCGAGACGTGATGCAATTTGAACGATCTTTGTTTCGCCTCGTTTCACCGCGGAATATCACGTGCAGGCGTGAGTTAATTTCGTTGCGAATCCTCTCGGGCGGCTATCTCTCTCGATCGGGGAAGTAAGGGCGATGAAAAATATCGAAATTCCAAATAGACCGCGTGAAATCCGATCGTTCGCCGTTTACTCGGGGTGTGTTTCGGACGCTCGCGCTCCTGGAATCGACCGGGTCGCTTCGGTTCGGGAACCAGAAACTCCGGGCACAACCGTCATCTCCGTTCAAACGAGGGCGCACGGACGACCGACTGCCAATCGACTCTTCTGCCAACACAACCCCCTCCCCCACCCCCGCGGCGACGCTAATAATATTTTTCAAACGTGATTCACCCGGGGCCAAAAGCTAGACCGGATCAGCTGATCGTCTGTATTCCGCGCCGTTTGGCACGAAGGCATTGTTACTACGATTGTACGTGCCCACGTCCACGTTTTATTTACCTCGCCCTTCTAAGCCCTGCGACCGCAGGGTAAAAGGGCCTCGAAGAATTCTGAAAACCTTTCCAAATCTGTTTCTAATATCGCGTACGTGCCGTTCGAAACGCTTAAGCCTCGAGGAAAACGTCTTCGGGTCACGAAATCGCCGAGGATCGAGGGCTGCTCACGATCTTCGTCCCGTTCCGAGAGACCGACGATGATTGCAAGGTCCATTGTGACAGATTCTATATTCAACTTTCGGACAAGTTTCGTCACGACTTCCTCTCGGATTCGTGCGAGTTACAAACCGCGTGGAGAAGCGATTTTCCAACCCTGGATCGGAACGAAGTTGGAATGCGAATTCTAGCGAGCCGAAGTGACCATGGAATTTTCCGGCTCTGAGCGTTCCAGGTAACCTTTCGAGGGTGAAAAAAGCGAAACTACACCCGAGGGATATTTTCAAACATCGTTGTTATTTGAGCCGGTTTTCAACGGGCAATGAACGAGTCGGTAACTCGAATCCAAGGAAGAAATTGCATCCAGCCCCGCGGGTCGACTGATGGGGATATAATAGTGAGCGTGTTGCAGGGGGTAATCATCGCGGCCGTTGATTACGACGGATGGATAAAATATCACCGAGTGGCTGCGTTCGCTGCCGCAGGTGGCAAAAAGCCAGGGGCTGATGCAGCGGCATCTCGAATGCACGAGCGATTAATCAAGCAACTTCTCAAACAATCCCGGGGGTTGCGTGCAAAGAATGCCAGACACAAGACACCGTGGCGGCGCTCTCGACCTTTTTCCTTTTCTCTCATTTTATACCCCTTCAAGCGTGGAGATGATCAAACCTGGTTGCGAACGCTCAGCGGTAAAAGCCAGACGGACAGCGAGGGAGCTGAACGATTAGCGATCTTGGATATTAACCCCTGTTGATATGGGAAATCTTATTTATGACCCTGAAGATTTCTGCATACTCTGCACTTGTAAACGTTTGGTCATTTAAAAAATGTCCAAGGTATTTTTTCCACCTTATTTGGATTCTGTAGATGCGCGTTATTCGGAAACGAGAAAAAAAGAAAAAACTTGCCGCTCAATCGTACGCGTTTTGTTATAATTTTAATACTCCGGATCGCAGTACGCCTTAAACTATAACTTTAGGAGAAATGTTTCGATGAGAATATTTGTTTCTCTTTAGGTTTTTTTAATTCCATTTTTTTTTACTTGTTTTATAGGAACATTATTCTTCCTTTTCTCATTTTTTTCGAACTCAAATTCAAATTTTACGATTTTGGAATTAGGAAATAAAAATTCAAATATCACAGGCTCGATCCGAGTTTCTGATGATGAAAAAAATCACTGCTTCTAGGTGTAGAATTTGTCACGAGAAAAAAAAAAAATTACACAAGACAAAAATGCTCGTCGAAACAATTCTCTTAGAATTATAGTTCAAGGTGTACAAAGTATTAAACTTGCAATGAAACCCCTTAAATTGAGCCAGATTTTTATTTTTTTTTTTTGCAAACACGCATCCAGATTATCCAATAATGTGGAAGAAACTCGCTGGAAATTTTTGTCCAATAGTCATGGTTTGCACGTTGCCGCTGACGAAACGTTTAAAAGTGCATACGATGCAGATATATCGGTTGGTCGTACGTATTTTCATCAGTGACTGGATATCGCGCTGGTCGTTCGTCCGAAAGTGCAGCGCTTGAAAAATGGAAATCGCAGCTGAACCGTGTCCATTTTTTTTCCACGGTAAATGGAGGGTAAATCACACGCGTCGGCTGGGCTTTGACAAAAGTACTAGGACGACGATGACGAGGCTGGGTTACCACGTGCTCTGCACGTGATAAGACCGTGTCAACTGTTTAGGTTCTCCGATCTTCTTCGTCTTCGTCGTCGTCGTCGTCAAGTTTTAAGAATCGACTTATGTAATCGACCCGGCTAGACAGAGTCTGCCAAGAAAATTCTAACCAAGGCAAATTGCTTCCTCTCTTCTCGGAAAATGTTCTGCGACCGCCAGCCTCGCCGAGGCGAAGGTACTCGGACAGACATACCGACGGACTTGCCGCACGTAGACAAGCTTAAAAGCTATTCATATTTCCCCTTACCTTTTAGCTCACGCACCCTGGGCTAGCTCATCAATCTTGTCCTGCGGCTGTCCTTTATAGACCTCGCAAAACGGTCCGAGACCGCGAGGTCCGCGTGACAAGTGGGCGTAAAGATAACGAGAGATTTTCGCAAGGTTTAAAAACCGATTCCAATTAGTCAGGGTATCCGATTACCTTCGGAAAAGAAGCCAATTCATTAAAATCGGCATTCTTCCCCATGCGTTGAAGATAACTCAACGCGCCCCCGTTAGTCTCCTGTACCATATATCATTTTATCCAGATACGAGACCATCATGACTTTGCGCAGCGGATGATATCAGCCGGTCTCTCGTCCAATCGCCGTTTCAACAACGATCGTATCTGGGGTGGTGGCAGATGTTGTTGAGAAAATTCCGCACACATCACGTGCGCTACAACGCCGTAAGAAGTAATCCACTTTTGATTTATCGCCTCATTCAAGAGAAGATCATGCGTGCCGGTCGGACCTTGTGTGTTTGTGTGGATGAATTAACGCTCGATTAATCACGGAACGTCGTATTGACGTCATCGCAGATAGAGACGTACGCGTCGATGATCATGCGGTGAATTTTTTGCTTCATTCGACGTTCGATACCGGTTAATCGTTCGTCGATTTCAGATCCGTGCGTCCTCGTTGTATCCGGTGTATACCGAACCTTTGGCCTTTGTCACACCCTCTGACTGTTTACGGAATCGTTACGCTGCGGCTGATGAAACTTTTTCAAAGTTCACCCTGCAGCGAAATAGATGCAAGCGACTAAATATCTCGCTTCTTACTGATTTCTTTTTCTCACCGTGCAGCGTGCCACATTTTCCCATGATCTGCAATATCGCAAGGCTCGCGCTGATTCGTGGAAAATTCGGCCGTTAGAATGCTCCGTAAATATACAAATGACTCGTTTAGATATCGTGGAATGTGTAAAGAGGATAGCGGAAAAAGCGTGAAGCTAAAATCAAAGCATCCGCATGGGACGTTTACTTGACAGAATTTGTAAGTTACTCGATGAAATTTTTCAATTTCCGTAACTGTGTACAACGGTGAAACAGGAGTCGACGAAAGATAGCGTCATCCAGGAATCGGCGGTGGAATGACAACGAAGTTCCGTTTCATAGGTATTCACTATAAATATACGTACGTAGATAACGAGTATCTCTTTTCCCGCATGTATCGTGGCATAACGAAGCGAAGACTGAATCTCGGTAATCACAAATGGCCAGCATCGTGGGACCCGGAGGGCGTGCCGAGCATCGGCCGAAGGCCCAAACGAGAGGGAGAAGTGCAACATTCCCGAGCACCCTTCCGGGAACCAATTGACGTCATGGGTTCCCTCTTACCCTGGACTCCGAGAAGGAGAGCGAACAGAAGCGACGAGAAAGAAGATAAGAGCCGCTGCAGAGGTGAAAGACGCGTCCGTCGATAGGGAGGTAGGAAAATTGAGTGATTATTTTAATACGGGGAGCCGGAGAACGGAGGGATAAAAAGGTCGTTAGGTCGTGGGGATAGGAGGAGGGGCGGTACCTAAAGCACCTCCGAATCTCCGGAGGGTCCAACGTGGACCTTGCCTGACGATTAGCCAAGGAGCCAGCAGCTTCGCATTCCAGGGATCCTTCCTGGAAGTATCCCTGGAATGCGATGTCATTCACTCCGCACGTACGAAGCTCACGCCTACTATTCATTATATGTTCGGTCACCCCGCTGGGACATCCGAGACCCCCGACCATTTTGCCAAATCCAAGAATTCCCTACTTTTTGCTTTTTTCTTTTTTTTTTCTATGTTCCACGGATACCTAACTCTCGACACTTTTCGTAACCCCGATACCGACCTTTCATGGTCAGTCGTCTCCAACCGAGTTGGTAGAAGTATCAGTTGCAGGCGTTACGAATACGCTATCGCGTTAGTATCGACGAATGATGGGCACCGTCAGAATAGAAATATTGTCGAATTGAGTCGTAAATATATTTTGACGGAAATCTGCGACCCTTGATCTTCGTTGAAAATATGTTATTTGACGTGTGTTGGTTGACGTAACTTTGAGTAAAATCTGTGCAACTCGATGTAATGCGAAACTCGGTTGACGTCACGTGAAATTTCATCGATGATCATTTGTTTGTACGTTTCACGCAAATATTGCGTTTCATTGGAGAATAAAAAAAAGAAAAGAAATATTTTTTACTTGAGACAGCAATATATTCAGACGCGTTATCGGTTTACGGTGCAACTTACGAAGAACGCATATTTTACTCAATATACCTACCACAGATTTGAGACGGGGAAAAACAACGTTGAGCGATTGGCAATGATTAAACGGAATTCGATAGAATTGAGGGAGTTTTTATCAAAGAATAAACACGCACCTCCATATTTTTTTCAAGCGAAAGAAAAACATCGTCGTTCGTTCAAGTGTATATATATGTATATATATATATATAAAGTAGGTATAATCGTCATTGCTTGACTTTCGAAGAATACTGTAAACATGTTTTACCAGCTACTGCAGGTACCTATCTATACATGAAATAAAAAATATTTTTCTTTTAAATTCTGGACGGTCATCCCTACCGTACGATACCCAAGTCACAACACCTCGAAAAAATTCGTCTAATCGTTCTCTGTACGCGAACGAATGTTCGGGGCTATCGAAGTTGCGAACTCGGCGCTGTACGGATATAATGTATAGAGCGAAAATTGCTAACCCTCCGGGGAACAAGAAAAGTCTCCTAATCCTCAAGTCGCGCACAAGGCAATCACGCGGCATAGCGTGTAAGGTATACGCTGGCGAGGCAGACGCGTTGGTGTAAACCAGTTTAAGCTCTTCTCGCAAGAATGTTTAGCAGCTCATCTAGTTTACTCCGACTACCTCTGAGCCCGAACCATTCTCATGTCACGTGCGCGCCGCCCTTTGCTGGTTGGATCGCGGTAATTAATAATTACCGAAGCTGCGTACAAAGCCCGCTCGTTCGACGAATTAAAATATATCTTTGTAAGCTCGGATCGCTGATCAGCTTCTATTTTTAAAAGCGTTACACGTATTATCATCCCCCCGATGGTTCGGGCAGATCTCCGTCGAGGAAAACCCGTTTCGACAAATTCGGGGTTATCAAATCGGCGATTGAAGTTAATTAGCCAACATTTTTGACATCGGAACTGTCAAACATGCGGGCTTGGTGGTTTGTTAAATCATTTCGTCGCAGCGATAAAAGTCTGAAAAGAAATGCTGCTATCAAGAGATATTCGGTTAAGGAAAATTTCTATTTTCATATCGCCTTTGGCTTTTCATAACTTGTCGCACAGCCGCGGGGGCTTCGGCCGTGTCGTATACGTCGTCTCAATAGTTTCATCTAATTTCTAACTAATCGTAGGAGACTCGCTCGGTGGAGACATGAAACTTAGATCGGTCCTGTACAAGTGATCTTGATGGGTCAGTAGTCGCGCGTATCTTATTATACCTAACGAATTTGCGTTTCTATTACGAAAGAGCCTCGCGCCTAGCTGCGATCATTGAACTACACACCACGTGGTCCAGGGTATTTCGTCGACGGATGGCCAAGGCGATTTTCACTCCCAGACGCACATATACTTCTTACATATCCCGACAATTGATCGTTACATTGTTCGCTGTTCGAAATTTTTCGAATTTCAACAAAGTTCGATCGTCCCTTCGGCACGTGGTGAAAAAATCAATTGGAACAACGATGATTTTGAGCAGTCAAGGCTGTACGCTGTCTTTATTTGGAAATACATGCTGCAGCGTAAAAACGTGACATAGACGCGCTGCGTCGTTAAGTCTTCGGCATGGTTTGTAACGTGCAACGATGACCGAGAAGTTTTCAACAAGTTAGACGCTGGGTTGTTGCCGCTGCACTAGAATCGGGTCGAGTATGAGGCGACGTGACGTCACGTGAAGGAGGAGGAGCTTGGATTGGATGGCGTGAGGCGAGCCTCCGTCGAGTCACGCATCACTGCCATTAATCAAAATCCCTCTCTCCTTCACGGTCGGCCCCATAGATATCGCATGAATTTTCCAGCTCCCTGCCCCTAAGCCATCCTCCAACCTACCGCCCGGAGATCTTCCGTGAAATTGGAGAGAGATGATGAAATTCCCCATAAGATTGTTCACCAAGTTTTAAATCACTCGTCGTGAAACGAAATTTTGTTTAAAACAAATTTGTACGGCAAATGGTTTCAGTTGCGGGCACGGAGAGTCAAGAAAGGTGAGGAATCGTTACCAATTCGGAAACCATGAGAATTTAGTTAGTTAAAACCGACGAGGCTTGTTCTTAATTTCTCGTTCGCAGACAATTATTTTTATTCAATAGATATAACGAGGTTACATTCTCCCCTGTACAATTTTCTTCTTTCGCAACGTTACATCATCATCGTGATCATCGTTCGAAAAACACGTTTCGTTGCGGAACGAAGGTGGAAATTCGTTGCTGCATATTTTTGCAACAGCTCGCTGCCGCGACTTCCGTCTCTTCTGTTATCTGAAAAACTTGACAAGAAAACTTGGTAATTTTTTGAGTGAAATCTCGCGAGTTTCATGCGAACGGAAGAATAAAAGACACCGAAAAGAGGCTCGTCGTTATATGGACGCTCCGAGGTTACACACGTGAGATTTAAGCCGCGGATAGCGTTCGTGTAACTAATATTCGCGAAAGATTTCAATGGTTTTCTTTGAAGTTTAAAATAACTGCCGATAAACTCGCCAAGTAGTCGCGTTGTATACTTGTGCGTACGTATGTATAATGTGTATGTATACATACGTACGCGTTTACGTACTCGCGCAAAGCAGATGTGTGAACGGTAACGAACGAAAAGTATTCGGGTGAAAATTTAATATCGAGAATAATTACACGGCGTTGTACAAACGCGGTATCAGGCGATGGAGGATCAATATCGATTTTTCAAATACGCGTAAGGGGGATTAGAGACGGGGAAAACGGGAGGGAGGAGTTGCCGGACACGCGGGGATTCCCGCCAAAGTAGTACGCAGCCGCGTTCGAACGTTCGAAATTTGAAACTGCGGCTCCCCGAGGTTGCGTTCGGCGAGGCAGGGAAAGAAGGGGAGGATTATTAGCAAAAGTCCGTCTCTGAGTGGCGGAGCTCCCTTCCCTTCCCTTCCCTTGATTCGTTATCGTTGTTGTTGTTATTATTGCCTCCCACAAGTCGCTACTTAAGTTGAACTTACAACTAATATTATAACTTCTAGCGTAGTCTCTCCCCACCACCGTGGGGTCTGAGAGCTAGCTGAGCCGAGCCTCTATATAAACCCTCCGCAGCGCGAGGCTCCACACTTGAGAGAGTGACAGGTCCTCGACTTTTTTCCCCCCCATCGCGTTTAAGGCGAGAGTCAGTTTTCAGTAGTCAGTCTCGCGTGGTTCGTCAAGTTTCGGCCAGAGATACAGGAAAATTTCGGCGTTAAGCTCTCAGACGTAAGAGAGGAAACGACATTTTCGCAAGACAACCGGCAGTTCTGTGGGCGTCGGCGGTATAACACGAGGCGGATTTTCAAATACCACCGGCTAAGGCTTCGACGTATAATAAGAGAAAAGTCTTCTCGAGTATAATAATACTCGAGTGCAATAATACTGCAGCTGTACGACTTACCAGCCGTGTGCGCAGGGCGGATCGTCGGAGAGACGACGCGTTCCTTACCTAGGCGAAAGACGAAACCCGTGGCACCGGGACCTCAGAGCGTGCAGTCGGCGAAAAGCTGAGATTTGAAATTAGTAAGAGACGAAGACACCTCCTGCTCCGAACATCCGACGAACCCGAGATACGTCAGACATGGCTGCGTTTCGACTGACCCTGTGCTTTCTCATCTCCGCGTTGTGCTTCTGCTCGCTGATCAACGCTGCGGCCGTTCACAAATTGGTGAGTAGAGCACCTCTGTACCTGTTGGCCCGAAAAAACGACGATAGATTGTTATTCGCACTATCGTCCTCCCTTTCCTATCGCCTCGCGCCGTAGAGCGACTAGCTAATGCAACATTTTATACGC
Organism: Neodiprion lecontei; assembly: GCF_021901455.1. Lineage (NCBI taxonomy): Eukaryota > Metazoa > Arthropoda > Insecta > Hymenoptera > Diprionidae > Neodiprion > Neodiprion lecontei. Next base: position 43,214,695 of record NC_060261.1, on the reverse strand, counting down.
GTATAAAGGCCCAGCAGGGTCAATGTCAACTGGCATCCAAAGTAATCGCTGTAAAACGGACCGAAGCCCGAGTACCCGAGGTCCGAACTTTCGAACACGGTGCAACTCTGGGTGTAGCGTAGCGGAATCACGGGTGAAACTACGTTTTTACATCCGGAGCGCGATGCTCTTGTCAGAGCGCGTAGAATCGCGGCCCGAGCTCGTTACTTATCCATCCCGCAACAAAGTAGCGTCCGCTAATTAATTCGGCTATTATTATATAAACAATCGTGCCGTATGTGACGCGTGAGTTATCAGAATACGACCTGACGAATTATTGCGAGATCAACGGGGCGACAGCTTCGCGACCCCGAATTAATCTGTGCCCAACAATTACAGAGAAAGCCGAGCGAGATTCAACTGATGTTTCCTAATCACGCGCGCCGAAATGATTACGCGCGTTTAGAGTCGAGGCTCGTCGTCGGGGTTTCGCTCTGTGGACCTCGCTGCGCTAATTACACCGAACCAGTTGAGTCTAGATTTAATAATAATCCACCGGCGAGTCACGCGACTCCGTATGGAACATTTCATTCATAAATTGAGAGTCCACGCATTCATGATGATGCACGTCTAGTAGGTATACGACTCGTATGCGACGCATTTGCTGCACTCGCGCAACTCCGACGCAAGCTGCGATATGCACATTGGTAGCATAGACTGCGGATCCTGTAATTGCACGCGTACGTGGGCAAACGCACGTTCCTTCTCGATCGAATTGCCGGCTAACTCGTGATAAGGCGAGAAAAAATTACCTTTTCGATTTCGCATTGCGTACACGTTTTGTAAGAAATAGCGCCACTTGAAATGCAGAGATACGCCCGCTAGAATCGCTGGAAAAATTTTTATACCATTACCGGACAGATGCCGATCTAAAAACTTAAGATTGTTGTTACTTTTTTCAATTTCTGCAGTGTGATTAAAAAGATCGGAAACTAAATGTCTTGGAGTTTGAATGTTGAATTCATGGTTCGGAATTCAGGGCCATGTATGTGAAGTCAACTTTCAATTGAAAACAATAAATGAACAAACGAGAATAGGTTTCGTTTTACGAAGAGGAGCGATGATTCCTTTGCGATTGAATATTATCTTCTGTCGAGTGAAGAAGTTTGAACCCGGAAGAAAGAGAAAACGACAAAAAGAATTTTTGCTCACCCGATCGATAATTATCAAGGGATCTTTCACTCGGGTAATCATGATGGCAACATAATTCGAAATGATTTCATATCCTCGGAAGTCAGACTGAAATTAGTAACGTTAAAATAAAATTCTGCCTTAGTAATCATTGGTAGTTATGAGAAATAATTTAGAATTTACGGAAATCTCTTTGTACTTTCAAAAAATCGTTTCAAATCCAAGAAATCATGAGAGATTACCTGGTCAAGGTAAAATCATTTGTCAAGTAATCTCTCGTAAATTCTCCACAAGCTACGAGTACTCGTGAAATATTGTAATGATGGTGTCATTTTACGGATTAATTGATATAATTCCAACGTTACAAACTAATCTATCCCATCGTCTCTACTCCAGTTATTTGAGGGGAAACTGCAGGATGGCACAAGCAGCGCAGACGAGACTCGATCAGAGGCTGCAGGGATCATCAGTGTCGAAAATGGACACGCGTTTCCGGAAAGTATTCGAGAGCGCAGATCCAATTTCGAAGGAACTTGCCACCACTGGGCACCGTGTGGATGGGCGGTTTACGAGCCATTCACAAGGAGGGTGGAGTACTTCCTGAAGAACACGTAAGTGCCATCGAGCATCGAAGTTTTCTTCCCGATTAGAGAGACAAAAAAAAAAAATTAAAATTTTCACTGGATCGTGATGTGAAAACTGGGGGGGGGGGGGGGGAGTTTTGGCGGACTTTTCATTAACGTATTTCCTTGCTTTTTCATTTTCAGATGCTCGTGCCAAACCTCGCACAAGTGCATAAGAACGGACGACGACTTGTCGATCAGTGCCTACGTCTACAGATGTAGGAGCAACGTTAGCGCGACCGACATCGAGTCGCCGTAAAATACGAATCCTGACTAAAACGTACGTACATATGTATGGCAAGCAGCATGAAACGTATGTACTTCGCGTAAGACATACCTACGTGCACCGTTGCGCAAAAATTACACAGTTTTATTGTGTATAATCCGTCAGTTCGTACGGAGAGTTTTCGGTAATAAATTAATGGAACAGAATAACAGAGAGTAAATAAAAAAATTAATTATTACGTCACGATACGCGCCGTTTACATATCGCAGGGTGAAACTGTATATGTGTAAAACGAAGAAAGGCGGAGAAAATTGATAAAAATAATATTGAAAAATTGGAAGGAAAATACGAGAAATGACGAAAAAACCAACAACAACAACATCATATTATTTAGAATAAATTGTCAAAATTTTGTTTCTAAAATCTTTATATTATACACTTGTCATAACATACAGTATGCTACCTACGGCCCAAATAATACGTGCATGCAGCCAAGTGTCGTGCGGTTATATACGTATAATGTGAATATATATCGTTACGTGGGGTTATACATTATACATAATAATACAAGTTAGGTTAGAAGATTTAATCATTAATTTTACCCGCGCTCAAATTCATTGTGAAAACGTGCGACGCGTTAGTTCCGTCAAGTTTTTTGTTTTTTAATACCAACTTCTTTTCTTTTATTCTTCATCTTTAATTTTCTATTGCAATTTACTTACAAACTGCGCATGTATATCAAAAATTCTCTAAATATTGTAGAAATAGTTTGATCTTTCGCTGCCGACTTTCTCGTGAAAAAAAGGCTAACTGGTAATAAGCATATGTTATACCCACCATACCCACGCAATATTACTATTTTTCATCTTGATAAAAGCATAAGATTGTTGTTGTTACCCGTCGCGCGGATTACCCTGTAGTAACAGGTTTTCTTTTCTTCTTCTTCTTTCATTTGTATTTCGATTTCAGCATTCCCCCGAATTGACACACTTTCTGTTGTACATTTCCATAATTGTGGTATTATTTAAACTGCAGTAAACTATGCACACTCCGCGCAATTATTTCGCTTATACTTATGTAGGGGAAAGGAAGGAAGCTGAAATTGGAAGAAAAAGTGAGAAAATCACAAAGAAGAATCTTGGTACCAACGCCATAATTTTCGATGCTAGCGTCAATCGCTTATGTATGTACATTGTTTATTTAAATCTGAACAATTACATGTAGGTAAACAGACCTGTACCTACTGTTTAAAATTCATTTAATACAACTGTCTGGTGTTTCGTGTGACGGGTTTGACATTTTCTACAAATATGCTAATACCACTATACAGATACTTTGTACGCTTTCTGAATGCAGTCGGTTATGCCAGCCTCTTTAGCAATATACCTAACAATGATACAATAATGATGATATACTATAGTATACAGGATAAATATTTAATTGTAAGTCAGATAAGTATAATAATACACGTATAATATTAGGATACGTATTGTTAATATCACCTTAAAGCATCTGCAGTTTGTAGGCTATTTAGTAAAGTAGTCACAGTATTTTCATAAAGATCCGGCGCGCACACATGCCAACACCCTCGACGTACTTAAAAGACAAAGTAAAGAACAAAAAAAAAAAAAAAAGGATAGAAAAAACCATGGAAAAGAGTAAAGCGAAAAAGTAATACCCATAATTTTACAATCGCGGTAAATAACTTCACTTTGTATAATATAATAACACGGAAACTATTATTTATGAAAAGAAAATTAAACTTGATAATAATGTTATTTGTTACTTAAGATTTTGTACAAAACAGGCAAAATGAACATTGTTTTTTGTGTCACTTCAACTTTTTATTGACATAGTTATTGTAAAAATCGCCGGGAACGTTCATTTCGCTTTCCGCCATAGCTACCCTATAAACATGCCATATATTTATATATATATATACATCTCAATAGTAATGACGGGAGATATATTTGTGAAAAATACAATGCTAATCACGATAATGCAGATAACTCTTATGGCAAATACAGCGAAAAGAATAAAAAATGAATGCAGCAATTGGTGACTGATCAGTTTCTAAGTAATTATTTTTATCACCACAATATAATTACGAATAATATTACATTCGCGATGAAATTTTTTGAAAAAATTTCAAATTCACTAAAGGTTCAATCTTTTCTGCTTTATCAATCAGACATTTAACGACTTTATAGACTCAAAAAATGGTGTCAGATTATGTCTGTTGAAAATTATAAGATTCTTATAACATATTCTCATCGTACTACCAGCGTGTGAGAGTATACTGGAATCACGTCGTTATTTCATTCTGAGAACAAGGATATGTTCGACGTTCGTAATCTTAGGACCCCACTAGTTATTTAGGAAAAACCTTAGTTCAATGTATTTATACGCAGTATTTCATCTAACGTTACAATAAATGTATACACAAATTAAAATTACACGTATGGACAATATAATTACTACACACGATGATGATATTATTGCGATATGACGACTAACCCATATCTATCATCGAATGTAATATTGTTGTATTAAAACCATTGTCACTTTAACGTTGTTATGTTTCATTATTTGTTATAAGACAAATAATATGATACATTTACGGATTTTGGGTCAACTCTTGATTCTATGATGTTCTGGTTCATTTTTTATAACACCTGACTTACAATGTGTTAAGGTAGGATACAAATCAAGTCTCACATGAGAAAGCCTTCTTCACCTTCAAAACCACCTTCAAAAGTTGCGGCCTTATAATTTACAACTTTTTAGCTGCTGATGCAGCGATGTATAAACTGCATTTTCGTAATTCATTCGGCATCAATTAGTCTGGAAAGGGAAATCATTGAAATCATTTTTGAATCTAAAGGTTTTTAGCCTCGCAAAGAAAGAAAATTTAACCACTTTGTATTGTTTCAGTTCATTTTTGACGAACTTTCAGAAAAACGGCATAATTTGGACGTATTTTTGCAGCTGTTGATCGTATAATGGTTTATTTTTATTTCTTATTGGATTTTTTGGGAGTACATTGAGTCGAAAACGGCTCCCGCACGTTATAAGTATGCGCGTAGATAAATAGTTCTGAGGTTTAGTCTGTCGCTACGATCATGTAAGACTCAACCACATTTCGTCTTTAAAATCAATATGCGCAGAATTAAACATAGTATATGGCAGAAATGACAATCAACGTCTTATAGATATATTACATTCTATTGGAGGATATGACACGTTTCGATGCTTATCGAATTGCCGTGATCCACAGCGTCAGGCGTAAATGCAAGTGTTTATTTGGATATTTCGACAAGCGGTAATATTGACTGAAGATATTATAGGTATAACCTTCAGTTAACGGCGATAAAGATGTAATCGACAAAGCGTCACTGCGTAACCGGGTTCTACAGAACGTTACTTTCCGTCCACTACGTAGATCAATGTCTATGATACCGTTGACTGAAGAATATAAAGACGGATACCCCTGGGTAAATTTTTGTGACCAGTTTTCAGCGGGCAAGTGGGCCCAGGTGGGCCTAAAAGCGTAGAAGGGTTCTGCTCTATCGACTCTACCTAATGGCTCGCACCGACTTACGTAGCAACCAAAGTAGTGTCCGTATGCAAGCTTGAGATTGAGTCGGTACAGTGTGAGTACGTGAGACTACTTGTCGACTGTGACTTAGAAATGTCGATCAGCTCGATCATCCCCGTGAGGAGACGCATAACCGCGTCCATCGCCAACCGCCTCCAACGACCACCGCATCCACCGCCAACCACCGCACAACCTCCGAGCACCTCGAACCACCGTCAACCACCTCCTCCCACTTCCGACCACCGTCGTCCTCCTCCTCCTCCTCCCGCCGCCCTCGTCGTCCTCGTCGTCATCGTCCTCCTCGACCAACGCCGATCACTTCCAACCACCATCAAACACCTTCTACCATCTCCGTCCACCTCCTACCACTCCCTGTCACCTCCTATCACCTCCAACCACCTCCTACCAGCACCTACCATTGCCAAACACCTCCGACCGCCCCCTAACACCTCCTACCAGCTCCGAACACGTCCTACCACCCCTGCCACCTCCTACCATTTCCAAACACCTCCAACCATCTCCGACCACCTCCGACCAGCTTCGCTCTCTTCGTCCCCCTGCTCCGCCATGTATTCTATAACATTAATATTCATGAGTATTCCAACAGCTTTTCATTTGCTCTCTCGAGCTTAAATTTTCGTAGGCATAAAATCGGAACGCTGTTTTAGCTCGTCGCAAATGAAGTATCTACGTTGGGTAGAGAAGCAGAATTATTTTGCGAAAAGTGTTCGTATGGAAAAAAAATTCAGAGTAACTGTAATACATCCCGGACGCGCAAATTTTGATCCAGATGAAAAGGATGCTCCGTGCATGAGACAGTATTTAACACAGTGTCCTAATATAAAAACCTAAAAAGGTGATTGTCGGCGATTTTTTCTTTTTGAAGTTATACTTCTTTAGGCGCGTTATGAAAAACTGATGAGAGTGAAATTTCAAGATGCGCGCGCATCACTGTAACACAAAATTAACAGGATGAAGTTGCCCACTCAACCGAATTCATTAAGTCTCGGAAAAAAGCTAATGTTGGTACGCTTGTCGCCTCTGATCACTGTTTTCATATTTATTTATAATATTTATCCACATGGTTTTAGTTTTTACAGTCACAACACGTGTTTTATTTTCATACAAGTGCGAATTATATATGTGGCAATAAAATATATTCAGTAGTGATTTAAATTGAATATTTGGATTAATATTATTTAATATTTGTGAATATTAGTGAAAAAATTGTGCTAAAATACTTTTTCAAGTGCTCCAATATAATTGAGGGTAGTTATCCGTATATATTATTTATTGATATAAATTAAAATATCATTATTTAATATAATTAATACTAAATATTATTAAATTATCAATGTTGAATATTTATTATTTAATGATGCCAAAGAAGTATAACTTCTCACGCGCGTAAATAGGTACACGCACCCATTTTTTTTTTTTTTGATAGAGAGAGAAAGAACGAAGCTTCTTAAGACTTCGAGTGTATTTTAACACACATTTGAAAGGTGCCAGCAAAAATTTTTATCATCCAACTGTCGCAGAACGGCAGCGTTATAAGCTGACCTGTCGACTGAAGAATATATCTTTAGTCAACGGCTGACGATCGAAGGGCCTAGCCGCTCGAGTCTGGAATCGGCAGGAAAGATAACGTGCGTATTTCTTGTCTGAAATGTAACAAACTAAAATCACTATACATCATATCCTGTCATCATACACCACACATCGTACATCATACATCGTATTAAAGGTCAAAAACAAAGTTTGGATGTTCGGATGTTCAGAAAGTGACGCCACCCAAAGTTTTTTTTCTCTTGACGTCATCGATCTATATAGACGAAAATCAGCTAGCCGAATTCCTCAGTCGGGAAACAACCGCGCAGTAGAGAGGACGTATGAGAATCGCGCTCCGCAGATTTCGAGTTCCGGGTTCTCCACCTCCTGGATCCTGCGCTCCGGGTCCACTTACTGGTGCAACTCGAGTTCCAGGACAAGCGCTCCGTGGTTCCTGCGCTCCAGGTCCACTGCCTGGTGAAACTCGATTTCCAGGACAAGCGCTCCGTGGTTCCTGCGCTCCAGGTACGCTACCACTTGAAATTCGACTTCCAGGACAAGCGCTACGTGGTTCCTGCGCTCCAGGTCCACTACCTGGTGAAACTTGACTTCCAGGACAAGCGCTCCATAGTTTCTGCGCTCAAGGTCTACTACCTGGTGAAACTCGACTTCCAAGACAAGCGCTCTGTAGTTTCTGCGCTCCAGGTCCACAACCTGGTGAAACTCGACTTCCAGGACAAGCGCTGAGTATTTTCTGCGCTCAAGGTCCACTACCCGGTGAAACTCGACTTCCAAGACAAACGCTCCGTGGTTCTGGCCGTCCTTGACCTGGTGACTTTTGACCTTCAGGACTACTTTTCCGTAGTTCTGGCTGTCCAGGTCCTCCACCTGATGGATCTTGACATCCAGGAAAAGTGCTCCGTAGTTCTGGCTGTCCAGGTCCTTGACCTGGTGACTTTTGACCTTCAGGACTATATTTCCGTAATTCTGGTTAAACTTGTCACGTTCACAATAAAGTATTTCGATTCGTTTTTCGCGAAAGCCCAAATTCGGTAGCTATCAATGCGCTAATATAATTTCTATAATTTTTTATGATTTTCTCATAATCTTCTTGATAAAATGTGTAAAGAAAAAAATTATATCAATCCTTACACAATATTTTTGATGTGTCCTAATGCTGAAAATATTTATTGGTATTTGAGGTATAACCCGTGGTGGATAGCGGTGGTCGTTGGAGGTGGTTAGCGGTGGTTGAAGAGGGTCGGAGGTGAACAAGGGGGAGGACGACGAGGAAGACGAGGAGAACGAGATGGACAAAGATGACGAAGATTTGTGCACGGTGAGTAAAACATTTTGATAATATTTAATGGCAATTGTGATTATATTTCATCTGAAATTTTTCAAACTTGTCATGTTTACAGTGAATTATTTCAATTCATTTTTCGCGCAAGCCCGAATTTAGTCACTATCAATGCGCTAATGAAATTCGAATAATTTTTCATAACTTTCTCATACACTTCTCGGTAAAATGTGACGATAAAAAAATTATATTGATCCTTACACAATATTTTTGATAAGTTCTCATACTTGAAATATTTATTAGTATTCGAGGTATAACCCGAGGTGGTTTGCAGTGGACATTGGAGGTGGTTGGCGGTGGTTGCGGCCGATAGAGGTGGACGAGAAGGAGGAGGATCAGAATTAAAGTAGAAGAAGGATCAGGAGTAGGAACAGGAGTAGGAGTAGGACTAGGTGTAGGATCAAGAGGGGAAGTGGGAGTGGGAGTGGGAGTGGGAGTACCCTACCCTACCCTACCCTACCCTACCCTACCCCACCCTACACTTCCCGCCCCTACCCGCCTCCTATACTCCTACTTCTACTTCAATCTTACTGCTACTTCTACTACGATCTTACTCCAACTCCTGATTCTACTTCTATTCCTACTCCTACTCCTGATCCCACTCCTATTCCTACTCCTAATTCTGAATATTAATGTTATTGAATATATGTAGTATAATGATAATAATAGGTTTGATGCTATTAATTTTACTAAAGAAAGATTTGCAGTGACGGCAGGTTTGAATTTTACAGAAGTATTTCTTTATTATGACAAAGTGACAAGTACATCTTTACAGTAGTCCCGATGGTCTTAGGCTGACTTTTTTAGCTATTAGGTACATGCAGGGCCTCTTGGCCTTTTCTCACCCCCACCCTCATACCCTTACTTATACTTTGTACTCCATACTTCATACCTGGCTCTCTCTCTCGCTCTCACACGACTCGTATCCATCTCAATTATACAATACTTTAGTGACCGAGACTCACCAACTAGCCACGTTTCCTCATCTGGCAACAGCATGTTGGATAGCCTTTGTCACAACATAATCCTTAAATTTACGACACTTAGAAATAAACACAACCTTATCTTTACTTTAAAATATAAACTTAACATAGAGAATATTCTTTACTCCTACATATATGAACTGCATGTCGAATTGAATCCCATATCGAAACGAACAATTCTTTTATTGTAATATTATAGCCGATTCTAGTTGATAATCTCGTATGTTTCCTAGAAAATTATAAAATTTGTAGTATGCATCACGTATTAATCATAAATAAATCATATATATCAATGTCGTACATGGACCGCATATACATTTATACTTTTTGGTCTCTGCATCATTATTGCATCTGATCTATTTTTATTCATGATCTATGTATAAATTCTTCTCTCGGGTACCGATACTTTGATTAAATCACTGTTTTGCTACGAACTTTGAAAGATATTTATTCTCATTAATAATTTCTTGTATCGCCGACAAGTCGGTAAGTACACTCAGGCTAAGTACTGGCTTGGGCTTACCATTGCTAAAACTGTGTTACTCAGAACGTGAATGCAGCCAGCGTCATGTCGAAATCGGTAATTCTCTGATGTTCTGTGATAAGTTCTCGACTCTACCGTTGGAACATCTCACTGAGCAATTTTAGGATGTCACATCAAAGCCCATGAGGGTAGCTATCTTTATATTCTTCATCCAATGGTAAGGCTAACCCCTTTGCATTTTTGGCGAAAATTTTCGCGATTTTGAAAAGTGCTGGAATAAATTCTTTCATTCACTATTCTGACGTAATTTTGCGGGAGAAACTGATTGGGCGCAGTCCCAATACGCTGCGATCAACGCATCAAAAGTTACAGCCAAAAAACGAGAAGCCGAGTTTTCCACATTTTTCAGCAGGTGCTTTTTCGCTTGCGATTTCTCTCCTGTTGGTCCTACGCTCTTTTCGCTGCGTTTTCTGAGTTCCTCAGGGTCCAATTAGTCAGATAAGGGTCATTTGAATCAAATCTTGGACCAAAAATTTTGGGCTCCAAAAATGAAGAAAAAGTAAGGCTAACCCCTTTGCATTTTTGGCGAAAATTTTCGCGATTTTGAAAAGTGCTAAAATGAATTCTTTCATGCACTATTCTGACGTAATTTTGCGAGAGAAACTGATTGGGCGCAGTCCCAATACGCTGCGATCAACGCATCAAAAGTTACAGCCAAAAAACGAGAAGCTGAGTTTTCCACATTTTCCAGCAGGTGCTTTTTCGCTCGCCATTTCTCTCCTGTTGGTCCTACGCTCTTTTCGCTGCGTTTTCTGAGATCCTGAGCGTCCAATCAGTCAGGTAAGGGTCATTTAAATTGAATCCGAGACCAAAAATTTTCGCCTCAGAAAATGAAGAAAAAGTAAGGCTAACCCCTTTGCATTTTCGGCGATAATTTTCGCGATTTTGAAAAGTGCTGGAATAAATTCTTTCACGCACTATTCCGACGTAATTTTGAGGGAGAAACTGATTGGGCGCAGTCCCAATACGCTGCGATCAACGCATCAAAAGTTAGAGCCAAAAAACGAGAAGCTGAGTTTTCCACATTTTTCAGCAGGTGCTTTTTCGCTCGCCATTTCTCTCCTGTTGGTCCTACACTCTTTTCGCTGCGTTTTCTGAGTTCCTGAGGGTCCAATCAGTCAGGTAAGGGTCATTTGAATCGAATCTAAGACCAAAAATTTTCGGCTCCAAAAATGAAGAAAAAGTAAGGTTAACCCCTTTGCATTTTTGGCGAAAATTTTCGCGATTTCGAAAAGTGCTGGAATAAATTCTTTCATGCACTATTCGGACGTTATTTTGCAAGAGAAACTGATTGGGCGCAGTCCCAATACGCTGCGATCAACGCATCAAAAGTTACAGCCAAAAAACGAGAAACTGAGTTTTCCACATTTTCCAGCAGGTGCTTTTTCGCTCGCCATTTCTCTCCTGTTGGTCCTACGCTCTTTTCGCTGCGTTTTCTGAGATCCTGAGCGTCCAATCAGTCAGGTAAGGGTCATTTAAATCGAATCCGAGACCAAAAATTTTCGCCTCAGAAAATGAAGAAAAAGTAAGGTTAACCCCTTTGCATTTTTGGCGAAAATTTTCGCGATTTTGAAAAGTGCTGGAATAAATTCTTTCATGCACTATTCCGACGTAATTTTGAAAGAGAAACTGATTGGGCGCAGTCCCAATACGCTGCGATCAACGCATCAAAAGTTACAGCCAAAAAACGAGAAGCCGAGTTTTCCACATTTTTCAGCAGGTGCTTTTTCGCTTGCGATTTCTCTCCTGTTGGTCCTACGCTCTTTTCGCTGCGTTTTCTGAGTTCCTCAGGGTCCAATTAGTCAGATAAGGGTCATTTGAATCAAATCTTGGACCAAAAATTTTGGGCTCCAAAAATGAAGAAAAAGTAAGGCTAACCCCTTTGCATTTTTGGCGAAAATTTTCGCGATTTTGAAAAGTGCTAAAATGAATTCTTTCATGCACTATTCTGACGTAATTTTGCGAGAGAAACTGATTGGGCGCAGTCCCAATACGCTGCGATCAACGCATCAAAAGTTACAGCCAAAAAACGAGAAGCTGAGTTTTCCACATTTTCCAGCAGGTGCTTTTTCGCTCGCCATTTCTCTCCTGTTGGTCCTACGCTCTTTTCGCTGCGTTTTCTGAGATCCTGAGCGTCCAATCAGTCAGGTAAGGGTCATTTAAATCGAATCCGAGACCAAAAATTTTCGCCTCAGAAAATGAAGAAAAAGTAAGGTTAACCCCTTTGCATTTTTGGCGAAAATTTTCGCGATTTTGAAAAGTGCTGGAATAAATTCTTTCATGCACTATTCCGACGTAATTTTGAAAGAGAAACTGATTGGGCGCAGTCCCAATACGCTGCGATCAACGCATCAAAAGTTAGAGCCAAAAAACGAGAAGCTGAGTTTTCCACATTTTGCAGCAGGTGCTTTTTCGCTTGCGATTTCTCTCCTGTTGGTCCTACGCTCTTTTCGCTGCGTTTTCTGAGTTCCTCAGGGTCCAATTAGTCAGATAAGGGTCATTTGAATCAAATCTTAGACCAAAAATTTTGGGCTCCAAAAATGAAGAAAAAGTAAGGCTAACCCCTTTGCATTTTTTGCGAAAGTTTTCGCGGTTCTGAAAAATGCTGGAATAAATTAATTGTAGCACTAATCCGACGTAATTTTGCGAGAGAAACTGATTGGGCGCAGTCCCAATACGCTTCGATCAACGCATCAAAAGTTAGAGCCAAAAAACGAGAAGCTGAGTTTTCCACATTTTTCAGCAGGTGCTTTTTCGCTCGCCATTTTTCTCCTGTTGATCTCACCCTCTGTTCGCTGCGTTTTCTGAGTTCCTGAGGGTCCAATCAGTCAGGTAAGGGTCATTTAAATCGAATCCGAGACCAAAAATTTTCGCCTCAGAAAATGAAGAAAAAGTAAGGCTAACCCCTTTGCATTTTTGGCGATAATTTTCGCGATTTTGAAAAGTGCTGGAATAAATTCTTTCATGCACTATTCCGACGTAATTTTGCGGGAGAAACTGATTGGGCGCAGTCCCAATACGCTGCGATCAACGCATCAAAAGTTAGAGCCAAAAAACGAGAAGCTGAGTTTTCCACATTTTTCAGCAGGTGCTTTTTCGCTCGCCATTTTTCTCCTGTTGATCTCACCCTCTGTTCGCTGCGTTTTCTGAGTTCCTCAAGGTCCAGTTAGTCAGGTAAGGGTCATTTGAATCGAATCTAAGACCAAAAATTTTCGGCTCCAAAAATGAAGAAAAAGTAAGGTTAACCCCTTTGCATTTTTGGCGAAAATTTTCGCGATTTTGAAAAGTGCTGGAATAAATTCTTTCACGCACTATTCCGACGTAATTTTGAAAGAGAAACTGATTGGGCGCAGTCCCAATACGCTGCGATCAACGCATCAAAAGTTAGAGCCAAAAAACGAGAAGCTGAGTTTTCCACATTTTTCAGCAGGTGTGTTTTCGCTCGCCATTTCTCTCCTGTTGATCTCACCCTCTTTTCGCTGCGTTTTCTGAGTTCCTCAGGGTCCAATTAGTCAGGTACGGGTCATTTGAATCGAATCTGTGACCAAAAATTTTAGGCTCCAAAAATGAAGAAAAAGTAAGGCTAACCCCTTTGCATTTTTGCCGAAAATTTTCGCGATTTTGAAAAGTGCTGGAATAAATTCTTTCATGCACTATTCCGACGTTATTTTGAAAGAGAAACTGATTGGGCGCAGTCCCAATACGCTGCGATCAACGCATCAAAAGTTAGAGCCATAAAACGAGAAGCCGAGTTTTTCACATTTTTCAGCAGGTGCTTTTTCGCTCGCCATTTCTCTCTTGTTGGTCCTACGCTTTTTTCGCTGCTTTCTCCGAGTTCCTGAGGGTCCAATTAGTCAGGTAAGGGTCATTCAAATCGAATCTGAGACCAAAAACTTCCGGCTCTGAAAATGAAGAAAAAGTAAGGCCCTTTGTATTTTTGACGAAAATTATCGCGATTTTGAAAAGTGCCGGAATAAATTCTTTCATGCACTATTCCGACGTAACTTTGCGAGAGAAATCAGGATACTGCCTTAAATAATGTCTCATATACGGAGCATCCATTTTATCGCGATCAAAAGTAGCGCATCCGTGATGTATCACAGTTACTTTGAATTTGTTTCTATACAAACAATTTCCGAAAAACAATTCTGCTTCTCCACCCAACGTAGATACTTCACTCGTGACTAGCTAAAACAGCGTTTCGATTCTATACCTACGAAAATTGAAGATCGAGAGAGCAAATGAAAAGTTGTTGGAACAATTATGAATATTAATGTTATGGAATACATCGAGCGCGTTTCGAATAGAATCCCATTTCGAAATGAATAATTCTTGCTTGTAGCGTATTGGGACTGCGGCCAATCGATTCCTCTTGCAAAATCACGTCGGAAAGCATTAAAGAACTGTTTCCAGCATTTCTCAAAGTGGTCGAAATTTCCACCAAAAATCCAAAGGGGCTTACTTTTTTTTAGGCAACAAATGTTAAAAATACGAAATAAAGAAACGAGGAAAATTGGTTTTTTATTTACTTCAATACAGGTCGTATAAAATAGACTGTACGATATCGTACTTCATATATCGTGTTCTGCAGAGGCGTGTCGCACCTGTACGCAGGCCGAAACTCAAACTATCTGTTAAAATTATGATAATAACTATTCGACATAGTATGTTTTGTACTCTGCTTTAGTCAATGTATACTGCACATCAATTTCCACACACAATATTTATATTGCTTACGTAATGTTTAAACGTACTTTTGCATTACTTCTGATCCGTCACTTTTATACTATTTGGTAACTTATTAAATTACTACACACTGACGCTGAAACACTTGTAGTAGACTTAAAGCATATTGAATACATAGCTGAAACTTGGTAGCTTTAATTTTGTGATTTTTCTGCTCCAGCTTTCAAAAATTCTGTGCAAATTTCATTTTTTTGGTCGTAATCCTTCATCTGATGTTGAAAAAAGTCGGCTTTACGTTACTTTGCGACTGTGTAACCCAGAAATTCTTCTCGTCCGGAACAATTTTTACGACTCGGTTTAGACTAATTAGACCCTTAGATATGGAAAGACGACAGCCAGAATAGCGTTGGACCAACAGAATAAAAACACTCAGAAATGTCCTCATTTTTCTGTTGTCACTCATCATCCGTTTCTCGCAGCTTACTTGGACTACGTGCAATCGATTCCTCTTCCAAATTCAGGACGATATAGTGTATTGAAGAATAAATTCAACTACTTTCTAAAATCAGCCATATCTCGACTGAAAAAATCCAAAGGGGTTAGTCTTACTTTTTCGCGGTTTTCAGAATTCGGATCTTTTTCGTCTTGGAATCTTTTTTTAGGGCTCTATTTTTACTAATCGGAACCGTAGGAATGCAAAAATGCATCAAAAATAACGTAGGACCAACAGCATAGAAATTACGAACGAAATCTTACGTTTTGCGGTCGTAACTCTTCATACGATGTTCGCAGCATATTCCATAGAGCTTGTCGATAAACTCTATGAGTAGATGTTTGAGAACCCAAGATATAAGAAAACAATCTAATTTATTCTCGTTATTCAAGAATGTCAATGCAATAGAATGCATTCAAATGAATCAGGTATTGATAAATTTTTGATCATCGTTTACTGTTCAGAAGACCGGCACTTGACACACCACAATATTTTCGGTATGGAGTGTGCGGTCATAAACATATATATGAAAAGGCATCTTAATCACGCACGACTGCACGATTGGGAAATAATGCGATTAAATTAAATTGTTTTCTTACCTGAAAAAAATGCTAACGTTTTATTCGATTTTCTTTTGGCTTCTCCATTTTCTCCGTTTGTTCACACTTCCACTTAACGATTATATTTGTCAATTCTTAGGATCAAAACGCAACTGAGAACCACTGACTAAACGACGTAGTTCAAACTCGCGGCATGTTGCCATTGCGTTGGTGCCCATTTTCATGAGCGTCCGCCGGGTCAGTTTGACGCCCGTGAAAATCGAGCCTAAGTTAGCAAACTCGCAATCGATAAGTATAATACCTAGACTCGTTCTCCACGGTGTCTGAAACCACGGCGTAAGAATAGAGGTCACGGGTAGGTCACACTGGTAGCTCGATCACGGATCAGTCTGATTCAAGCACAGCTAGTTAGCCGTGCCTTCCGCTCCATTCCGTTCTCAGGTAAGTTGAAATTTTTTCGAGAAAAACCCTAGTTATGTGATTATTCTCAATCAAGGTGCCTTTTCATTTCTTTTATCTAATCGAAAATATACTGCGATGCTATAAATCGGGTCTACTGCCGGTAGATTTTATGTAATATCACGTTCTACTCTCCTTTTAAGTTACACGAATGTGGTTCGTGCAAGCCGGACTCCGCGCCTCCTCGATCAGCCGAAATTTCACCGTCAGCTGGAGGTCATCGCAGTTTTCAATTTTCACTCCTTTTCAAATCACTTACGACTCTAATGTCAACTTGATCAGCTTTTCTTCTTTTTTCGTTCTATTTCGTGTTAGTATCATTTTTTCACTTCCGGGTGCACCTTGCAATTCAATGTCGCTGTGCGACCTTGCTAAGGTCAAATTAATTGACACTATTAAATGTCAAGCAGTAGTTATTCTGGGCGTTTACCAGTGCAGAGCTTGAGGTTCGATGAATCTAGCCTAATAAATTTAAGAATTGTAGGTCATTAAACGGAACTAATTAAGTATGGTGTAACACAATTTAGAACGGCCGTGATTAATTATTGCCATATTCTGTTGTGATGTAACTTGTCTCAAGTGAATTAAAAACTCAATATCAAACTGAACTGTTTCTCAGTCAAAATCTGCTAACCATTTAATAATCAATTTTCCCGCTTTATCAGTTCCAAATACAGCTCCTGCTCCAAGGCAAACAATATGCCTATCCAAAGCATCAAGGCCCGTCAGATCTACGACTCACGTGGAAACCCAACTGTTGAGGTATGAAATGCGCTATTATTTATCATTATTTTTATAACTGTGGACCAGGGAGTGGTGAAATAATAAACTCTTGTTCTTTCCACAGGTTGATTTGGTTACTGAAAATGGATTGTTTCGCGCTGCAGTGCCGTCTGGTGCCTCGACCGGAGTTCATGAAGCTTTAGAACTTCGTGACAACGACAAGTCCAAGTACCATGGAAAATCTGTCTTTAAGGCTGTTGATAACATTAACAAGATCATCGCTCCTCAACTTATCAAGGTAGATAATAGTTGCAAAATTGATGTAACAAATCATCTTTCTCAATGCTTATGATGCTTCATCCAAATTTAGTACTCTGCAATATACATTTCACTATTCCAGTTAAATTAAATAAATGGCGTTGCTTGCCCTGAATGATCAATGTCATTCTATGAGGTATTACACAAAGATTTGAGTAATTTCAGTAATGAATAAAAACTTTTCAATTTTATCATTTCTGTTGCATACATTGCTCATCGTAACTTTATAGGCATGATGATAAGAAACGAAGAAATCATTGTCTTACCTCAAATATTTCTCTATCCTAAGGCTAACCTAGAAGTCACTCAGCAAGTGGATATTGACAACCTACTACTCAAGATTGACGGAACCCCAAATAAATCGACACTTGGAGCTAACGCAATCCTTGGTGTTTCCCTTGCTGTTTGCAAGGCTGGCGCTGTTAAGAAGGGAATTCCCCTTTACAAGTAAGATGGGAAGATATTTCCAGCACATCATTCAATCTAATTGTAAGTGGTCTCTGTGGAACCATAACACTTTTTATCATTGATCCTTGTGTTACCAGGTATATCGCAGAGTTGGCAGGAAATCCTGAGATTATTCTTCCAGTACCTGCCTTCAATGTTATCAACGGAGGGTCTCATGCTGGCAACAAACTCGCTATGCAAGAGTTCATGATTCTGCCTGTAGGTGCAGCAAACTTCACTGAGGCGATGAAAATGGGCAGTGAAGTTTATCATTACCTCAAGGCAGGCATCAAGAAGAAGTTTGGACTTGATGCTACCGCCGTTGGTGATGAGGGTGGATTTGCGCCCAACATTCTGGACAACAAGGAAGCTCTAAATCTTATCATCGATGCTATCAAGGTAATAAGAGTATTACTTAATATTACACGAGTGTAAGTTGTAATTATTAAATAATGCAAGTCCAATTTCACCTCACCTGAAATCAAACGCTCTGAATTCCTTCAGACTGCCGGATACGAAGGCAAGATCAAGATTGGCATGGATGTCGCCGCATCTGAATTCTTCAAAGATGGAAAGTATGATTTGGACTTCAAGAACCCAGCCTCAGATCCTAGCAAATTCCTAGAGCCACAGGCTCTGCAAAATCTGTACCTTGACTTCGTTAAAGAGTTCCCAATTGTCTCAATTGAGGATCCGTTTGACCAAGATGATTGGGCATCTTGGACCTCTATCACTGCTGCAACACCTATTCAGATCGTTGGAGACGATCTCACAGTGACTAATCCCATCCGGTGAGTTATCTCAAATATATCTTCGGCTTCTCAACATAAACTTTGTGTTTATTTCAATAAAATTCGTGACGAGTTTTTTTTTTTTTTGCTTATTCACTAATCAAATTTTTTTTCTTAGCATCCAGAAGGCTGTCGACTCCAAAGCCTGCAACTGTTTGCTGCTGAAGGTCAACCAAATTGGTAGTGTTACCGAATCTATCAATGCTCACAAGCTAGCGAAGAGCAACGGATGGGGAACCATGGTGTCTCATCGATCGGGAGAAACTGAGGACACCTTCATTGCTGATCTAGTAGTTGGTCTTTCTACCGGCCAGATTAAAACCGGAGCCCCATGCCGCTCGGAGCGTCTTGCAAAGTACAACCAGATTCTTCGTATTGAAGAGGAGCTTGGAGCTGCTGCGAAATATGCTGGAGAGAAATTCCGCAACCCCACCGCCTAAATTTAGCTCGCTAAATTTTTGAAAGAAGTACTATCACAATTTTATCGTACCGTTATTGAGAATGGTCTGCCTTTTCATGTGGAAATATGAACAGAACGATAATGCGTGGTTATAATTTGAAATCAGTTACCTAATCTCGCAAGGCAAGCATTCCCCTGTAATGTTAGATTCGATGAAAAATTATATTCCTGCTCTTAATGTACTAGTCTGCTGTGTATTATCGGCGAAAAATTTTCCTTTTCCATGGATCAGCATACGCTCATTACTCAGTTTTAACAAAATTCTCATTTTATCCATCCCATTACTGTAGATTCTTATTTAATAAATATATTAATGTAAATGTATTACAAAATATAATACCGTGTTATTCAGTGAGCTAAAGTATTTAGGGGCTAGAAGATGATTGGTCGATGAAGCTGATCTAACAATAATCGTTGTGAATTTACGTGAGTAATTATTTCGTGAAACTATAATGTAAAGTGATACTATACATTTTCGCAATTAACGAGTAAATAACGTTAATCATTTAAATTTGTTGTATTGTCTTCTTTCTCGCATCCTTTACACCTCTGATCCAAATTTTATACAACAGTTTTGTGAAGTATAACACATCTAACAAAATTATCAAAATATTGCTATTTTATAGAATTGTAAGAGGTTACAGCTTAAAAAATGAATATTAAGCTCGATCTGGATTGTTCATTTAGTATGAAACAATTTTAAACCTCACACTTAGGTTCAATGAACTCTTACTCATTCTGAAATTCACACTGACAATCGCGAGCACTGGAAGAACCGGACTGGTCTAAGATACTTCGAACATACCGACTGCTAGTAGAAGATTTCTTCGCGAAAAGTGGAGGGTGAGAACGGGTGAATTTTTTGTCGGAAAAGTTCGTAGGAGGTAGGTCTCGACGCATGTTTTGACGTCAGGATTATGCGAGACGTTAACGTCCTCCAAGCTCATTTCTTCAGCAAGTTTGGTAAAGTCCCAAAGCTTCAGTGTCGAATCGAGGGATCCTGACACTAAGATATTACCGTCTCTACTGAAGAACAAGCAATGTACTGTGGCTGTATGGCTGGATAAGGCTGCGACCAAATGTCCGTGCGCTAAATCCCAAATCAGGACTCTGTTATCGGCACCCGCAGTCGCCAGGAAGCGACCTTCCGCGGAAAATGCTAGGGAATATATCGGACCTTTGTGGCCGGTCATCAACCGCACCTGACCTCCAGTAACACAGTCCCACAGTCTGACTGTCCGGTCGCTGGATCCCGTAGCAACGTAATTTGAATTTGGATGGAATTGTACGACCTAAGGATGGAAAGGACAACAAGGAGTTAGATTCGCATTGTACGAAAATTAATTAAATGCAACTTACATCGACATCTGAGTAATGCCCGGAAAAAATTCGGAGAGGCTGATGAGCGTCAGTTGCCCAGAGTCTTGCAGTCTTGTCGTGGGAACCTGTCGCGAAATAGTAACCATGTGGTGAGAATCTCACTGACCAAACAGGGAACAGGTGACCCTTGTAGCAAACAACACAGGTCCACGTATGAAGAGACCATAGCCTTACTGGAACCGAGAAGAGAAATGTCAGGTTGAGCAAATTGTTGAGCAAACTAAGAAAAGATGATACTTTTTCGTAGAATATTTAAGACAATTATCACCAATATTTATACATTGATAAAAACTGAACCTTGATGTTCACTGTGTCATGCTCACCTGTGGTGTCCTCTGATGAAGATAGTAGTAAATTTCTGTCTGGGCTAAACGACAAACTATAAATAGGTCCGCTGTGTCCATATAGGGTTCTCGACGATTCAGCTGTCCTGTCGTCCATCATTCTCACAAGTACATCGTCTTAAGAGAATTATTCAGATTAAAGATAACAGCAAAAACATTAACTTAGAAAAGCCAGAGGCAGATTTTTTTGAAAGGAGAAAGAGTCGCGAGTACCAGCTTCGCGGTCGATGTCTTGTAATTGATCCCCACTTTTCATCAGTCTTAATTTTTGTGGAACCAGGCTCCATACTTTTACTGCGGAATCACTGAAGCCAATGGCCAGCAAACTGGAATCTTCTGCGACTTCTGCAGCAGTAACGCTGCAATTATATGAGCGAAAGTGTCATTGAATCATCGATATGATTTAAAATATTTAATATAAGTCGTACCTGTGTACTGAATTCAATAAAGTATAGAAGCATATTGACGGAAGACTGTCTGGCCCCAATACCACTCTCTTTGAAGCCTCTCTCAATGCTTTAACCTTCTCCAGTTTATCAGCATCTTTCCTAAATACGATCAATCTTTTTAAGCAGCGATACAAAGTCAAATCGATTAGAATCAACAAAGTGCAAAAATAAACTAACAAATTTGGTAGGGGCATTCTTCCGACCGGAGGTGCATTAGGGTCTGATTTAGTTTTCTTAGAAAAGAGTGGATCTTTTTTTGCTTTCTTTTTCTTTGGTTTATCTCCTCCCTCCCCACCGCCATCGTCTTCTTCTTCCTCAGCCGGCGGGACGCACTGAATATCTGGTTCCTTTAAAAGCCCATAATAGACTTTAGCCTTGTTATCTATGGAATTGAAAGGAATCCTTGAAGTTGAAGATCAGATATTTGAACAAATTTAAGACATAGACCATTGATTGCTTTCAAATTATACCTTGCCGCGTAGCTTCCCCCACAACAGCGCCTGACGTTGCTTCAATCTGTTGCTTGTTCCGAGCGACACCTTCGTACATATCAAAGTAAAGATGCTCTTGAATAATATTGAGCAAAATGCTATGTTTTTTCTCTTGAAGATGCCGCTTGAGTATGGAAAGCGTGTCTCGGGACATCCTTATAATAAACTGGTTAGACCTGTAAGAAAGTAATCGTCATTTTCTGTCACAAATTTACCTGTACAGCTTACTTTTCTTATCAACCCCATAGCTCTGATCCTCACTTGAAAGTATCCGTCAGCTCATTACCAGCAATCTGTTCCCGTTTTGTGACATTTGACAATCGCTTCAGATCCTCCTGGTAATATTCCTCCAAATTACCACTGAACTTCTCCAGCAGCTGTTTTGCTTCTCCTGAATGGTTGTTGTAAACAAGTTCCAGGTACATGTGAACCAATACCGGATACAATATTGTGCCAAGTTCATGCTACAGAAAGCGAAAGTAAATGTAAGATAAGGTCGGACAAAAATGCACAAAGAATTGATCGCTTATCGCAAACCTTGTAAATATCCAGAGCTCCTTCGACGAATTTCTTAAGTTCGGTATAGGCTTTCTCATACAGCGCTGGATCACCCTCGCTTTTGTAAGCTGATAGTACGCTGCTAACTTCAGAATCAGTTTGTTGACTATCCTCAGCTGAAACATCCGTCAAGTTTGCTTCCTTTCTAAATAACTCCTCGGTACCCTGGGGAGAAAGCCGAAGCGTATTTTAATCTGACGGTACAGTTTTGTTTACATGTCATATTTGCAATTTGAGGTTAAGTCAACGCTTACCTTTAAATTGTATTTCCGTAACAGCTGCAATACTGCAAGCATTGTGCTTTTCTCGTTGTCCATGGTTGCAGGTTTTTTTTCCCGTCTGCACCGCGTCTGTGATTTAAATTTTGATCCGAGGAATCGAAATCGTCAGACGCGAACGAGGATGCTAGCTATCCGGAGACACGATCAATTTCGCCGCCCCATTTGTCTAGCGCATGTGACACGCAACATGCTGACGATGCTGACCAGTCAGATATATGGTGACTCCGAAACATGCCCCTTGAATAAAATACACCCTCAACTTAGCTGCGTGTCTGGTTGCCGCTTCCATCATAAGCAGGCGTAGGAAACTGCCCGACTTGTAAAAGGACGTTTCCACGCCAGTCCGACATACAGTATCTAGATTTTGAATGTATGGAGTGGTAGTAGTAGGTCATCGTCTGCCAGGGATAGCAACATACCATTAACAATTTTTCATAGAGAATAGAAATAAATCCAATAAAATTACAATCAAACGGGAACAATTATAAGTAAATAATCAGAATTTATAAATGCACAAGTCTTACACGAATTACAACTTAGAATTACCTGTGCAAGAAAGCTCAGCAATATTATTCTGCCTTAGACTTTTTTACAATTGATGAGAATGTCACGTTCTAACATATTTTGTACATATGTTGTACAAATTTCTGAATTCACATAGCAAATGATGTATTGAAATTCTTATGCCTAACACATATTTGAGAAACAATTAATCCACGTAATGATCTACAGAAGTCATCTGTACATCTTTCTATTAATTTTTCGATATCGAGCCATGCTGGAGCATTTATATTCCGAAACTTGTATTATAGAAAAATTTTCAATTTATCAAGACGCGAAGCAGTTATCATGGAGTTCTTTATACATAGCGAGAATGAAAATAAAAATTCTAGATAAAGCGATGAAAACATAGCATGTATATTATTTCTGAACTTCGGAAAGTATGTCAGAGGCAGATCTCGTCAGATGAAAATAATACACAACTCAATGCTCGAAATCCTCGGATCATTCCCTACGAATAGTTTCCTAGGTGCAAGAATATTAAACTGCACAAAGAACATCGATTTTGATCGCAAGCCATCCTTATACCGTAATTGAGATTAATCGCTTATGGTAGAAGCACGTGAACTAAGCGGCGGTGGGGTGGGGCGGAGGGGGGGGGGGGGAGGAGGGGGAAAGATCTGAAAGAACCTACGATCAGATTGGGAGGGAATACCCGGCGTCCTTTAGTTTTTAGTTTAAAAGCGGCTGCGTGAGCGCATTGACCACCAGTTTTATCTATAATTCGGTCCGCGCACTTCTCTCAGTTTTCCCTCACCATGAGTCGGTTTGCTAATTACAAATCGATCATTGTGGTCTTGAGTACAATCGGCTCTCTGGCGATTGGAACTCCCATCAAACTTTCCGAAGAAGCAATTTCCACCACACCAAGTAAGGGTGAGATTATTTGGTTCCGACTTGTTTTTAGTATCCATCTTTGCGCTGAACGAAAATATATTGAACGCGGAAAATGAAATAGATAATGGTACAATTCGTCCGGCTAGAGTTACACAAATAGGAAATTCAACGCGTTTGGGAATTCCCCTGAAAATTAGATGCATTCGTCGTGCGCATCTCATGGCCGTACACGGAAGAAAATTTATTCAGCGTTAACTATTTTCCTTGTCATCTGATGCCTGAAAATTTCAATCAGTAGTTTCTAGTATGTTCCTGCATGGTCTCAATAGTTGGATGGTACAGTATTCTATTTTTATGCACTGCTATTAAAATATATTTCTAAAGCAAAACAAAAACATTAATCGCGTAGTATAGCACGAAGTCCCGCTGCACTTAACAACCTGATTCAAACGTTCCTCTTTATCAGTAATTCATTCCGATTACTCCATTGATAAGAATTTTCAACAGATTTAGGATAATTGATTGAATCGCGTTGTTTTTATGATCTCACCTGATTCACGCGAAAGGTTATCGTTAGAGGATTAATACTGGCACAAAAAAAATCCTTTGATTATCAGGCCTTATCCATGTTTGAAAATTGCGGTTTGATATCAGTAGCGTACTTCACGGCATCTTTTAAGAACAGTGCCTTGGCACGACTTTTTTATCTTCGACAATCGAGCAGAAGTTTTTGTAATTAACGCGATGCAGGTATGAAGATCGTTTACTGTAAACAGTGTTACTTTCAAGTTGTAGTGCGAAGTTTTTCTTCGAGATTTTGTGAAGTTTCTCGTATCGTAATCAATCGCGTCAAGTCAATGAAATTCACGATTAATAGTTTCAAACTCGTTTAGCAGGCATCAGGTGTAAGTTTAGAACGAGTCGATGAGTATTGTTGACCGGTAAAAATCCCGGACAGCGTAATTGAGGCGAGATACAACGTAATGCCACAAACAACACGATAATCAAATCACGTGCACCGCAAAAGGAAGTGTAAATGCAACGTTCCTATTCCCACATCATTATTACATTCAGCCGGACGAAAGAAAGACTCTGAATTTGTTATCGTGTTATCGTGGTAAGACTTGAGTATCGGTTATCAGGTTCGAAATATCGAAAGACAAACAATTGCGGTAATTATCGTACACTAGATTTATGAAATTCTGACAATGCAAGATTTTCGCATCCAACTCGTAACTCCCACGGTGCAGCTCTCATATACATATACCCAATATGTAACCTTAGAGTGAGCATAAAAAAGTACCACTCATTTCCTGGTCACCAGTACTCCACCACAACACCTTTCGCTAATAACTTGTTCACATATGTGCACCGCATATATTTGCATATTCACAAACAAAGTTCAGTACGCGGGAGACGGAACAAGAAATGTAAAAAATGAAAATTCAATGCTAAGAGCAGCTATATAGTTATAATAATAACGGACAGTGATGTCATTATCGTAGAACCACGTGGAGGTTGGTTAAAAACATTAAATTGCGGCAAACTATCGAGAATATGATAGCGCAACTAGCGTGATCCTCGCTTCCGCGATGTGTTATGTACACTGTAAGAGGTGATTGGACTTATCCATTCTATTTTTTTTTTCTTCTCTTTCGTGATCATCGCTTCTCGGTGGTCATTTGCAGGCCAGATTGATCCACGTAAACGTAAATATGTACGATATGCTCGATTCGTAACTGGGTTGTATTTGAAATTTTGTCGAGTCATCATTAATCCCATTGCCATTTAGAACCAACCGCGTTATAAGTATGTAACTACATTATACAATTCCCTCGTATACGTAAGCAAGGATGTATAATGAAATTGCAGCAGCCGGGATGTCTAACTGTCCGAGAATAGTGAGCCGCAGCGAATGGCGAGCCCGTTCACCAACGGAGGAATACTTGCCAATGGTGGTATCACCCTCATCCTACGTAGTGGCGCACCATGGAGGAATACCCCATTACTGTTACGACGAAACAACTTGCGCCAACATCGTCCGGAGCTACCAAGACCTTCACATGGACGTGAACACATGGGCCGACATCGGGTACCACTTCGTGATCGGCGGGGATGGAAACGTCTACGAAGGCAGAGGGTGGGACCACGTTGGCGCCCATTGCCCAGGGTACAACGGTCAAGGAATCGGGATCTGCATAATCGGCGATTATACCTGTGAGTGTTTATCCACTTCCGGCGAATCGTGCGCTCGACTCGATCCCATCGATTTTCTGACCTCGCATTTTCCTCCCTTTTTCAGCACGCATGCCTAACAACGCGTCCCTGGAAGCTTTCCAATCGCTCATCGACTGCGGTATTTCCCTGGGGAAGGTCAAGCCAGATTACAAGCTCATCGGGCACCGGCAGGGCCGGGACACTCAGTGTCCGGGGGAAACGTTTTACGCTCATATTAAGACGATGCCGCACTGGGAGCCGAATCCCGTGCCCTTGTGGGGCGTTTCGGGAAAGGGTGTCTTCAAGCCGGGTACGAAGACCGCGAACCTCACCGGGACGCAGAGATGGACGGGCCTTATTGCCTTGGGAGTGCCGTACAAGGAATCCGAGCCAAGCACGGGGGAGAAAGTCGAGGAGAACGACGTCGATACGGAAAACACGACCGTTGAGAAGAATCCCACTGACTGATCGATCGATCGATTGATAGATTGAACGATCGATTCATTCATTCATTCATTACCTACCGCACGCTTGTTGGAACGGATTGTTTGGACAGTTTTTTACATTTTAAACTTAATGGTGATGTAGTACCTATAACAAGTTATAAACTTTGCTTTTAGCATTAAATATACCAAATAAGAGGAGTTTTGCACAATATGTATGAATATGGGCAAAACGCCTCGGCAAAATAGTACAAAGATTAAAAATGGTAGAAAAAAATATACGAAAGAATGAATAAACTAGCACAGTTTTGTGAGACAAAAATGTAAAAATTATTTTTACTTTTAGAAAAAGAACAGAACAAAAAACAGCTTTTCTATGTATGTATGTATACGCGCAAGCCTTGTGACTGATATAGAATGTGTACACCTAATCAGAAATGAGAAATGAATAATTATGTGTATATGCTTGAAGTTAGAAACGATCAAGTCAGTTGAGTAACCGGGAGTCGTTATAGATAAGTGAACATTATTCCGTTTTTTGGCTGCACTCTGCCCATCTTTGCATTTTATACTTTGCGTTGACTGTGAATCATGCAGCATATCGCTAATCATAATTACAATAATTATGGTGAAACCCCGAGATGATTACGCGTTCGTTGCATCTTATCTCGGTTAGATTATAATATACAACTCCAACCAGAATCATAGATTTCGAAAATTTATTCGCTGGATTTGCTGCGGCGCTCGCAATTACTTTCCCACTTGCAATTAGTTTCCATGGGCCGAATTCAGCTAGTGTCGCGGATTACGATGGAGAAAAAGATATTTCTCATTGTTTCCACGCGTGATTGATGGGCGCGGGAAAATACATATGAACCGATATGATCTGCCTGTACGTACTTTGATTCGTTTTATCCGGTTTTAAGCTCTTAAAATTTTTTCCCTTCGCCAAATTTCAAGGATTTGAAAACGCCTTTATTGATGATCGCCACTTTTAGACATTCGGAATACACTTTGAACTATCGTTCTAACGATTTTTTCAACGCGTTCATGGCCTTCGCTTATTACAATTAGATCCAGACAATATAATTGGCCAGTTTGTATAATCACTAACAATTATTAGGTAACATCATGTAATGTGTTGAAATAATATAATGTAGACCGATATTTTTACCCGCGTATTAGATTCTATACATTTTCTATTTTTATGTAAAATATATTACACATGTATGTATATTACAATCATGCACAAATTTGTTTGGTGATTTTTGCTAATTAAATAAAATGTGCTTTGAAATAAATTTGTAAAATTCTGATAGTTATTGTAAGTAACAGGTGAGGCCCGTTTTTTTTTTTTTGTATAATTACTTGACAACAGATTTGTTAAAGAGACAAAATAACTTGTAACTAACTCGAATGACGCACCCCTGAAAACGCGCATGAGGTCTAAAAGTTTTTTAAAGAAATGCTCTACAACCCGAAAAGACGTCTATCCATTAATGTGGAAATTTATTTTTCCACAATTTTTTACAATTAGTCAAAAGGATGAAAAATACATACGATAAAAAAACGGAGTAGATAATTTCGCGTTATTACGCACAGTCTCCGATGAATACGTTGATGTAAAAATAAAAATGCACGACTTGTTTTGAATGGTATCAAATTAGGCGGAAATACTTTTGCCGTCGTGCATATATATGTATAATAACCGTACACCAAACAGTTCCTGAACAAAGCTGTTGTAACTACGCAAGAAGTGCGAAATTTAGTGTGTAGTTTTGACGAGGGAATTCTAGATTTTATCCGACACAATCTAGTCTCGTACAGGAAACATTACGTGCCTCTCGAATAATTACGCAGCCACGGCTGCCGTGCCGTACGATTGAACATACTATATATAACAATAGTTGTTATGAAACTAACATTATTATTATTATTGCATGTGTAACATTATGTGCGAATTACCCACGTCACATGATTCTTGACAATATAAGACCAGCTTTATTCACTGGAAACTCTGGCCAATTGCCCTCGTTTACGACGCACGCTCGGAACTGAATTCTAAAACTAATATTGGAGTTGTATTAAGACGTTTTGTGAATTGAACACATCTAAAAAAAAAAAACTTTTTACCGTAGGTCCCTCAGCCTGCCCAGCGATAATAGAAAAACCGGAATGGGGAGCTCTTCAGGCTAAAAAGAAACCCAGAAAACTTAAGGTCTCGTCTGCACAATTAGTGATTATTCATCATACAAAAACTGAAAGTTGTTACAAGCAAGCTCTATGCCATGCGAAGGTCCGAAAGATTCAGGTAGACAGAATATTAGTGTCAGAATCTTACCATGTACGTCCGATTGTTCGAGTCGGTTGGAACTGCAGATGCATCTCTCTTTCGTGTAATCATCGTTAGCTTCGATCGTTACAATATACGGAGAATGTTTTTTTCGATAACTTTTCTACCGTCATCTATGAATAGAGAAATTCCACCAACGGTGGTTCTATTAACGAGGAAACAATATCACTGCGCACATCGACAAGAGGAAGAACTCTTTCCTCGGACAAAATGTTTCATGTTTTTCACGCTGTTGTTATATTCTGACAGGACGAACACATCAATAACAATTCGTGGAGTGACATAGCGCCCAACTTCCTAATTGGGGAGGATGGCAACGTCTACGAGGGTCGGGGATGGAACAATCGCAGAAAAGGCCGCGTTGAATGCTGCGAAGAAATTGATCAAATGCGGGGTTGACTCGGGCAAGATAAACAAGACTTACGTTCTTCTGGCACACAAGCAAGTTGCACAAACTGCCTGTCCAGGCAACAAGCTCTTCAACGTGATAAAGAAATAGCCAGGATGGCAGTCCAATCCTCCACGTTAACCGTAATTTGAATGTTAGCGGTAACCGATGTCATAATGCGGAATAAAAAGCACCCTGCATCGTTTGTGAAGAAAGAAACGCGTGTGCGCCACTGATCGTTAGAGACTCCAGGTGGAGCTTAAAGTCTATACCTGAATATTTTAATACACATATAATAAATTCGCATCAAGCGTTTCTGTCGTTACAAGCATAGCGCATATAATATTCTCCGATTCCATGAATCTTACAAATGAATGGACAAACGCAGGTATATCAGATCATCTGAAATATTTTCAAAGTAACAATGTCGCAGCTAGACGTAGATGGTGACTATTCCATTCACGGTTTTGTCGTAGCTGTCCTCTTCGCTCCTCACGCAAATGTCCATCCTTGAGAATCCGGTGCCTTTCAAATTTGCACCGTAATCTCGTACCTGTGAAAACGTTGAAAAAGTTAAGCATATTTTCACCCGGCGAAGCGATACTGGATACGAGATTCTCACCTGAAACGGTATGTTGATTCCGAAGTGTTCGTTCATCTCCGGAACGCAGATGCTTGATCCGTAAGCAAGGTTTAGATCCTCGTCCATTCCGACGGTGACGTAGTCGCATCGTCCGTCAAGGAAGTTCTGCAACACAGGATCGAGGAAGTAAGAAGGAAAATGAAACTCGTGGACTCTGGAACGCGAGGAAAAATTAACCATGAAAAATCATCGGCGCGACAAGATCGAGCGATTCCTTTGCTGTACGAGAAAACAGGTTTTTTTTAAACAATTTCACGGGGTTCACTGATATTTTTCCGATGCATCCAGCAGCTTGATTCCCCAAAAAAATGCTTGTCATCGGTGTCTTTGGATTTAAGAGAGAAAACACACGTGACTTATGATTATCCTTGTGACGATGCGATATTTCGACCTTTCGGAAATCGCTTCAAGCTACAGTGGTGCATGATATAAAATGTTCGATATGAGCTCATCCGGTCGGCTTGATAAAACGCTCGAGGAAATGAACCTGATACATATAAAACAGCAGTTTACGTAAGCGGTCATCTCCCCTCATGGGATACGCGGTCTACGTTCGCATGTACGTTTATAACTTAACCAAATTGCAAATGTATACGCGGTACACACACGTATCACACTGAAGAACTCTGGCTTGTGGATGAATATGCGATGTGATACGACTCGGTGAAGTCCCGAGTTCGGTAACATTTACAAAAGCAGCTGACCGCCTTCGGCGAAAACAAATTGTCAATTAGGTAATCGTGCTGTAACGTGATTTGCTTAATATCAAAATGTGCGCGGCTTGGTCAGAAGCAGCGATGTAACTACAGAGATTTATATGATTGAAAAAATACTTTGTTATCTCTAGCACCGTGTCGTTAATCAAAATTGAGAACGAAAAGTAGATGCGAATTTTTTCCACCCGCATACAGTCTTGTTCAAAAGCGTAAGAAAGAGTATTAAAATAATTTAAAGAAAGCTTGCGACGAGGTGGGAAATTTTTATGACATTATACGGTCAGATCGCGGAATCAATTGCACGATTTGTTCGCTATACATTTACTCCGATCGAAATTGTGAGGAATCAATTTTTCACGTTTCATTGCCGACTGCATATTTCAACTGCGTTCGCAGTATGCGGCTGATTTCAAACAATCAATTTCTTGGCGTAGTTCTCACCTGCAACGGTCGCAATTTCTTTCCTCGGGCGTCCAGATAATCGGATTCAAAGCCGCTGTTGAAGTCGGGATAGTAGGCGGTTAATGAAACGTTGTAATGCGGTCGACCGGAGCATTTGGAAGTCACGGATTCAGCAATTCCAGCTGTCGATTAATTGGATACAAAACCAGTAATAAAAGAAAAGAGTAGAAGAGAAGAAAATGCGCAATGTAAAAATAATTAGGTAAAGTATGAATTTAGACGGACTCACCGATGCAAACGACACCGAGTAACCCGGAAATAGCGAAGAAATAATTCGCGACGAACATTCTGCGAATTTTACCTCTGCGCGATCAACGAACGAATACAACTGCGGTCTACTTTGAATCGGAGACTCGAGAATCGGCTTTGCTGAGTGTGCGATTCGGTTTTAATTTAGCTAACCAAGCACATTTCTGGTAAGTGCAGAGTTACCGAAGTACACTGCAATCAGGAATATCGAATATCCGATCGTACAGCCGGCATTATTAACGAATGAATTTTTTTTCAACTTAACGTTAGTTTCACTTTCTCCTACGATTTTGGGAATTCGTAAATTTTCGCATAAAAATCATAGCGGCGAATTATTCGAGCCTTGATTAAAAGATGGCTGCGACTGGGTTTAATCGACGTAATTCCAGAAGGCTTGCAAGCCGCGAAGCTTGTCCGTGCCACGTGTTGCTTTCCCTCACCTTCGATCCGTGAGTCCTACCACATTACTCGCGAAGCGTCTAGAACTCCGGTTGCTAACAACAAACTACAATATTCTAATAAAAATTTTCAACTATTACTCCGCCTGAGTGAGGTAAAGAATTAGGGTCAATAATATACGCAATTCACCTGGCCCGTACTAATAAAATTATCACGCACAATTATTATTGATCTGTTATACAGTTATGTTGTACCGTGTTGTTCCGACCTCTCATTATCAGCCAAATTACCGCCTGTATCATCCTCCATAATTCAGGTAGAACTTCGCCAGCAAAGCAGTCGAAAATTCATACGTGACGGAAACCGCCGACAGGTGATGTGCCTGGCCGGATGCTTTCGATTTCAGCAACATATTCGCGAGGCGAAAAATCAGCAGCGTGGCTTCGTCGAGCTTACACGCCTGCAGTTCCATACTGGTTGTGCCATCATTTCCGGCGGTTGATAGTTATCAAGATCCGTTATTTCATTAGGAACAAAATGGCAGAGAGAGAGAACCTTACTCATAAGTGAAAAATTCTGAAAGCACGAAAGCTTAGTATAAATCAGCCGACGAAATTTGTCGGGCCTCGCGTATCATAGGCCTGATGTCTTCCTGCATGCGCGCTTATCACTTTTAATAATTAAACAATGTAGGGGCGACTGACAATGAGCCGACTACGTGCGGTGCACCGCCATTTCCCGCAGTTGGAATTTACCCGTCGCTCGGCTCGATCAGGACTAAAATCGTCGCTGAATGGTCAGATTTTATCGTATCGCAAAGTAGCTCTGTGGGTGAATTTTATAGTCCGAATCGTCTCGGGGAATTACCGTAGAATTTTAATCGGTTGTAAAAACTGTTGGATCATACAAGGTGGTGTAATTAATTACCGAAGAATATTACGGTAGATTTTTTGGGTCTAAAATTCGCCGAATATTCTATATTATGCGATGAAATTTAGAGAATTATCGAGCTGGAATGTCGGCGGAGGGTCGATGTGTCATTGCACTATGTAGAAAATATATCGACTGGCCTTCCCGCCGTGGGTATTAATAAGTAATTTTAGCTGTTTATGATCATACTCGACGATACGGTGAAATCGTTTGGATAGGAAACTATAGTGCACGTTTCCTAAGTACGTATTTGAATATCTAAGAATCCAATTCGACGTATCACCGATAGTAAGAAATAAAAGAAAAATTATACGGATATCTACGTCACCGCAATGAAAGGTAAGCGCTCATTAGTGCAATTTGCGGTAATCGGTTTTAATTAAAATTAAAACAACTGTTCCGGGAATATACGTTCGGCGATAAAAATTGCCAAGATTTTTGATTAATCAAAATTTTGAGAATTCTAATTTCAATACCGTTCCATTTCGGGTGATTTGTTTTACGGAAAACAGTTTAATTTCCTATTTCAAACTGGGGCAGGAAGAATTATTAACGCCTGCGGCGATCTCGCGAGGTTAAACGGCGTTTTAAACGACGTCGTTTATCAACCGTGGGATTTTTTTTTTTTTTACCCTTCTTCCTCTGACCGATCGCGTCACTCGTCGGGAGGGAAATCACCGGCGAAATAAGCAACTTCTCAGATTCGTTTTATGGGCGATGGCGAATCGTGAGAAAGTAAACAGTTTTAAATGAATATTTACTTGCCAGTCGATGGTCGATCATTACGCTCCCAGCCTTGAGCTAAACGATCTACGTTCAATTTTTTTTTTTTATCCTATGTAATCAAATAAACTACAGATTTTTTTTCAAACTTTTCTCTCTACCTACTTCTTGACGGTCGGTTTTTTGCGCAACTTTTTTTTGCAGACTGTCATTACTTACGCGTTACAGCTGCACTCAGCGGTAAATTTATTTCCAGCCAAAGTTTGCTTCGAATTTTCTACTCTTCGAATTTTTACCGTTATTAACGTTTTCCGATCAAATTTTTGTCAAATCAATGTCCGCTGCAGGTGTAAAAATGAAACTTTGCGATGCAGCGATAACCGCGAGCAAAGCGGCAATTGTAGGTTTGTATTTATATCCTTTAACGTTGAACTGCAGCTCCGTTATTCTAGTAATCGAATAATGAATAAGGAATCGATATTATTTAGCAAATTAGGGGTACATAAGCCGATGCGCGTATATAACTACCCACGACCCTGTACGTGTAGATCCCACTAACGGCGCATCGCGACGCCAGGCGTCGTCATTCGACGCGTGACGTCCAAACGCGACGCACGTCAAACTGCCCGCTGGTTTCTGAACCAGTTGAGCGGACATTATACACTTGAGGGCAAATTCACACACAATTTAGGCGTCGGTCGAATGGATTTTTCGACCATAAATCAGCGTCCCAGATACGGAATAAGGTATAAGGAAAATTAATTCGATTCTCTGCAAGAATTCTTTAGCACTCTGTACGCACTTGAACGTTTTCGTATGTTCACTGCAAAATTCATCGATTATTCTTGCACCTTCCACGGCGAGATGTTACAAACGATAGAGAAAACAAAATTTATGTTTTTTTGGTCGATTTCGATGTTTCAACAATCGAACGTTTTTACATTTCACAAAATTCTGCGAAGAATATCTCCAAGAAGTTTAGACGCGTGCAATCATAATTTTCTGTAAACTTGCTCCTATAAATTATATCGCGAAATTTGTAATTTTTTTTCCTCATTCGTTCCTGCAATTAAATCGTACACGTGTGTATGTGAAATTATTTTTCACGCAAAAGTAATAAAATATCTCGTGCAACGTAATGAGACTTGCTCTTGTTTTTTTTTTTTTTTTTTCGGACAACTTCGAAGTTTCGCAATAATTATTTACAATCGTCTCGTGCAAGGTTTAATTAATTAATTCACGACCTCACTGACAGTGAAAATAATAAATAGAAGAATTCTACTTCCTGTTACAGCGATTTTGTCAGAATTTGGCGTAAGCAAAAATGCCACGATTTCTTGCCTAATTGTCGAATATCTTTGCCCTCGACATTAGTAACAATAAGTACCGTCGAAGTGGTGAGAAATATATTTGTATATACGATATAAATAGAAAGACGTTCCAGTTCCAATAGTCGCGTATGTAGGGCAGCCCGACAGCCTTTAGTGTAAATAATTGATTTTTGCACTATCCCCCAGAACTGTACACGTGTGTGACACGCGTCACTTTACAGACTTATCTTGTACTCATATGTGCATAAATTGTGCGACATACTTATTACGCGTTATGTGTTTTGCTCGATGGATAAAATCCTACATGAAAATATGTGCGTGGATGGAAATTTGTTTAACAATGACGCAATTCGGTCGTTGTATTTAGGAGTAGTTGTAATTATTTCCAACATATCTTAAGTACCGCGAGCAATTCGTTTTTTGGGAAAAACTATACTCTTCAATAATTCATGTGTTATTATCCAGGTGAGTGGTTAAGTTTTTTTGAAATAAAGGAGAAGGAACCGCAAACATCAAAAGAATGATGCAATGTTGAGGCGTAAGAAAGAAACGAAGGACTTAATGTATACGTGATAATTATTCTCTGTAATTCAAGTTAAACAAAACGCACGTTTGGGATTCACCGCATGCGTAACCGACGAGTGAATAACCGGCCAATACGTAGCTGGAAACGTGTTTATATACTCGTAATACACGGAAAAACACGGATTACCATAAGTGTAGCAGATTTTACTTACGCACAAGTGGTTATCACTGTTTTTATAGTGGATTCTAAATTTTACGAAGTATATTTCAGCAGAAGACGCGATGTATCCCTTTCGTTTCCTTTAATTTTGAATAAAGTCTGCTCTTTAATTCACTCCGTATAAAAGTTACGTGAAACAATTTGAAGGTCTACAAGTTCCGAGAATTCTTTTTCATCAGTTTTTTCCTCTTCATTTTCCCCCGTTACTCGATGCTGAAGTTTTTGCGATTAATTATGCGACAATTGATAATGTAATTTGAGTTCAGTTTAAGTAAAGAACTGTCACGAAATATTGTCCTTCGTTTTCACAACTTCTTTGACGAGACACGTCCCTTCGCACCCACGCCCGCGTTCAAAGACAGTTTGCGAAAATTAGCAACGTGCTTTCAGACCTGCAGATGAACCCAAACACCGTTAGACAGTGGCTTCAGCGAGGGGAAATCGAGAAGTTGGAAAATGTGGTACTGGAAGGTCGAGGAACCCGATTGCTGGGTGAAAATTCGCCGGACCTTCGAACGCGGGTTTTCCTAAAGGGCCTGCCGATCTACCTGGTAAATAGTGCAACGGACGCGGCTTCTCTTTCCGCGAATCATGCGATCTAATTCCACTTTCCGTTCGTGTCCGCAGACGAAAATCAGCCAGGTTCACGACGCGACGGTACGCGGCGCCCTGGGTGACGTCCAACGGCTGATCCTCGACGAGCCGAAGAAGAAATTGGCGACGTCAAAGGACTCCGCGGGTATTCCTCTCCTTCACAAAGCCGTGTACTATGATCACCAGGACATCGTTGAATATCTGGTAGAAAATTACCCCGCCACAACCCAGCAGCGGGACAGAGTGAGTCTGACGGTTTAACTTGTCCAAAAGCTCGCGAAATCCTTGCTCATATATCGTTAGACTCTAGTTTTTCGCACCTCTGCCGTGTTCCTCGTTTCAGCTTCTGCTGTAAACCACCTGTTTGTCGAGTTTCAGGTTCGTGTCCGGATCGCTTAGCGCTATACGTCGTCTTAGTCTCGAAAGCTCGCCTCTCTAGTTCGCGAATTCCGTCGATCGTTATCCGTTTCCGCTTCTCGTAATTCGTCAATTACAGTTCCGTCTCTGAAAAGCCTCCACAGGAGGTAATAAATATCGCTCGTCTCTATTTCTCTACTAATCTCTAATTAACTTTCTCGGTGTGTCAAAACATTGCGCTAATTATTGCCTATCGCGTCATTTGCTTCCGATGAAAGTTAATTATCGTCGATTTTTGCGCATAAAAATTATTCGCTCATCGTGCACTATCGGTAATAATCAATTCGACGAATGGGTCAAGAATAATAATAATAATAAATACCAATCCCGCTATATCCTTTCGAATATATACAGTCAATAAATTATACAATAAAGTTTGTACCGAGGTGTTAATTAATCGCGTTCTCCGGCGTGTGAAAGGGAGAATAAATCGCGAAGCTTTCGAGCGTTACCCCGAGTAAAAAATCTTTTTTGCGCAGGAGGGCAGAACAGCGCTGCACTACTGCTCAGCTTGCGCAACGCCAGACATCGTTTGGGAGGTCCTGGTGAAGGGTGGCTGTGACACGAGTCTCTGGGACAAGCAAGGTCATCCGGCAGCTTACTACCTCGAGCATACGGGGGAGGTGGAATTGCCCGAGGGTGAAAAAATGCAGGGAAGAAAAGTTTACAGCTTTAAAGAGAGTGAGTATATGAGTATAGGATCAGCCGGTGATCGCGACGAGTTTTTCGATCATTGTAAGAAATGCATTGTTCGCGGTTCTCGAAAGGGGGGAAGGAGGGTGGAAAAAGTGGTGAAATACCGGCTTGTTCCCCATCGTTCGGCGTAATTGCGAGGCGAAAATGCCAGCTGCGACGTAACTCACACTTACTACGTCTTGCGTCGCAGAAGAGTTTAACACAAGCCCCTTCTACCTATTCTGAGCTATGCATTAGGTACGTTAAACTTATACCGATGCCGATGATCGATAATACGTAAATTCGTAATAGGTGCCGAGCTCGTTTACAGACACAGAGACGCAATAATGATATTATGTAGGACACGGCGAAATGTAGGAAAACGTTCATCGATTATTTTGTTTGAAAACGCTGCGGATCCGCCGGAAATAATTATATTTTAGGAGTAATCAAGCCGGTGACGATTATTCGTTTCTAATAGCCGTTGGAAAGACACCGCGGTGACGATTTTCCGTACGTATTTTCTGGCTCTCGTTCTTCTTCCTTTTTGCGACAAGTTTGAAAATCGTCGGAGAATATTACGAAAATTTCGTTAAATGGCTCTTGCTTCAAGGAACCCGTGTTACAACATCGCAAAGTTGTCAGGTAAAACACACTGCTCACCAATGGGGCAGCTCGTGACGGGCTGTTTTAATATTTAGTGGTGGCAACAGCAGCCGGCTGCAGAACACGCGATTTGCGATATGCTATAAGGTGGATAAATAAGAATACGTATGTTATTCCCGGCGATCGGCGGAAACGCCAATTTTTATCATCTAATTCCACATCCTCTGTATCGCGGTGTGACATTGTTGCTTTGTTTCTATGTTCGTTTCTCGGTATTTAACTACGTTTTTAATATCAGCATGGTGTACCCCACGATTATCACGCCGTTCAAAAACCTACCTAGTATTCGGTCGACAGCCAAGGTCCGTTTTTTTCGGCTATCTCTTACTGATAAAAAGCAAAAATAACGAAATACTTTTTACGGCTTGAAAGCTGGTTTAATGCGCGTGGCTGTGGCAATATCGTAAATCGTGCGAGCTCACTTCTTCCTACCTTTCCTCAGACTCGGTATGCGTTCACCTAGATTATAACTAAGCGATAAAATATTTAGCGACCTACGAAACACGCGATTCTCTTGCTCCGAGGCACACGGACTTAGGCACACGAGGTAAACGTTTGCAGTCACGGCATGCCCCATGCATTTTTTAAAACACCTCTTCCGTCACTTGACTTCGCCAAGTTCTCCGCCAGCCCGCGGTGGTTGAACTTTAACAGTTATTTGCCGATGAGATGGACACAGACGCAAGTTTCGGAATCGTGAAAGTGACTTGAGCTTTTTTTCAATACCAGAAATGTTCGATTTTCAGCATTGGACTTCAAGCCGTCGAATATACGGATATGGATTCATAATCGGGACATCGGTAAACTGCAGCAAGTACTATGGGAGGGCCATGGGTTGAAATTGCGGTGCGAGACGAGCAACAATCCTCGAGTCAAGAAGTTTTTAGAAGCAGTGCCGTTCATAATGGTAGGCAAACATTCGAGCATGGTGTTCGTTAACCACGACAATTCGTTGTTCAAGCGATCAGTTTCCATCTCCCACAGGGCACTGTGAAAGACATTCATACTGCTGCGGTTAAAAACGACGTTGATGGGTTCAGGCAAAAAGTGAGCGATCCCGTTTGCCCGGTAATACTCACCAGCAAAGATGCCAACGGTCTGAACGTTCTCCACAAGGTAAATCTTCATCAGTTAAATAAATGATTCCGGTCACTCCATACTCGAAGCAGTATTCAATACACCAAATGTCTTACCTTTTTCTCAGGCCGCTGGATTGGGGCATACTGAAATTGTCCGAGAGATCCTGACCAGGTGTCCTGAGACGATTGATATGCAAGATTCCGAAGGCAAGACTCCGCTCCATTATGCCGCAGCCCTGAAGGATGACGGGATCATGTACGATATGCTGGTCCAAAGCGGCGCCAACGAAAATCAAATGGATAACGTTAGTCAATACACTGATATTTGATCGCAAAGTTAACAATCACAAAAAGCACACCGTCAATTATCCGCCAAACACTGCAACCCTATTTTTTAAGTATACCGAATTATCATACCCACAGAGACAAAAGACAGCGTCCTTCTACAAGAACCGACCGTCGGACGTAGACGCGACAAATTTGGTCGTCATACCAGAAGCACCGCGCGTTTCCGGTACATCTTACCCGAAGAACTGGGACTGGCGAATCTTGGAAGCTGGAGAAACAGTTGTTAGAGGGGTGAAGAAAGCTGTGAGCAACGCGGACATTGACAGTGCTTTCGGGAGTCCTGAGGCACCCTCAAAGTCGGAGGAAAGCGAGAAGGAAACGTTCGGGGTAATTGAGATTCAATTTGACAATGCGAGCTCCGGGTTGACCGTCGAAATTAAGGGCGATCGATTCCCGAAATCGAGTTCCCGATCATTTAGCGAGCAACGCATCTCTTTTTCAGAATGGTTTCAAAGACGACGGTAAGGACGACTTGGAGGAGCAGATAAAACTCGCTCACGACGAGCTTGAGCACAAGGAACCAGAGAGGAAATCGGAATCCGAGCCAGAAGCGGAACCGGAACCAGCGCAGGAACCGCAATCTGAAACTGAAGTAATAACAGAATCAGATCCAGAACCAGAGAAAGAGCCAGAGCCAGAGCTAGAGCCAGTACCAGAGTCAGAGACAGAGCCAGAGCCAGAGCCAGAACCAGAGACAGAGACAGAGACAGAGTCGAAGCCCATGGTGGACCCGTTAAAGGAGGAAACTGAGGAGGATTCTTCGGACGATGATGTGGTGGTGAAAAATTCCAAGATGGGTTCGGAAGGCGAAGGTAACCGGGAAGTCAGGGAGATCAAGGAAGCGGTTCTAGATCAGCACAAGGAACAGGACGCTCTTGGAGAAGAGACAAAAGGGGACCACGACGAACGAACTGAACCAAGCACCGGGGATTCTGGACTTGACGATACGGTTCACGAGGATGATCAGGTTTGGGGAATTTCAGGCAGCAATTGAGATGTAGAAGTTGGAAAGTATGATCGGAGGATTGAGCTATTGAGCTTGCGATGCGGGGAGAGATATCGTAGTTCGACTCAAATCAAGCTCTCTTCGTACAATTAATGCTAAAACTGGCGTACGGGTTTTTCATACGATAACTAACGATGTCGAATATACTAGTCATACCATATTATGATTATTGAAGATATTTGGAATGAAACATCGGCAACGTCTGGCATACAGTTTATCATTCATGTATGAAGGGTGCAAAATATGTACACGAATCGAATTCGGTAAAGAATTTTGTTGAAAGTTTGAAAATTCATTTTCCCGAACACTGATTTCCTAATATTGAAAGATAATTGTTTCAAAAATGATTCATTGCATTCCAAACAACGAATTTGATTAAAAAAAAAAAACACTCTTCTATATCAATAACAGTTGTCTGTAAATCATGAATATAAAACTCTGACCCCAATTAACTGCGGAAAATAAACGATGAATGGTTCACACTTGTATTTTATTAATTCATTGCGATAACGCCTGCACTCCGTGTCATCCGATTGCTCGAGGTAAATTTTAGCCCGCGTGCAGAATATGCGGGTGACAAGAAAATAAATAATAGATGAATACATATGTATATATGCAAAGAGATATATTATCGATTGTCCTTCCACTGTACGTGACGCATTGCGAATCATGCGCAAGCCTTTTGTTTGTCCAGGTGATAGTCGGTGAACACGAAGAACTACCCGAAGCCGAGCTGAACGATGGAAGTATGACGGTTGATCCAGAAGTTGAGGATCTCGTTGAAAACGGGAACATGGAGCAGCTCGCTGCTTTGGTGCTCAACGGCGAGGGTCGCAGACTCGTCGGAAGGCATTCGAGCAACCCTGAACTTCAGGCGTTCATCGATAACGTCCCTGCCTACATGGTGCGTTCTTTGTCATCGAATACACAAACAAACCCATCCGCGCGCATAATTTTACTCGACACGTTTCTAAGGGTTGGCGTGACACACAGAGTTTCGAATGAAATTGAAGACTGCACAAATTATCAACGCCAACACAGAACATTTCCCATAGTGTACACGCATACAGCTATTAAGCACGTGGAGTTTTATAATTTACAGGGAAAAATACACGCCATTCACATGGCGGCGCGCGAAGGTAACTTGCGAGACCTTCAGGGGGCCTTGGATCGTCGTAAATTTGCAATTGCAAGAGACGGCTCATCGCCAAACGGAGCAACGCCTCTGCACGTGGCCGTAATATTCGGACACACCGGTGTAATAAGGTGAGAAAGAAAATCGTTTGAATCATTTTCAACAGTTTTTTCTCCCGCGGTATAGACTTTACTCAAGCTTGTCGCATTGATTTTCCAGCCAGTAATTTAAGATGCCTTGACCTTTCGCTTGGCCGCCAAACCGTGAAACGGGTGTGACATTCCGCGTACCGAATGTGATTCCTAATCGCAACGTACATACCTCTCATAACTAATTTAAGGATTGCTATTGCTTCTCTATTCTGCGGAGAAGGTCGAGCTGTGTCGTCGATATCCTTCCACGCCCTTCGTTCCAAGTCGTGAATCGATCAGCCGGCCTGACACCATCGCGAAGGAATTTTTAACTCACGTTTTAATTCTTAATCGACATCGAACTCCGCAGGTACCTTGCTGGCAGGTTCGCAGAAACCGCACACGCTCCAGACCGGGACGGTAGGACGCCTCTTCATTACGCAGCCACCCTCGCCGACAACGGGCATTACTACAACCTCCTTCTGCACCTCGGAGCGAATCCTATGGTCCAAGATAACGTGAGTCTGGACTGCGGATCGAATTATTTTTCACGTTTCTACTTTGATTTGTTTTTTTGGAAGAACGGTGGCCAATGGGCGTTTCAATATTACGAATCGCTGATATTGTGGGTTTCAATTTTACACAGTTTGGGCACAAAGCGGATTATTATAAAACAAATCCGGAGGACTTTTCGCATAAAAAATTACTGCGGGATTTCGGGGCGCACGAAAAGATTGCCGACGAAATGTTGACAGATAAAGGTATAATAAGAGACCCCTCTTCAAAGTATTTATGAGGCACCGTAAGTCACGTGGAATCTTTTCGCGTGTCGCAACTAATGCACGGAAATTATTATCACCGCTCACGATTCACGCTTATCGCAACTGAAAATAAATGAATGTGTGTAAACCAAATGTAGTAACAACCTAGTAAGAACATCGAATATTGTTACAATTATGATAAATCGCAATGACTTTCAAGTTTTACTTTGTTGCGCGTTTTTATAGAGCTTTCAAAAAGTTCATTAGTAGGACATTTTTTCCAACGACGTAAATTTTCGCATGCTGCAGTTGTCAGACCCGAGGAATCGATGGAAAAGTGTTACAAATAGTTATCGCATAACTTCACTGTTGAAATTAAGAGTACGTTGAATCACGGTCACGTCAATTTACATTTGATTAACACATAATCCGGAACAAACTGTATTCATGATTATTCAATAAAATTCCCCGACATCTTTTATCATGCAAAGGCTTGATCACATCCGCAGGTGTATTCTGTTGTATCGGATCAAATTGAGGCGTATTCAATTTTGAATTGATAAAAAAATATGTCAACATTTGAGCTGTTTTAAAACTTGATACGAATCAAAAATGTAAAGATAGATTCCAAAACGTTACACTTTCACTGTACGAAATCTATTTTAACATTCACGAGAATTGTTTCTGACAGTGATGGTTACGGTAATCTGGAATTAAAAAACCGTAGTTGAGCTATTACTGTAAATATTTTGATTCTTACGACCGTTGCATATAAATCACTGAAGTTGTGTATCGAAAAACAAGAAATTGCTACTACCAATGTGAATTCAGTAAAGTACGTTATAAACGAGAAGAATTCTAAATCATCGTTCAAGAGTTTCCATTTCAGCGTGACTAATCGTTCATTGTGCATCCCCCAATGCAATCTGTTGTATATCACATTATCTAAATGTTTGTAAGTGTGAACCTGACGTCAGGAAATCGAATGTCTAGCAAAGAGTTGAATGTTTTGTAATTGCTAATATTGTTCTGGTGAAAATTGAACACAGTTCCCGGAGGAGACACATATTCCGCACGGCGCGACGTGACAGAACCGGAAACCCTGGTGACCCTGGAGCGTTGTTTCAAGCTGTTGGCAGGTGGTGGACGTCGAGGTTCATTGTCCGGGTTAAACGCAACGAATACTGGTATACTTCTAGGGC
This sequence comes from Neodiprion lecontei, assembly GCF_021901455.1. Taxonomy (NCBI): domain Eukaryota; kingdom Metazoa; phylum Arthropoda; class Insecta; order Hymenoptera; family Diprionidae; genus Neodiprion; species Neodiprion lecontei. The sequence continues at coordinate 43,171,189 of NC_060261.1, read as the reverse complement.
GGTACCTGAAACGCCCAGTTTTTGAAATACTGAAGCACCGTTTGACACGCTTGGATCACAACCTGTTTGACCTTATCTGGCCCGCTCTTAGAAAGTACAGTAACATGAACAGCAGCAACAGCTCAATCGGGAGTTTCGTAAGCCTAAACAGTTTGAGCTACGTTCGGCCGTCAAACCTGGACGATGAAAATTTCCCGGGCTACATTATAGTACCGGACTACGAGAGTTACATCGTGTTCGCGGAATTGCTGGAACCGCTTATCAGAGACTTCCATTGCGTGACAGTGACCGGCGAGATTCCGGATCACCTGGACTCGCACTTCTTCGATTCGGAGCGGTCGACGGACGAAAAATCGCACAGCGTAGCCGTAGTAGAGAACTTCGACCTGGACCCGACCTCGAAACACATATTGGCCGGGGTCGTCGAGTGCTGTCGCAACCTCGAGGCCTATTCGCTTCCCCTCAACCTCACCGTCAACCAGCTCGAGGAAACTGAGCGCGACATAACGACCGAGTTGATGAGCCCCGAGCTCGCCAGTTTCATGGCCGAGGGATCGAGCGAAGACGAGGCCGGCACCTACTACACTCTAAACGAGGTTCTCGAGCGACCAAGCGAGGTGCGCGCGCGTCTCGCGGCCGCGGGCCTCCTGCTGTCCCTCGACCCGCACACCAAGAGTGACGAGCGGCGCCTGCACGGCCGCCACTGGCCTTACGGCCGTGGAGTCTTTGTTGCCGCGGCAGGCGACCTCGCAGTCTGGGTCAACGTGCAGGATCACCTCAGAGTGGTGTGCTGCACGCCCGAGGATAACCCGGGGCAGATTGGGAGGGCATACGTGCGGCTGGGACGAGTAATGTCGGTGCTAGACGCGGGACTGGCCTTCAAGAAGGACCGGAAGCTGGGCTTTCTATCGTCGAGACCCACTGTGCTCGGGAATACTCTCAAGTTCAACCTCGTCGCTAAACTCCCGGAGCTCACGAAGGAGCCTGGAAATTTGTGGCACCTTTGCCTCGTCCGGGGACTCAGCATCAGGGAAACCATGCAGAGGAACACCGTGAAAATTAGTAATCAGCAATGCCTTGCTGTCACGGAGTTACAGACCCTTCAAGACTTCTGCAGGGCCCTGCTGAACATCATAAGTCTCGAAAAAGAACTCGCCCTCAATAATTCCATGAGGATTGCATCCCTGATCGCTAGTGCCTTCCGCAAACGAATGACCAGCTCGCGCCGGACCCGGATTAATAATAATAAAAATGAGTAAAATCATTTGATAATTGTTCGATCTATGGGTAATATTTTGTTGTAACGAATCGCGTGTTTATAGGTGGATGTGCGTTAAATGTCAATTATTAACATAAAAATACCAATTTCTTACATAAAGTAAATGTGTAGAGTTTTTCAACTCATGTATCGCCAAAGTTGTTAAATACGTGTATATAGTGGTAGAGGTGATAACGAATAGATCGTAATACTATTTATGCGAACTCTCTATGTGATATCGAGGCGAGCTGAGAACCATAAGGGCGTAACCCATTATTATTTTCGATTCATGCGGAAATTCACCTTTCTCAGTTTTGTTGCGTTCGCCCGTGTCGCAGTAAAATCATCGTTTGCTGAGATATTTGAGGTTTACGCCTTTTCGGTATCTAGCCCTCGATGTAAAGCCCTTGCCAATGTTGTATATTTAATCGTTGAATTGTAATATGTGGGAGCATTGAATCAAAACCAATAAGTAGGTATATACTCGTATATACAGTATATACAGTATTACAAGAATATCTTGTTGGAAAGATATGTGCATGTGAACTCGTTATTTTCTACTATTTTACATACGTTGATTTGATATTATGCATATGAATTATACACGTGTAAATTAGACAAAAAAAAAAAAATGTTATATTGATGGCAGAATTTTAATGACAAAGATGTTGGGGCAGATCAGTAATTTGGATTATTAGGCACTGGAAGAGCTGAAGAATTTGTCATATCGGGTTAGTAAGATTATATATTATTGACTAATAAATATGCGTATAATTGGATATACGAGATGCCTTTGGTGTTTTGCCATCGTATAATAGCAATGACTGCTAATAGTAACGATAACAATTTGTATCGCGATGTGTAAGAAAAATAATCCTGTGTCTAATATTTCTTTATTTCATTGATGGCAAGTCATCAGCGTGCATTCGTATAAAAAATTAACAAAGCTTTATATGTCACGCATGAATCGATGTTTACAAATGTTACAACAACAACAACCATATGGCGGAGCATATATCTTTCCAACTCGATTTATAAACATAATACAGATACCGATTTTACTATATAATCCGATATTTGCTGATAGTATACTTATTGATGTTCATGGACTAACTTAATAATTGGATAATCGATACTATTCTCGCCTTTAAATTTGAGGATGGTCTGATAGAGCTTTCGCCGTAACCCTGAACTCTGTTTATCTCTTTCTCTTCATGTGTGCAGTGCGCAGTGTATTGAAAAGAAGAAATCTAATACTAAGACATGACAAATCTCCGCTTTCTAAATATATTTTAAATTCATACTCAAATATTGCGCGAAATAATTATAATACTTCAATCGATATTGACTGTTGTGTATCGAAAGCAACGAAAACCTCAACGAAAACAATGACAGTACCGCAAAACAATAAGCCTCTTCTCAAATGCAAATTTTACACCACTACTACTACTACTACTACTACTTCTACTACTACTACTACTACTACTACTACTACTACTATTACTACTCCTACTAGTATTATTAATACTACTACTACGCTCATATATCTGTATAACCCACAAGAGACACACGAGTTTTCAAATTTTGACGCACTGTTCATTTAATTGCAAGAAAGAACCGACGATGTACCTTCTTGGAAGTAAGAATGTCTTATTCGTACCAAAAATGAACCAACTATTAGCACTTTCATACTAATTACACGTCAGTCAACGTATATAATCTTCATACTTTTGGAGCGTAGATCGTCAAGCAATTACCGAGCAGTGATACCGAGTTTTGAATTCAGCGTTCTTTTCAAAGACCCTTTTGCTCGACACTGTGTCTACTGTGATTCGATGTCATCACCAAAACTTCTCCGAATTTTTACAACGTGATGTCTTGTGTTCGTTTGCTTTCTGTTTTGGCATGCTGCGTTACGTGCTCTGTTCCACATCCAACCCATTGTCAGAGGTACTGGCTATAGCCCTGCTGTTAAGTTCATCGAGTATCAACCACAAACACCTAAGCCAATTAGGTGCTTTGTAAATGCTCGTATTAACCGGAAGGGCTTTGTTACAGTTTACCTCTAGTGTTCGCTCAGGTCACAGAATCGAACTAAAACGCAACTATACGTTCTGTAATCAGCAGTGATTTTCACAAGCTTTTATACTCCGAAAATATCAGACATTCCTATCGATGTTTTCCACGCCAGATAAATCGTTCCTACAACTTTAATCGATTTCTTTCGTTCCAGGAGAGTCCACGATCGACATCCCCATTTTTCGAACCGACGAGGGCCACTACCTCGCTTCTTGTAAGTAGAATTATACTATCGTACACATTATCTCTCTGTAACTCCTGGCAATAAAAATATCCCACTCTAGCCCTTGGTGATCCACTGATAAAGGGACTAACCGAAGTAGCAAACACACGCCCTAAGGATCCCGTTACCTATCTGGCAACGTACTTGTACAACTTCGCCAGCAAGAACAAGCCAAGAGTGAAAACTCAGGTAAAACTCACCCGGCACTGGATGAACATTTCACTCCATAATTTCTCGTAATCTTCTCGTCATGTTGCTATCACAACTCGACTCTCCGCTTACTACCGTAGGAATCGAACGTCTTGATAATATCGGAACGCGAGCAGGAATCCCATGAACATCCAGCCGATGATGACGCCGGTTATCCCCAGAGTCCGGATTCGGATGCTGCCGATTCCACCCTGAACAATAATTACAACCGGGTATTAATTCCGTGCAAATGTCTGTTTCATTTTTCACACCAACAGTCATGTCCCGTTGATTTCTTGCAGGACGAGCATGGCCAGAGTCTCCTGCACTTTGCCGCCGTTCGTTCCCACGCTGCAAACGGATTATTCCAGTTCCTACAGGAGTCGGACGTGAACGTCGGTTTCAGGGATGAGCTCTACAGAACGGCAAGAGACGTCGCACACCAAGCCGGAATCCCGGAGAATATTGCTGAGATTGATCGCTGGGTTGTCTACTTGGCAGCCAGAGGTGAGATGATTAAGATTATCGGGAATAAGCCTGATGTAATTGTTTGTCATACTTACATAGTGATATGTACCGGTGATTTTTTCGCTTTCAGGTGAAACCGAAAGACTCGTAGAGCTTCTGCTCGAGGGATACGACCACATCCTGGACGTCAAGGATGACGGCGTGCAGATCATCGACGTTGCTACTCAGCGAGGACACGAGGCCACCGTTCAGTTCCTTCAATCTATACCAAACTTTGTGGCAAGTATCATACATGAAAAAGAATTGCGCAACAACCGTTTCTTCGAAGAACAATTTCCGACCATTTATAAGTCTTCTATGAATTTCACTCCTTGCAGTCCCGACGTGAAGAAGTTCATCAGGCAGTGCGACGGGGCGATACTAATACCGTTAAAGAGCTCCTGAGCGACGGTAACGGAGGAGGCCGTCTGCTGGCTGTAGGAAAGAATTCGATGGGTCGTTGCGCCCTTCACATCGCGACCCTGGGACAGCACGTTGAAATGGTCAAGTTTATTGCCCAGAATTATCCTGAGACTCTGAAGATCGGAGATAACGTGAGTGTGAATTACGATGCAGGCTTGAGTCCATAGAGTGTAATTTGAATCGACAATGTAAAGGTAACTACAATACTGTACTTAAATAATATAAATTCATTACAGCTAGAGCGAACTGCCCTACATTACGCGATGGGCGTCGAAGCTGTAGAAGATTTGAGTAACGTTTTGATCAAGTGTGGAGCAAAACGAGTTCATAAAGATTTGGTAAGACCGGTAATTGCCGAGATCCATCGATGCGTGAACTGCGAATTAGAACTGAGAGCGATTTTTATTTATCAATTTCAGAAAGCACGACAGCCGTCGTACTACTTTATGAACAAATCTGAGATTCAAAGACTTCAAGAGGAAGAAGAGGAACTATTGAACAATTAAGAATTGCGAGGTTGTTACAACACCCGGGATTTAGTTATTGTATACAACGAACGATCAGGATATACCATATAGTATTATGTGATAATATATGTATAAAGAGTATAACAATTAACTAAATATTTACTACGAGTGACGAAAGTATGACCGATATATACGCTGTATGTCGAATACCTATATCGGGACCGTTTAAAATTACTGATTCGACACTGTAACGAGATGCGAAAATTTTATAGCCTGGGTAAACTGGATTAGATGTATGTCAAAGTAAACATTTTGATTATGAACAAACAAATAAAGCTGATATAGGATTCTGGGAATGTAAATGCGCTTTACACATCTCGCCTCAATAATTCCAGCGTGCCAAAAAACTCGGACAAGCCGTTGGTGTGTGTAGATTTTTAATTTTATTATTGTTTAGTGAAACGCATGGCATCAAGTGGACAAACGGTTGTGGGGAGCTCCACGTTCGATTTGTATTTTATAGGAGATAGCGCCACAAGACGATAACTAGTCCGGATGTAATATTAAGATATAATACGAAAAGGGGCAAGAGCTAGTAAATACAATTATACAATACTTCTATGAGTCGTCTGTGACTCAGTTTCTTAGACCTCGACGGAGAAGGTAATTAGCTGTCATTAAACATTATCTATAAAAAAATGTAGCTAGCAATCTCCGGGTAAATCACACCAAATTATGCAAGGGATTGTTTCAAAATAAGACATGTAGAGGAACCGTTGTGTGTTGAGCTTAAAAAATTGGTGAAATACAGATTCAATCACGTTGTAATTATCAGCTGTTGATAAATACATTTGACACGAATTAAATTCAATGAAAAGAACGAAATTCGTAAAATAATAATGACAATGTGACGGGATTTAAATTTTGGCTACCAGTTGAAGTTAACTCAAATGGGGCCCTAAAAATTAGATATACCGAGAAGCGAGTAACCCGAATTAAAAAAGAGACCTAGCTCTCGTTTCTCTTTTCGTAACATGATTTCACTGCATCTCACGAATTTAATAATAATATACATGTCGCAAATGATCACGAAATGCAACTCATCCTGATGCAGGGATGGCCTGTAGGAGAGGTTAGAAACGATCGAAGCGATATAATAATTATCGGGATCCGCGTTGATGCTGGCGATAATAGTAATCGATCGAATAGTGATCGGTATACCGTCTCTGATTAAGATTTGAAAAATACGTGGGTGGGCTCCTCTTTCAATTGACGTTCCTTTTTCGCGCCATTTCGTCGTTGTCAGTGATGCGACACGATGCTTCTCCTCACAATATTATCCTTTGACTTGCCCTGCATCGCGGGTTTTTTACTCAACAAGTCATCCTGGGATTCCGGTTCTTCTGCGTCGACGATTTGCTGCCAGGGCTTCGGATTCACGTAGGACGGCTTAGCGCGCTGATGGGCTACGCGGTCGGCAATCAATGAAATTCAAAAGAGAAGAAATCGATACAAAATGACTCAAGCCGAGGGGGGTCAACATCCCTCTTTACGCCAATATTTAATCAGCCTATAATTGTACTAACGTAGGAGTCCCTGAGTAGCAGGCCTCGGTCTGCTCTTCGCGCTTTCCCGCCACTTCTCGAAAGCCTCAGAGCTTTCCGCCAGTCTCTTTTTCCGCTCTTCCTCAATGGCCTTTTGTTTAAGCTCTTGTTCCTTCTGTTGTGCTACACAAACAGCAGGAAATGTACCATTTGGTATCGACACGCTGAGCGTCTCCTCCACGCGACGAAACCACACATTATCAATAATGGTATTACTCAATTCAATTGACTAAAAGAAAGTGAAACGAAACCTTTCTGCGCTGCTTCCTTTTTCCTCGCCCACTGCTGAAGATGTATTATCTTCGCGATGGCGGCTCGATCTTCGACCGCCTTCAGCCGCCTTTGAAATTCGAGTTCCTGTTCGACAGCCAGTTTCCTATCCGCTTCTTCCTTCTTCTTCCGTTCCTGCCATCTTAAAAAATTCTCTCGTTCCTTCCGCTCGCGCTCAACTCGCTCCCTCTCAGCTCGTTCCTCTTCCTGCCGACGTCTGAGTTCGGCCCTGCGCTCAGCTTCGCTTTTCTGGAGAGCAGCCCGCTGCTTCTTCCGGACCCATTCCTGATGGGCGATTCTACGAGCAAGAACTGGGCCGCTCGTTCTGCTGTCAGAGAACGTAGAACTCGAGACCGACGAGGAGGAGAGCTGCACTATTCTTCGACAATTCGTAGAAAACCTGAAGCAGAAGTCACGTGTCCATTTATTCTCAGCTTTCGAGCTAAAAATTAAGGACAACGAGGCATGGCGCACCTGTGGACGTCCTCCTGATCCGCGGCCGTGTCTCCATCGTCGTAAATTTTTGAAGACCCATCGATTACGCACCGCCTCACGAGCCGAGTGACGGACTTTGAATTGTTCGTCAGGGTAAGCGTCGAGGTCCGCGATGTGTCTGACTGAGAACTGCATCGGTACGTGTCCGCTGCACCCAGGTCAACCTGATCACTGGGGGCATCACCTTCGCCGATACTGGGGGAGTCTTCGTTGACTGATAGGGTGGAGAGCCCGTCTGCAAGACCGTTCGAATCGCCGTAACGGACCTCGACGACGACGGTTGCCTCCTCGTCGGTGCTTGTGCGGGACGTCCTCACGTTCTCGGCGAAGCCGTTCGAGGGTGTGAGAGACTCCGCGTATATCGCTGGGTTTATGAAACGAACCTCGGTACTGGATGGAGACGATTTTTGTTCCGCGTTTTGAGATCGATGGGAGGCTGCGGAGTAACCGTTTGATATTCTGGCCCCGTTGTGCTCAGGGTCGTTGAATTTCGAACGCAGGTTTTTACAGGGCGGGTGAACGATTTCATCTTTCATTAAATACCAGCTGTCAATGTCACTGTCATCGGCCATCACTGTCCAACATTTAACCCTGGTCGAGGACCTAGAATTCCGATTGGCGGTATTTTTAGAGGAAATCGTTTAAAATAAGCGCCAATTTTTTACCCGGCGACTTTCCGCGTTGGGTAAGGCAGAGATTAATGCGCTACTTACAGACGAATGAATGTTTATCCATAATAGGTACTAGGATGTTGAGCTTTTTATTCAAACAATGGCGATTTCCCGGTAACTTCGATGACAAACGATCTACAGTTTTCAGGATATGTTGTAAATCTATCGGTTTCGTTCAAAGTCTCACCACTCAAATACGTATTTTGCATCTGGTTTCGAACCTCCTCCATCAAGCAGTTTCCTAAATTGTTTTAAACTCACTATTCCGGAGATTGAATTTCGGCGGTCCTAGTCACTGATGTTTTACGACTTTGGTAGCCGATCACAAGCCGCAAAAAAAAAAAAAAACACTATTCTCGACCACTCGCTATCCGCTATACCACATTTACAAATGCCAGACTGATCTAGCCAACTTCTCTTCATTCTTTCACGCGTATTGCCGCAGAGAATAAATAATTGAAAGTCACTCGATATCAAAATTCCAGTAATAGGCACTGGTGGTCCCAACATTTTTATGAATATAAAACCCATGGTAAAATCAATCCTAAGCGAAGATTATTCCTTGGTAATCTAGTGTCGTTGCGATAGTAAATGAATTTGTCCATGCTACTAATAAATCGCAGATTTCTGTGACACTCAAGAAACTCCAATTTCATTCCAACACTTGAATCCTATTCTAATTTCAATAAGCCTGTTTCTCCCGGAGCCAAAGGTCTGCGTTACGTGTAAGAATCAAGTAATCTAAGTTTGGTAAGCAAACAAAGATTAGAGTAAACGATACAGCCCGAAAACTGCGAGGTTCCACTTGTGCTGTCCGAACACGACTAACACACCTCACACAACCCTAGACCGATCGGAGCGAGCTGCGACTGGCGATCTCTATTTGTAACGCGATTCAATGGTTACTGATTTGTCATCGCCAGCGACGATTGGCTTAAATTTGAATACTATGAACCGGTGTATATATGTATGCACATGTACAAAAGTTTTGTGATCGATGAATTTAGGCTACATGGTATATACCGTGAATTTTCCTACACGCTGAACGCGCATTCGTGCGCATGATTCAGGCAAGCGGGGTTACAAAGTTTTCCGTCAACGAAAACCGAAACCGAAACCAAAAAACGTTACCGACAATGCGTCTTCTGTGTTAAGTGGTATGTCTGCTGGTTGCACCGGTACTACAGAACACCATTATTATTTGTCTGAACTACGCATTATCTTAATTACACTATCTTAGCATTCACTGTCCGTTTGAAGCGTTTGAAGTGTTGATTCAGTTGCTCTCTGCCGGGCGTTATTTTTCGGAAGATAAAGTTTTAGTGAATTCGAAGTGTAATGAAAATTAAAGATAACTTTAATATTAGTTTAGTAAACTGTATTCATACAAATAAATACAAATCCATGAAACAAACGTAATAGACCGCTTAGTGATTTTTGTTTGGTTGCTTCAATAAATTGCGATGTAATTACGCGAGTAAAGAGAAGAGTGAGTCTTTTAGTATTATGATTATAATATGGTAATAGTAATATTCGTCATAATTTTTATTATAAAACGATTATTAATTGCACTAGGAACGTTTTCCCAAAGCCTTCTGTGTTAATTCCGTCTTTTTTTGTTGTGCCAATTCCTTTTGTTTCTTTTCATCCTCCCGCTGTTTAGCAGCCTCTGCTCGCTGCTGCTTAATTATTGCTAGCCGAGCCAGATCCGCACGTGCTTCATCTGTTTTACCCTCAGCATGGAGTTTCTGGTAGTTTGCCTTTGCTCTTTGTTTCTCCAGTTCTTCCCTACGACCCAAAACGTATTGTGTTACAAGATTGGAATAACTACCAGTCGAACAACACATTGCAAATCATGTTGCATTCAGAGTAGTTATTTATCAGATCAATAAGTACCTTTCTCTTCGTGAAAGTTCGGGCTTGGATGATTTCGCTAGCGCCTCATTCAGCTGGGATAATTTCTTCACTTTTTTCTGCACCCTATTCGGATTTTCTACTTGAATTAGATTTTCTACCCCCTTTGCTTTCCCCTGTAAATAATGGATTTTATTTATATGATTCAAGGAGCTGGTTCACTATTGGTAACATAGAATTGTTTTCGTAATGCCATTAGGTTTTGAGGATTGAAAACGAGCAAAAATAAAAATGGCAAGGAAATGTGAGTCACACAGTTGTCGGTAACATGATGCAATACATTTCTTAATTAGACGGTATCACGTGACTGAATAAAATGATGTTTGTTGAACGAACTGTGCCATCGTTGTAGGCAATAGTTTTGATAAATTAAACTACCGACAATAGAATGATGGAAATCTTGAATGTCATATAAGTTTTCGTGTAATGCGGAGAAAAGTAAGAGTTTCAAGGAATCCGCATTACATCTGGGTCCGAGTCCGACTCGGATTCACTGTCGCTTTCCGATTCAGACTCATCGACTTTCTTCAGCTTGTCACTGCCAGCTGCTTTGGATTGTTCCTGCTCCTCCTCTTCACTGGAACTCGCATCTCCTCTTGTTTGCTGTATTCAGATGGGTTACAAGTTTATTACAGGCAAATTCCGGGACGTGTATTATTGCTCACAAAAGTTAACCTCAAAATGCTAACCCTCCACTGTCGTTGTTTTTCTTCTTGCCTTCGCTGCTCCTCCAACTCTTCAGGATTCGTGAAGCGGCGATTTCTGCCCTTGTGATTAACGAACTTTCCTGGAAAATATGCGATTCTATTGGTTATTCGGTCCGCGGGAGTCCAGAATGATTTCAGTACAAGAACGTGCTCGTGTATTACATTTCGTACTTGTACACTGGTATTTCGTACTGATTACGAAAATGGAGATTTTCACCTCCCGTCTACTAACCTCGTGGCATTTTTCGGCGAATTAAATATAGGATAACCTTCGACGAATATTGGATAAAAAAAATTCCACAATTATGTATTTATCTTCACTCCGCTGGCCCTAATTTTCACTCGATACTCCTAACCGCTCAATCTCTTGTCAAGCTCCGTATTGCTGCTTTAACAGGCAACTACTACGAGCAACCCAGTTCAAGGACAAACTGACGAGCATACGCGATTGAAATCTTGAAGCAACAAAAAAACCTACAACATGCGCCATCTGGCGAAATTTTTTTGTACACACCTGGGTCTATCATCGCCAGATGCCATTGTCATGAAGTATTACTTCGTGGCCATTGTCTGCTTCTTTGATTGACCAATGACCAGGAAGGAATTTGCGTAAACGTCAAACAAAACCATTCGAAGTAGTATTCGATTGATTAGATTGATTTACTTTATTTCGCCTCAAGTCGAGTATGCCGAAAGTTCGAAGAAGCAAGAAGCCACCTCCGGATGGTTGGGAATTGATCGAGCCAACGCTGGAGGAATTGGAACAAAAAATGCGAGAAGGTTAATAATCAATCCATACGATGTCGACATAACCAAAGATTAGCTCAATTTCACAAATTTCTTGCTTCATGTTTTACAGCTGAAACCGAGCCACACGAAGGAAAGAGAAAACAAGAATCATTGTGGCCCATATTTAAAATTCATCATCAGAAATCTCGTTACATTTACGATTTATTTTATCGTCGCAAAGCCATCAGCAGAGGTTAGTAGTGGGCAGAACCTTAATGTTTGGAAAAATTTTGTTCGTGAATTATCTCTCGTTCCAGAGAAAGAGAAGTATAGATTGAATAAATATTAATCAAATACTACTCGGAAATTTCCTCACTAATTTGTATTGATTTGGGCTTGAATTTAATTTCAGAACTCTATGATTACTGTCTCAATGAGAATATAGCTGACAAGAATCTAATAGCCAAGTGGAAGAAGGTTGGTTATGAGAATCTGTGCTGCCTGCGATGTATCCAAACCAGAGATACAAATTTTGGTACAAATTGCATCTGCAGGGTTCCGAAGGGAAAGTTGGAGGAGGGAAGAATAGTCGAGTGCATCCATTGTGGATGCCGCGGTTGCTCCGGCTGATGGAATGAATGTAAAATCATTATGATAATAATAATAATATAAGGCACTGATTTATTTAAAAATTCATAACTCGTTTAACGGGGTGTAAGTGAATACTTGTCTGTGTCTGTTTTTTTTCTTCCTCTTTTTCATCTCTTCCAGTATTTTGTTTCCTTTTTTATGTAAATAAAAGCATTCTTGTACGTGTATCTGTTTCTATTTGATCATAAAGTTCCATTTGTTGTGTTCTAAAAATCTAGCTGCAAAGTGCAGTGGTGTTTGTATAGTCCAGTCGTAAGTAACGGCCTTGTTCGCGCATTCTATGGTCATTCTGAGCGTATCGTCATCCTTTTTCTCACTCGTGAATATTATCCTTGTGCCCAATTGCATTTTGGGCAATTGCATCAGCTTCTCTTCTCCGTCTATGAATATGTTACCATTTGGCGTTATCAAAAGTGCTCTGCTCCTCTTCAAGCTTTCGTTCACACCATCAGGTTCTAGTACTAGTCCAATTCCTTCATTATTGCTCCCTGACGCTGTCTCTAAGAACTATAGTATATACATCGGTCATTATTAAATGTATATTATTAATTTTTCCATATTTATTAACTTACTTTGAACTCTATAATGTGGTCCGTGCCGAACTGTGCACTCCGAGATAACAGTGTGCTAAGATTCCGTGTAATCTTGGTAGCAATTCGGCCACTGTTTGTAACAAGATAGTCCGCATTGTTCATGTCCCAAGCTGAAATCGAGATTATCGAATTAGATTTGGGTACTACAATGTTTGTTTTTACTGACTCGTCTTTTTTTGGCATTGGCAATTACAGTAGGCTGGTATTGAAGTTCGGGTAATCCGATGAATGCTCCAAGCAGTGTCGGGCATTTGGATTCCCACCCTTAGGGTGATTGGTTGATCGACGGGTATTTCTCTGATGAAACATGACGTGTCAGGGCCTACGTAAACAGTTTCAAAAGCAGGTGAAGTCGGCTCGATAATTTCTCCTAGTGCTTTTTGCACTATGAATGTTTGCTCCTCGGAAGCATACTCAGGATCTACAATGTGCCACTTTAGCCGTAGACCTGCTGGTCGATCAAGTACTTCTGTAAACTGTGCAGGACCCATTCGCAACACACAGCCCAAGCACGATATTCGATCTAGAATTTCTTTCTTTGCTTCCTCACTAGGTGGACTGAATGTCACGTAGGGTAGCTCCTCGAGCATCGGAACTGCTGGTATCCTAAAATTTAAACGTAAAGAAAAGTAGCAATTGTATAAATGACATGATTGAAAATTACTATGATGCATACCTCCCCATGTGGCTCGTGGCGGTGATAATCTTTCCAAGTCTGTCTCTGTTGAAGGTAACAGGATTTGTGAGCATAGTATCTGTTAACACTATCAGATGTCGAGTGCTGCGAATTTGAGCGTCTACTTCTTGTTTGCAGGCTCTCAAGGGAGCAAGGCCTTCGCATTTAAGCACCTCGGTTTCCAATTTCACTAAATCTCGTCTCTTCTTGATCTCCTTACACAAGTTGTCCAATATAAGCTGATATGTTTCATCAATGTTCTTCAATGTTCGTTCACTGCTGTTTATTATCTACAATGAAAAGAACAATAGTGTTTCCTTTGCTGTGATAGTGCCTTCATCCTCATCTAATTCTAACAATAAGACTGGAAAACGCCTACCTGGTCGTCTGCATTTCTGAGGTCATTCAACTGTTCATCTAATTTGGCTAAATACTCTTCAGCGGATTTGATGATATCCTTAATGTGTGCTTCTACTTGTTCTGGCAGCTGGACTCCTTCGTCACTAATGCCCTCCTCAATATCAAGCACAGAGTAGTCGAGATTCCAGTTTGCATCAATATGCTGTTGACACTGTTGTAATCTGCTCATTGCATTTTCTAATCTCGTCGTAAGCTCATCTTTTTTCGTATTATTGTCTCCAGCCTCCTTTATTTCAGTGAAACTGACTTGGAGCCTCGGCTTGGACACTGTATTTTTTGTACACGGTAAACTGTCACTCTGGACATCTTTTTCCTTGTTGATATGTTGTGCCAAATCCATCGGTGGTTCCAATGCTTGCTTCTCCATCTCTGCAGTTTCGGCTTTCCAATTGACGTCAGTTGGTATTTGCTCAGTTTCTAGAATTTCCGATGATAAACTAATTCTATTTTCGTCAGAATTACAAGTTCCACATTTGTTATGTATTGAATTGCTGATATTAGTGTAAAAATTATCATTGGGTGCAAGAATTGATGTAAGGTAGTTATTGATGTCATAGGAAATGGGATCACTGGACAAGCTTGGATCATCTTTTTTTGGATCTAGGATTAGTTTGGGAGAATGATCGATTGATCTCAACAGGCCAATGTCTAAAGTAACAGGTCTATCATTTCTACAAAGTATTTTTCCACTTAAAGCCCTTTTGATGCGTTCATCAAGAGTAGCGTTTTCCGCAGACACTATTTCTTCTGATAACGAATGGTCTTGTACCATCTCATCATTATTTGCATCTAACAAACATCTCAAATTACTCATATCTGCAGGACGAATATCCTTCACTATGTAATCTCCTAATACGTGCAAAGTTGAGGGAAAAATTTCAACTTTCTCCGCTGTATTTCTCACGGTACTTTCTACTGCTTTAGTTTGTTTGACGTCTCTATCTAATCCATGATCTTTCACATAAGCGTCAAGCATGCCTTTCTGCGTTGTTACCATTTCATTGAGATTTGCTATGACCTGCTTGATACTGGAAATAGAGGAATAGGAAATGGAGGAATTATACAACCCAGGTTTTGAAGGATACTCTAGGAAATTCTCTCTGTATTTACTTGTGATGTCCGCAGTGGCATTACTTATTATGTTGATTTGGGGTAGCCTAGATGATATAATATTATCCAATGGGGGATTCACTATGGTTCTTCTATTATGTTCCACTGATTGACCCTTTTCTGCACAACTATTACTTGAGATCGAGTTAAAATTGTTCCTTATACATTCACTCTCAGTACATTTCTCTTGCGCATCACTAACCTTCATTGCAAGTTCCTTTATGTCAAACAAGCAATTTTCTTTACTCTTTTCTGCAAGATACTTAGATGTCAGTCTTTGCCATGAATATTGATATTCAGGCTCAATTAGATGAAGATCTTCGGTTGAAGTGAGCTTTGAATGGTTTTCACAATTTTGTACCTTCGGTTTAGAATTACAAACGTCATCTAATTGTAAGTTTTCATTCTTCAATGGTATTATCTGCCATGAATATTTAATCTCTACTTGCTGATCGCTTAGATTTCCATCAACATTGAGATGACAGTTAACTGTTCCCAATTGTTCCTCATTACCTTCACGAGTTAACGAACAGTCTAACAGATCATGCCGAGAATATTTGAGTTCTGAGTCAATGTCTAGTTGCTCCGTACAAGGGAGAATATGGTCATCTGAGTCTAAAGTTGTACGAAGTAAATCGTGCAATGAATACTTTAATCCAACAATCCTTGGAAGTCGTTCGTTCGAGTTATCCCCTAATTTCTCAACTTCTTGTTTCCCGGAATGGGATTCGGGATGAGGGAGAATACATGGTGAATATCTTTTTTCAATAATACACTCATTGGAGTTATTAGAACATTCTAAATTTAAAATATTCGATATTAAACTCTGCAACAGGTAGTCAACATCCATTGATAGTTGTATCATTCGATCATTAGTATCTGTATCATTTGTGACGAGTTTTATTTCATTTTCATATTCATCTTCACAGGAATCTTGCAGACATCCTGGATCTTGCCGCAAGAAACTTACTTTAGCATCACTCGTCAGCTTATTCATATCACAATCATCCAGATCAACATCGCATTCTTTTGTAGGAATTGAAACTTGATTAGCAACTTGTTCGTGACACTCCTGGTTACTTGTAGAAATACAGAGGTCAGAATTTATACAATCTTCCAAACCTCCTTTCGTACATTCGCTTCGTTCGTTATTGTTTGAATAAGCATGATGGAAAGAAAAAGTTCCAACTGGATTTTCAGTTACATTTGAACTAACATTATTGGCCACAGGAGTTCTAAGATCATATTCAGCTTGAGTGCTTGGTTGAGCAGCATAATCGACGTTGCTCTCACTTTCCGAACTTGAAATCATATTTAAGAATACTTTTGTTAACGAATCGTCTATTATGTTCAGTGATTTGATAGAAATACACGACTGAGTTTCGAGAGGCGTAGGTACAGTGTTCACTGAGTCTTTAGATGATTGAACCGAAAGCTTATCTACTAGTGATATCTTTGGAGTCGGTGAAATACTACTTCTATCACTTTGACCAAATTGGAATAGTTTTGAATTTGATGATGAGCTTGGCTTTTCACTCCTTAATGATACTGATCGTTTTTCATCCATATGAGCATTCTTTGTAAGCACATTTTTTCGGGGATGATAACAAGATTGGGATTTGGGAAAGACATCTATACGTGCTTTCGTCGCATGTGTGATATCGCTCACCTGAGAAATTAGTTGAGGAACAAATTAAAAAGAGTGAGTATACCAGGAGGCTAATTCGAATATAATCCTAAATAGTAGATCATCACTGTGTTTCACCATTAGTAAGGGTTGGTTTATGGAACGCACCTGAATCAATGGATCAATACGGTTCTTTCGGAGGTTTTCACAATTCACAAGTGGTTTCAACGCCTGTGTATCAGATCTCTGCATTTTGGCAACTCCATACTTTTTCTTTTCAGTTTTTTGTTGAATGGGAAATAGTTTCCCAGGAGGAGGAGGCAATTTTACCGGGACCATCACATCTTTGGTTATCAACATAATGTCTGGTCTCAAGAGTGGTAAAGCGTTTTGTTTCATGTGCTTCTTGCGTGTTTTTGATTTCGAATTCCGATTATTATCCATTTCTTCAAAGAAAGTTTCTAACGTAAAATAAGGAAGTGAGAGATTCAATTGTAATGAAAATATGAATTGCGATTTTCAGTATAAAATACCAAAAAATTATCGGGTCCCGGTATAAAACTACTCAAGGCTGATAATGGAATTGGATGGTGAAAAACATAAGAATAAAGGAATAATTTACACGGTGAGGGACTGTGATCGAAAACCATAATTTTTCAAGCTTGGTTAATTGAAGAAGCAAGGCATTAAATAATAATAAAATATGATTAGTTTTTATTGCATCTTAGCTTTTCAGTTCAAAATTACAGTATTGCAATCACGTTATAGGTTAGAAATATCTTAAACTTAAAACAGCAATATGCAGCGCATTCTCTTACGTCAGGTACACCCGTAAAGAATGTTGAAATCTCGTACGAAATTGAAATGCTGGTAAGGATTGATGACAAGATAAAATTAAACCGTTCATCGGGTGTGGCTGAGGAAACAGGGATAAAAAAAAAAGCTCATGCAGCGGGTGAAAGTAATTTAGAATATACACAGTTTTCTACGTATTATTTGTTTGTATAAAATTAACTGACGTTCAACTGATTCTTCAGCCGGTTCTCCGATGGTGAAACGTTGATTATTGATGCGGCGATTACTCTTTACATAAGATATAAAAATGACCCGATTTTGAAGTCATGCTGTTTTAACTACATCGAAATTTAGAGGTGTAAACAAATTAAGTGAGACCGAAAAATAATACGGCATTGCTATATTTAGCGGTTACTTTGGGCAGAGCTGTCATCTGTGAATTATCAGAGAAACTCAATGGTGCTAGAAGGGTTGCGGTGATTCAGGCGCTAAACACAATGCAGAAGAAATTTAACAATACGAGACGATTCATTGATCAGTTACAATAAATAAATGTTGATGAATTTTCTGACAGTCAATCAAGTTTCACCAACTAGGACGTTCTCGAATTTTTAAATATCTCCTTCCAATATATTCGGCGGGATGTTGTCGGCAAAACTTCGCATTCATTTCCAAACACAGCTTATATCTAAAGTTTATCTTTCGTTTCTTAAAATTGGGATACTTGTAACATCAACGGAAAAAATAATAATAAAATGTAAGACTTATACAACGTTAAATTACGACTTTGCCGAAGCTCGACAGCAAACGGCAATTTGTTCTCAGTTTTAAAAAGTTCGTCCTTTGCATGTGCGACAAAAATAAAGCGTTATTGATTTATGAAAACAAAAAAAAAGAACATGGATGATCTGTGATAATAGTGTACCATCTACTCGGAACTTCCACGGTACATCAATCGAGGTTCAATGAGTTGTGACCAATTTAGGACAAACGCGTTCGAATCTTTGTTCTCTGTTTCATCGGTCTCAATATCGAACTTTCCCTGTGGAGCTTGTATCTCTCTTTTCCCATCTAAAAAATAGTGTATTAAACAAAAGATATTATAAATTTTGAAATTATGAATTTCTTTCGATAGTTTTTTTTCTCGATGTTGGCAAAATTATAATTGCTATTTTCTCTAGAATTCGATAGAACTATTTTACGCTGAATAACCCCGATTTCTCAAATGATTAACTTCTTATTTATCGTATATTATCCTGCACTAATCTCAAAGTCTCTTACTTAGGATCGTAAAAAAAACCAAATGATAGTAAAAATCAATTACTGCTGTACCTATGATCTCGAAGACGTAGGTTGAATTGTCCGGCAAAATTTGAGATACTTGCGCAGTCACATACTTTGAAACTTGCGGCGTGTAGTCTTGGCCCATCTTCAACATCTGAAACCACCATTTTAAATTAGTCCCTCAATAAATTGATGTAGGTTTTCATCCAGGAGCTCATCGAGCATTTACCTTGAACCCAATGATATCGTTGACTCGTGCCTTGCTCTCCATTAAAACGTGTTTCTCAGGATCTACCTTTACCTCTGTGAATCTTGTAGGGGTTTGGCAATCTTCAGTTGATAATTCCTTGACTTCGTAGGAATCGTGTCGCGGTTGCTGTTTTTTTTCAAGTTTTTTCTGCGCTGCAAATGTTATCGGTGTCGAACTTTGACGCAGGGCTAAAAGATTGGAAAGACTAGAGTTCGGGACAGATTTACTCCGAGGGGTGGTTTCTCTCGTTGAAGGCTTCCTGGAATCGCACGAGGCAGAGCTATCATAGCTGTCAAATTCTTGCTGCTCGACATCGCCAAAGCGTATATGCTTTCCGTTAGGAATCGTGACCGAATTTATTATCTTTGGCTTCTTGTATTCAGACTCAACTAGTTCAGCTGCAACAGGTTCTTCTGGCTGTTCTTTGGTCTTAGACTTTCTTTGACGTGTGCGTTTTCGCTTATTTTTAAAGGGTGGCGAACCTTGCACCAGATTTTCATCCAGCGTACCAACTTCCATCTTTGATTCTGACGCGCTCTCTATTTGAGAATCATTCACCACGCTCAGAAATAATGTATTTCCATTGGTAGTTTCTGTACAAAGAAACGATAATAACAATTACATAAAAAATTTCAGTTTCAAACTGTGGGGTTTGAATCATTAAGAATTAGTCTCACCCGTTGAGTTGTGAAAATCATTTCCATCTGCGATCGAACCCTTTTCATTCTTTTCCTCCGCAGTGGGTTGTTTATGTTTTTTTGAAGATGAAATGATGGAGCTTGTATCGACCTGAACATCTGATTCAGCTTTGCCAGAATCTTGATCATTTTGTAATCCAGTGCCAGGTACAGCGCTGAAATATAGGACGTGTCGCATTTTGGGTAAGTAGATTTGAATCGCGATTTCATCAGAACGGAATAGAGAGACAGAGATAATGTGATACTCACACGATTGTTTCATTTTCTTTCAAAATACGGGCGTCTTCGTTCGGCGGTAAATACTCGCCGGTGTGAAGGAGCAAGTGTAACGGTTGTTGTATGTCGAAAACCTTGGCGATGTGATTTTGAAGGTGGCAGATGCAAGTTACCGTGCCTTTGTCGACGTAGACCCAACTGAAACGCCTCACGTCATCGTAGAAGGCCGACAGGTCGACTTTCACCCGGAAATTGCACATTTTTTGGGTCTTCGCGTGCCCGTCAGGATTTGAGGTTATTCACTCAGCTCTCACGGAATTGATTATTTTCAACGATACCACGTGTAGTGCCACCCGGCGAGATACAGAACCGCCTCAACCGAATCCAATTCCCCGCGTTTTGACATTCAAACTGTCAAGCTGACAGCCTCATAGATGTCAGCTCATGCGTCGACAACTTTGACAAAGCGGGAAAAAACCTGCGAAAAGTATGGATTCAAACACTTTGAAGGTACTTTAGGGAAATCTGTGTCTTCGCAAGTTTACTAGAGTTGTTACACTATACAGCAACTGAATCTATACATATCTATAATATGAAGATCAATATTATAATTTTACATGCATGTTTAAATATTCGAATTCACTAATCCCGTATCATGTCGAATTACATCAAGATAATTAAATTGTAATGCCTGAAATCTTCGATAACCCATAACATCCTATCACGAAGTTGAATTGATTATTCAGAAATCAATTACCACGACAAGCACCGTAATTAATTATCTTGTTCTGATAGTATCTCATAATTCCTCCGCATAACGATTCTCATTCCGTTCGTCGATTTTTTTTTTCCGTCAATATTCTCGTCAGAAAGATCTCATTACCATCAACTTTTTACGCAGGATGCTTCTATTCTTTCTCATGGTTTCGCATGATTTTGTATGTTATAGAATTATATACATAATATATTATTAAATGAACATGTTCGATTTATGATCAAATTCATTAACTATATTCTTCGGGCTTGCGTTCGATTTCTGTTCAACGTTAGATATCAGGAAAGTAAACTGCAAGTTGTGGCATACGATAAAAACTGATTTAGGGGTACACATATAATTAAAGGAGCACGATAATTATGGTTTAAAATTTGTATACCATTAATACCACGGTTTATTAGTATATTACATTCAGATAAATTCAAGACTTTCCACTTTCTCCTTGGCGAGCTTTCCAGAGAATTTCGATGCGAGCTCGTTTACGAGTTCCCAGAAAACGATCGGGTTTATATTGTGACTGAGTTGATGCAACAGGAACCAATCGCCGATATCAAAAGCTTGCACAATCGTCTCAGCCTGAGATCGTGGAATAAGCTGGGCCGTTGCTCGCAGCAGATAAACGCGAGCCCACGGCTGAGAGAAGACTATCATTCTGTGGCATAAAAATTCGTACGAAAAATCGATATGGTAAATATTGTAAATTGGATTTCAGCTCTAAGATACAGTACCTGTAAACAACGGCGAGGCCGCTAACTGCGGCCAAAAACACGAGCCAGAACCAGATGAAGACAAATATCTTCTCGTTGACTACGTTCAGAGGCAAAACGCAAAGAGCGTCGCGGGTCTGCGGCGAACCCGAAGCGCCAAAGGTGTGGATGGTGCACTTGGTCATCTTTGGGAAAAGCCTCGTCATGGGGTCCACTCTTTGGAACGGTCTCGATTCAATCGCAAACGCCGTTACCGCTGGTCCATATTTAGTGAATTGTCCTTCCAGGAACACGTCGAGCAGATACATCTGGCCAATCTGTATAATGTTAAAAGCTACGTCCGATTCACTCGGATCTTTAGTATTATGCCCATTGTATATTGTAGTCCGGGCATCTCCTAAAAAGCGCCCCTTTAGCCCGCCGACTGACGAACGTTGAGCTTCCTTTCAACTTCTGAATCAAAGGAAAAGATGAAGGAGCTTTTTTTGACTGCTCGCCAAGCTTTTAACGAACCTGCCTTAATTAAAAATCAACGACTTAAATACCCAGAAGGTTTGGCTCGGTTATTTCGCGTGCTTTTGTTTTTAACGTTGTAGCGATTTTCGGACCCGACGTTGCGTTATTTAATTCATCGTTCGGGTTTCCACAAGGATCGCGGTAGATCTGACGAGGGCAAGTCATGAATATCGAATCGTGACTGAATTTTCATCGAATTATAAGTACATTATTATATACACGTATAGAGACGGTGAAATTCCAATTGGCAGCTGTCGTAAAGGAAATCAGGTGCGGTAGGTAATCGCGATATTTAAATTGAAAATATGTTTTAACGACCAAGACCCATACCGCGTTGCAGAAGTTGAGGATTTCACAAGTAAGGAATCTAAAGGCGTAGAAGTTGTGAGTATGCAGATTCGTGATGGCGAAGTATTCCACCAGCTGGTTCCTTCTCTCTTTAGTCCATTCGTCGCGGTAGAACGGGTTGTCGAGATTCACGGAGAGGAGTCTCACGGTTCCACGTTCCCAGACACCCCAGAGGGCTCGGGGTGTGTAGAACATCAGGGCCTGGAGCACGAGGACGAAGCATACCTGCTCGTTCAATTTTGGGGGGAAAAACGTTTTAGTTACAATACCCCTGAAGACATGCAGGGAATACGTTGTACCGCGGAAAATCCACCGTGCGAGGTGTTCCCCTTTTGCGGGACCTCGACAACCTCGTTAGCTGGGATTACGTAAATTCATTACTCTACTCCCTTGGCGGGAACGCACCCACCCATTGGTAGTAGCGATGATGGTGAATTTCGTCGCCTTCAAGTGCTTGGCCCACACCAGGACTGGCCACGCTGATTCCCGGGATTCCGGTCAAGTGCCGCGAAACGGTGAACGTGCTATAGATCCAACAGTAGGCGTTCACGGAGTCCTTGTCTGCCGGATAAGGTTCGGGGAAATTGATAAGGGTCGTGATAATTGAGGCAATTGGATTACAAATTGGTAATGAAAAGGGTTCAACGTTCGCGAATTAACCAGATCGTTGTGTTTTCTTTCATCTACTTCAGCTTCAGCTGCCGTCCGATAATGCTGGAAAAATATTGTCCAGGACACTTGTCAGACGACCTACGTTAAGAACAGACCGCGTACATCAGGGTAGTCGTGTTACCTGATTATTCTTTTTTACCATTAACTCTTCACGAGCATCCTCGAAATATTTCATATTAAAAAGTGCAAAAACAATACATTGGATTCGATTAAAATGAAATTAACCGCTGATGCATGATTCAGCTCATGGAGGCAGGGTCGATACCGAATCGTATAATCCTGTGCAGTAGACGGTAGAGAATAAGAGAAGATCCGAGATAAATATCTCGTATATAAGATCAGCGTTGGTATTCGGTGGGGCGTATTTTACTTTATAGGTATAATAACAGGCTGAAGCAGCCGCCCGCAGGGTAAGATGAGGTGGAATTATTCGAGTCATTCAATAACGCGACCTAAACGTTTTCCGATAGCTAATCAAAAACGTTTTCAACATGCTGCACCCAGCGGCTACCTAATTTCTTTTCGATCGCGTTTTAGCCGATCTACGCGTTATATAACCATTGTTTGCAAGTCTGCACCTCGTGACGCTGTACGTGACGTCAATTTATTCCATCGAGTCGGAAGAATGTGAATAATTAGTACGCGCAATAAAGACACGGAAATTTTGCGAAAGAAATTGACTGCGGAATTTCGGGAGGGGGCAAAATAACCCCTCACAAATTAAATTAAATTAAAATAAATCAAAACGTACGAAATTGACAATTAAATGTGTGAGAGATTAACGATTCGATGATCGCTCTGGCTGAAAATATAAAACCCTAGAGGGTGATGTTTGTCTGTAAGAAAGTACAATATAACCTAAAAACTCGTCGACAGCTGAGTTGCGGAATGATAAATGAACGATATCGGGTAAAATTTTTTTTGGGGGGGGGGGGGGGGGGATGCGGTTGTACCGATAGTTCCATCCGTGATGCAGGAAATGGGTTCGCCGATGTACTGCTTGGCGGTGACGAGGATGGCGCAGGCCGAGAGGAGGATAACGGTCGCCCGTGAATGGAGCCTGAAGACGATGTTGTCGACGCGGGCGGTTTCCTCCTGCAGAAGAGCCTTGAGGGAGTCGAAGAGATCGAGCATTTTCCTAGTTTCCAGTGCGTGTCGGCGATCGCGGGCGGGAGGTTGCGGAGGGTCGACTAAATACTGGCGTGAAATCAACCGAACCCAACGGCCGAGGGGAACAATGCAGTATATCAAACTGGGCTGATCCCCGTAAACTTTGAAACAATCGCGAGACTCCGGCAACGCGCGATCGTACTTTGTCATATCCGACGTTCCATTGTTACAAGTTGGCGCGAAGCGGCTCCAGCGCCAACCCTGCAGCCACCCGATTGTTTAAATTTGACAATCTGCCCGTTACCGCGGTAGGTTGTGGATGTATAATTTCCGAATTCCTCCTACGCTGTGCGTACATTATGAGCCAAGTCGCCGCCTCAAGATACGCCGTACGATGCGAATGCCTTGTGTTGAATATACGACACCGTAGGGTGGTCCGTTTTTTAACTTTTAAAAAGTATTAAAATAATCGTTGGCGACCTCGAAATATATTCCTACTTCTTCCAAGTTTTGCGACAATTCTTTTTCCCCAGTATTTTTCGTACCTTAAAAACAAGTTTAGAAAGAGAACCACCCTAATGACACCGCCAAACTATTTGAAATAGTCCGCCATGAAGACTACGTCGTAGTGCTGTTAGCCAATATGGCTTCTCTCTTTCCCCTTTCCGTTTACAGTGATTGATAATGTTATATTCGTTTAAATTCACTAAGATCATTTTGACGTTATGAACTGTTGTAATTAAATTTTCATGTGAAAAAAATATCGAAGCTACGTGAAGATATTAAATCGAGTGTGGCGCTTTTTATTCATAAAGCCCGACACCTTGCATTACAAATTGTTATTCATCATCGCGACGCCATGTTTGTTTGCTGCCTTCTTCACCGCTGCAAACGAATATGCGGCATAATGGTGTATTCTTCCGACTCTCCGTGACTTTCTACTTTTCTTCTCAATCTATGTGCGTATATGACATAAGATATAAAAGCTTGAGCAATGGCCTGTGCGGTTACAGCAGTGACGAATGGCAATGTCGAAAGCATCCTATCGGATAAATGTTCGAGGCTTCTTCTTTGTCGATTTGAATTTGTATTTTTTACAGTATAACTTTACGATAATGCGAATAACGAGAATAAATTTCATTCTTAAATCTATATCTCTCTATAATCGTGAAGAATATGTATGTGATCTGTGTAGACGGGCGTAGCTGTAACGGAATGCGGAATGCGGAATAAAAGTATCTTTTATTATCTGAACCCAAGTGGAAATGGATTATCGAACAGTTGGTGTAGCAATATCACAGAACTCAAAGAGAATACCTACAGAGCTTGGGCTGCAGGCGTTCGCGCCCCACCAGGTCGAGCCCCGCGAGTACAAAGGAGATTAAAAGCTCAGTTGCGGGATGGAAGCCGTTTTACATTAATCTCTGTTTAAAATTTCATTACAGGTGCAGGAATGAAGATAAAAGTAATAAATCGACCGATGGGAGTTTCGACGCAGGCAGATTCGTGCAAAGTTGTATAAGTATGCTTCATAGCGAGTTGAACGAGCGAATTAGAATTCGCTAATCGAATCCGCTAATGCACGTTATGCAAAATGTCAATGGTAATCGCGTGATTCGACATAAATGAAAGAAGAGTATGAGTATAATGTAAATGAAATAAAAATCCCGAACAGTCGCTTTATTGCCCGCTACCGTAAACATATGTATGTAAAATCTGCAGTGATAACGGTACGCAATTACCGCACATAGTCGACGAAATTGCTTCAAATCATCGCGTGTTCACGTGAGTTTAAAGCGAAATCAATACGCGGTACGGTCGTGGTCTGCGTCATATGAATATTTATTATTACAGATACTGCATCAAAACGTATGATATATGTGCGCGTATGAGTTGCAACAGTGAATTCGATTTAATAGAATCGAGAATTCAGCTACGAGGCGAATCAGCTTTTCGCCGTACGACTACGTAAACCTTGGTTTGAAATGTACGATGTTGACATCCTGTGCTTTTTCCCTTTTTTTATTTTTACGCTGCAGTTGGAGGTATTACAGCGTTGCCACTGTCCCGAGCAGAAAAGATTTTCAAACCAGCCCTGCTTCTTATTGAAAATGAAATACGAGAGGAATTCTCCGCGCAGTCTTAATTATTCCCACTCTTGGCGTCTCCGTCATTAGTAGAATTCTGGTTAATTAGTTACGGAGTTTCTTACGCCGTCGCGTCAGTGCGAAGGATTCGTACGGCGAACTTTTACTCGGAGGTGGGTATTCGGTTAGCTTATTTCTCGTCAGGTCGGCCCGACCGTCCAAATTGGGTTACTTAACATAAGATTTAAATAAAAGCAATTTCCGCTTTGAAATTAGTCCGGCTTCCGAAGGACAGAAACAAGGAGAACCTCGGCTATGCACACGACGCCCGTTGTGAGTATCTGCCGCAAGGATATTTGGATATTTGGGTGTACCCGCCTTATCACGTAAGCGAAATCGGGGCAAGAAATTGATTGCCGTTTCACGACGGGATGGGATATCGATGCGAAGACCGTTACACGGAACGAGGACTGTGTATAAGATCCGGTATGTAACTTATTTACCTGGCTCGACGGCGCACCGTAAACGCGCTTCGTTATTTATTAGTAAAAAATATAATAATCATATCGTTACAATGGTGTACAAGAGTAATTACACACCGTTACATTATAATTTGTATAATCTATCGTACATAATTTATATATTATATATTTATATATATATTATTTATATTATATTTGCATATTAATTAATTTATTTATACATATAATATCCTGTGTACGGCTATGATTGTCCTACATTCTACTAAAAACACTGGCTATTTACAAGCGTGAAATTTTTTTAGGATTTCGCACAAATTTCTGCAGCTGTTGTAAACCCGTCGCTTCGAAAGAACAGGAAAAAAGACAGTGAAGATGAAGGAATAGAAATACCGTGGCGCTAAGCCGGTGCTGCTCCTCTCCTCATTGTCAGGCATTGACAATTCTCCTAAAAGCTTGTCTGATCGCGTCTCCCACACCCCGTGCAAACCCGCCGTAGCGCTTAATGTCGTGGATACAGAGAGGGTGGGAATAAATTCACCTGACGAGGACGACTGATTGCTGCTCGATTCCCGAATCATTATTGCCCGCCTTTCGGGGCATAAATTTGACATTAGCAGTCCTCGATTTACTCCCCTCTTCTATATGGGCCAGGGTACAGGTAGGCATGCTGCTACAATATCGAGGAGCTTAGCCTCACGGTCCATTAGGGATCGTTAAACGCCGTAGAAAATTCATAAAGCGAATACCACGGACATTTTTCACACCCTCTTACGTCCATTCATTCGTCGAATCTTCCTACGACCTTTCCATTTTTCTTCGCTTCAGCCCTTCTTCGTTTACATTGGTTTGGGTATACAGGTAAATCGTTCAACATGATTGCAGAACGATCATATACGTATAATGACAGTGAGTTTTCACACATACACACACACAGGCACTCACTCAGCATCATCACGTGTTTCCTTTATTGTATACTGATTCTATACCGATACAATTCACAAACTCTCCCCCATCAACGAAATTTCATATTCTCACGTACGCGAACGCATACCTATCTCAAATGCATCGGTAAAATACAGTATTTCATAAATGGCTGTATGCCTATAGGTATACCTACGTAATACGTGTACGTACGTACGTCGATGCGAAAGTCGCATATGACACGAGCAAGTTTTACGACCGTCCCAGATGTCACATACTCACAAATGTGTTTTCATTTACAATTTGAACGAACCAAGCCATCTCTTTCACCCTCTCTCGTTGCTGCTCGGCAGGAACGTGAAAAATAAAAAAAAGTAAAAAAAAAAAAAAAAAAATGCACAAATAACCAAGCACGAAACAAAACGAACACCGAAGAAAAATGAATAAAAAATTTCCCTGCGTCCTCATATTTTAGTCGGTATTCGCGCACGGATTCATCCATAATTCATACCATCCCAGTTATACCGGTATACATGTACTATAGGTATACATATACCTGCAGGTATCAACACTGTGTGCGCTCAACGATCGATTATTACTGTGAACTACAAAATGTGTCATCGACGAATGTCGTCGATATCTGCTGCCTTGTAATAGGTACACGAAAGATAACAAAGCACGTCCAGCCGAGCTAAAAACTCGCCTGCGCTGCTGTCAAAGCTCGCTGAAAAATGAACAAGGCCGGATTCGAATTTTACCGAGCCAAATATTTAAGTTTCATAGAAGAGAAGATCAAGCTGAATAAGATTATAAGGTCTTCAATTTCACGATTCAATTGCTTCGGAAAAACTTTCCTTACTCCGATTTCATCACTCTCACCAGTTTAAATTCGACTAGTGCTTCAATTGCTCGATTTAATTGAATCTGCAATTGGATCAATTCACTCGGAGAAACTAGGGTTGACAAATTTCACCCCAGAATTGGAAAATGTCCTCATGACTTCGGAACCCGGTTATCGGCGCCATTTCATCACCGCGTAACCTGAGTTTTTAATTTTAATGGAGGCAAATCGTAATTCTTGAGCTTTTAAATTACTCATGTCACACAAATTAATTAAACCTAATCAATAATATACCTGTTCTACTATCCACACGCGAAAAACTACGGTCAACGGTCAGCTGTCAGCCTGGTTGCATCGGTTTGATTTTACCCCACCAGATGACACATTGCAAAGTGACAATCCCAATGAACACACCCCAACTGATCGGTATGCTTTTGTGGAATAATAAAAATCAACTCGTACGATACGAAATCCGGTTTGTAGCGCAATTGCCATGCTGCAAAGTGTGCCGATGAAGAGCCAAGCGTCAGGGTGTCGATGACGCGACGGCATCACGGCAGGCATATAGGCACGCATCCAGGGTATCGCGTGACAAAGGCGTTACGTTCGCGTTGTACAAGGATGAGGGTGTCCCGATGATCAGTAAGGTACGTGAATATCCCTAGACCTTCCGCGGCGTCGACAGAGTCGACAAACAGCAACGAAGCACGCGAGTCCGAGAAGCGCGGCGAGTCCGGCACCGAGTCCGGCCCCGGCCCAACCGGCGGGCCCAACGACGCCGCTTCCGTCGGCGGCAACGGGCCCTCCGCAAGTTTGCGGGGACTCGTCATCGGCCTCGGGAAAGCTGGCGTTGAAGGCGGTGCCGGTCGGCGTCGGGCAGTTGACGACGCCGTTGCAGAGAAGGCGGGTCGAGATGCATACGGCATCACCGGGGCACCGAAAGCCACAGTCCTCGAGCTTCAGGGTTTTTATAGCTCCGGATTCGTCGCGAGGCAGGTGGAAAAGCTCCGTCCATGCGATCTTGAAGGCCGCTCGGGCGGGCGCCATCGACCCGGTGAACTGGATTATGACGGCGGGAGGTTCGTCCTCGTGGCTCTCGGAAATGGGCCCGACGGGGCCTAGCTGCGCGGCCGAAAGGATCGGCATCTCCCTGACGACGCTGACGTTCTCCCCGCAGATACCGAGGTACGGCTCGGTCATTCCGGGCAGGAATATATCCAGCTTGCCGTCCTCGCACGAACGCGAGGCGAACTTTATCTTGTCGAAGTGAAGCCACAGGTCTCGTTCCGGATTTACGCGTAGCTCCCATATGCACTTGATCGAGCGTGGAGGAGTCACGTAGCCGAGGGCCTCGTAATGGGGAAATTCAATCTCGCCGTCGGTGGTCGCGGGAAAAAGGGCCGGTCCGCATAGCGGACTGTGCGCAAACTCGTACTTGGCCTCGAATAGCGGAGACGAGTGCTTGAAGTAGCTGGCCGCGGCATGGGCCCCGTCCACCAAGAGTTTCAGATCGAGCTTTTCACCCCGGGAGACGATCCTCAGGGGCGGCGAGCCGTTTCCCAGCCGGCAAACGCAGCTCCCTTTTCCGGACCCTGGTAGCGGCTCTTTAACGATGATCCGATCGGCCCGGCTGTCCCAGCACATTCCGCACTGGGCGTAAGGATGATCCTTGAAGGTGACGGCCTCGACGGTCAGTATGACGCGAGCGAAGAGCCGCTTGTCGGTGACAAAGCTGTAGGTGCAGGTCAGGTCGTTCGGCGGATCGCCGGGACGTTTGTAGACGAGGGTGTTGAGGGGTGATCGGAGGTAGCCACTCTGGGCTTTCCACGCTGCGAAGGTCTCGTCACACTCGGTGTTCGGCACAGCCTCGCCGAACTTTGTCGCGTTGAAGAAGTCGTAGTGAGCCCAGTAGTACAACGAACTACCAGAGTAGCTTCCGGTCTTGCTCTCGAACCTGACGAACAGAGCGTTCGAAGTCGACACGAAGTCGTGCTTTTCCATCGGCCTGCTGAACGTGTCGCAGAATGTCTTTATGATCCTCGCGTCGTCCGGCCAGTCGGCGTCGTAGAGGGTAAGGCTCTCGCCGCAGTCCCCGTCGTACAGCTGGATCGGTGACTCGATCCGGTTCACCCTGAAGCTTGGAAAGTAAAGCCTTGCGATTTCCCCCGGACGGCCCTTCAGCAAGTAGGTGCAGCTCGTGTGAGGCGGGTACCAGTGAGCCACCGACAGAAATATCCCCTCACCAGCACCGAGGGTCTCGCTGCTGAGCAACCAGTCGCAGCTGCCGTTCTTCACCCCGGCGGTCTCGACGTGGCCGGGCCAGTTCCCGACGTTGAAGTGAAAGCCCGTGTTCAGCAACGGTCCAGCCGGCGAGGAGACGAACTCGACGTAGAGGTCCTCGCTCGTGCCAATGATGCTGTAGGGGAACTTCCCCATTCCGCAGAAGGTACCGATCACCGGACTGGTCTCGTTCATGCCGTCGAAGACGCGGATGTAGTCGTAGGGACAGTGCTGGGAGCCTGAGCTTATTGGGCGCATGGGACAGGTCATTATGTTCTCGCACCGCTGCCCGTCTATGTTGAACTCCTCGTTCTCGATGTAGAGCTTTATGAAGGGGAGCCTGGTGTTCAGGCGGTACTTGCAGTGCAGGGCGCGGGGATAAACCCCCGGGTATGCCGGACTCTGGACGTAGCATGTCTGCAATCTGCAGTCCTTGAAGACCCGCTCGCAGTAGCTTCCGGGCACCACCTCGCCGCGTCGGTTCGGGTAGAGCTCGGGGTGCTGACCGTACCTGAGATAGACCTCGGTCTGCTGTTCAGCCCGTGAATCGAAGCTGAAGTAGGTTTGATCCGTGAAATTTTCCGCGTGGAAGAGAACCCGCACGAAACTCGTCTCCGATATGAAAGTCTGCGGCTGCTCCGACTCTCCGCAGAAAACTCCCGGGTCCTTTCTGTTGCTAACCTCCGTCTTCGCGTTTCCATCGATGATCTGCGGAACAGAATTACACATATGTCCTTTAGTCGTGTCTTATTATCAAAACTTATACTCGTGCAAGTTTCGAGACTTTATGATATGGCCTCAACTTCTAGGAACTCAACGCTTGGAGTTATCAATCTACATCCTACTTTACAGATAGAAACTCGCCGATACTCTTCCCATGATTACTTCCAACTCTTTGAGTGGTTCGTGTCTCTTAACAAGCGGTTTGCATTGCGGCGATTGATTCGAAGTTACGAAAACCCATTTACACAATTAGTTCGAAATACAATCTTATAAACGATTTTTCAATACGTACAGTATTTGACATACGTACGATTCGATACGATACCAACTAACTTGGTTCAAAGGACTTCCAACCGAGATGTGAACTTGAGATCGCACCACGCGTAATTAATCCCTCAGTTTCGCGTTCAAAATTCTGTCCATCGTTTTAAGGGAGAAAACAAGCACTTGACATGTAGAGTCCTGAAACTTTGGTATGTGCGCAGGTCTTAGGAATGTTAGCTTAACGCAGGTTAGCTCTGGTGAAATACTTGGCGGTGAGTTCAGCTAACACGGTTTAGGGCCAAGAAAAAAAGGATGGAGAGAATTAGAACAACCCGTATTTGTTCTCTGAAGCATGTGCGTGTGAGCAGCTCACGATAGGAGGGGGAGAATAAAATATAGTTTAACAGAAAAGTGTTCCCAGTTCTGCAGAGAATGAACGAAAAAGTTTGTCTGGTTAAAGTTCCAAGGTTCGGGTAGTATATGGTAGAAAAGACTCGGCCTCCTCGAATGAACTGGAAAACTTTTGGTTTAACCCCGGGTGGCCACGTCAAAACTTTGTATCCACTTACTACTGCCGGATGACAAGTGTGGATGAATTCGCAACCGCGTTACTTTTCACTACGCTATACGTATAGGGGTGGGTGTATACCTATATTATACACCTCATACTCCCGTGTAGTCGATCTCGCGGCTTCTTTATTCAGTTGTATAATGCCGGTATAAAACATTCGAACTTTTGGCATAAGAATGAAAATAAAATAGAAAGGTTAAAGTAGAAGAAGAAGAAGAAGAAGAAGAAGACGAAAATGAAAAAGTTTTAAGCGGAAAGATGGGAAAGACTTTATGACTTGCCGTCGTCGCCGCTAAAAGTTGCACCTTCGATTGCCCGGTGTGAAATTCTTGTACATGGAATGAAATTAAGAAATTACAACCGTATTCACTGTCTGAAATTTTACTGCGGTCAGAATTACCATCAGCCCTTTCCATTCGGAAAAATTGTGAAGTACGCTTCGCAGGTTCACCGGGATAAAATCAGGCTATATTGCCATGCAATAATGCACTCAGTTTACCCCGAATGTGCGGCATGTTGCACACTGTTTTATGCAAGCCATAAATCCACATTTACCGAGACATTTAGCTGCTATTAATATCGTACGTCACGAGGAAAGCTTTCGGAATCATAGATTATATACGATCGTCAACATTAACTCGGAATGGATTCAACTGCATCAAACCAAGAAGTAACGACACCGGACTAATTAAATTCACGTACTGCACGAAGTGCAAACATTTACTCTTTTTATTTGGATGTAAAATGTGCGCGACAGTAAAACAAAAGTTCAAAAGTAAAAACAAACACCGCATCATTGTTTTCCGTCTCTACGCGCAATGCCGGACTTTGGCGAAGTTTCATCCCTGTGTGCGTAAATTCGGTGGTAAAATAATACCGACTAATCAGTATGGGAATTTAATTAGAGTAAGCTTCAATTGTAATTTGCAATGGCACGTTGACAGCCAGCTTATAGGTGTGCATGGGTATGAGTTGGGTATGCCGTGCGAGGCATTCCTCGACTTAATTAACCCTGTAGGTGGTAGAATATTAAATTTATTTATCGTTAGGGCGTGCAGTGGAACCGGTTAAATATCACCGTACGCGTGTAATGTTTCTATTTAATTTCCCACCAGTTTCTGGCATCACCGATATACGAGAGGCTTTTCCAAGAGCTCTTAATACGGTGATTAGTTGCAGAAACGGCTTATATTAAATTTATTCAACGTTATTGTGAAAAAAAAAAAAAAACGTAACTCGCCCTTGCTACTTGCAGAGAAAAAGTATAAATTAGCGAAACTCCCGCGCCTCGGTTTGTAAAAATGAAACAAAATGAATTTGTATGTATTTCAGCGAACCTACTGCACATCAAAGTAAAATCCGTCCCGCTTCGCTTACGGGTTCCGAGCACAAAACTTTGCCCATCTTTACAAATAAATACATAATACCCGGTGTAAGTCGGAAAGCTTTGCACTCCCTTTTCAACGTGATAAAAATCGATGTCCCTTGAAAGTTGTCCGACGGTCTCACGCAGAGTGTACCTGCGAAACATTGTGAAAGCTGGCATGGAATACGAGCTTTTTGTAAGCTTGCTCTCAGCCCATCATCGATCATCGACAACCGCTCGCCTTTCAGCTAAACAAATCTGCATTTCGTCCCGTGCAGTTGGTTCGAATCGAGGTAGAGCACGGTCCACTGATCCTTCCAAAGTTCCAAGGGCCCAAATTCGAGGAGCACCGATTTATCTCGGGCGTCACCTGGCAATGGAAGCGTAATGAGCTCCGGCAGCCGTACGCAATCTTCCTTGTATCTATCCGCGTTGTATCGCGACGGCAGTCGCTCACCCCCTGTGTATACATAATGTACACCCTATCTCCCCGACTCGAGACGACTGGGCGAGGGTGCGGACGAAAGAGAGAGAGCGAGAGAGAGAGGGAGAGGAGAGAGCGAAACACCTGAACGCCCTGAGCTAATTTCTGCGCGGGTAATTGCCAAGCTAGTTGAATGGATCCGACGCGTTGGTTGCGCGGTTCCACGCTAATTAAGCGCTGCGGCTTCCCACTGCAAATTCAATATTTCCCGGCCCCCTTGCACGCCATCAGCTACAGCAATCAGAGCTGACCCGACCCGCGTTTCGCTCGTTACTCGAGTCTTAGGCTCCTACTTTGGAAGGAACAGGACAGTGTGCCAGGATGCAAGAAATCGGCAGCTTCTTCGGCTGCCGAGGGTGGAAAGTTTGCGGAGTAGGAGCGGAAACTTTTCATCGTGGAATCCGTTGATGTATCGTCACATCGTAGGATTACTCAGCCGAGTGAGTTATTTATTTTTTTTTTTAACTTTCTTTCCTTCTTTCTTTTCCCTGAACTCGAATATTTCATACAAACGTTTCACATGATTGAAGACACCGTTTTTTCGAGCGGGAGTCTCTGAAACCCAATGTGGAGTCCGCTGCTATCATGAAGAGAAAGCTCGTTGAGCTGTGGAGCAAACTCTAGAAAGTATTCCTTCAGAAGAGGCGAACTCTGCTTTATTTTCGCCGTCTATTGGTCGTGGTATGCTCGACGGGAATCGAAAATATTTGAAATAAACTCTGGGTTGTTTTTTTTTTTTTTTACCTCATGCAACGAACCGATGCAAAGTACCCAGCGCCAATTTAAAACGGCTTCGGTTAGGAAATAAATATTTCAGTTTTTCAGCAAACGCGGTTTTAATGTTTAATCGTGTTTGCAAATACGTTACAGTGCTGTAACAAGTACGAAAGTAAAACTCATTTGCCTCTCCGTAACGAGAATCGTCTCGTATAAATTATTCCAAATACACTCCGGCTATCGATTTAATTTTTCCCCGAAAATAAGAGAACGAAGATGAAATAATATCTTGAAATTTCGCGCGAGGATGAGGGCAGCTTCCGTCCAGATATACGGCAGACCCGGAGGAGCCGGCTGAACGAGCCTGGGACGCTGAAAAATTATAAAACGGTAGCCGGAGGGTGAATACCCACGGTTGGTATACCTATACGATGACTATTGATTCCGTCTGTGTTCCCTCCGAAATATATCGCATTGAATACTCGGCTTCAAGAATTCAAACACACTTATGTAAACTTTGATAAACCGAAACATGATGCCTGTTAATTACTTCTCTCTGTTTCAGCGGAATAATTGCGAAAATGGTCTGCAGAATTTCGCGATTTCGGACTGCGAAATTTCACATTAAGACAATAATTGTACCGGATAGAGGGGAGAATTATAACATCGGGGAGAAAGACAATTACAAATCTCGTCTAGCTGCAGCTTTTCTACCTTCTTTTTTCACTTCCAACCAGAGAGGCAAAAGCTCGGCACTACTCTGCAACCCGAGTATATAAATGAAATTATTATCTTCATTCCCGGGACCGTAGACTGCTACACCCTTTTTCCTCGGCGCACAGGTGTCTCGTATATTACAAGGGATCCTCCAGCTGGCAAGGCTTTTACAGTATACCATTGCGTTTTCAAGTTGTCGCGGTCCCTTCTCCACGGTTCAACGTCTGGTCTGCTCGTAAAATTACCTACCCAAAATATATTTCCAAGCAGTTAAAAATGATTCCTCTGCAATTTTGAATCTGTTCAAGTTTTTTATATTATGAATATTCAAGCCTTTGCTCTATGGTTTTGTTTTTTTTTTTTTTTTTTTGTTCTCTACCATTTTCGTACACATTTTGGAAAATCCGACCGATATGATTAATCAAGAGCTAAAGTTTTACCAAGATAAGAGAAATCTTGAAAAATGATAGTTTACGGATGTTTTGACGGGTAAAATGTATCTGGAAAAGGGTTTAAACCTTCGTCCGAAGTAGCGGGTTATAATAATTTACAAACTAGACACCCTTTTAGTCGTTATCGAGTCCCGTTACGGTCGGATAAACATCAAAGTTGCTGTTTGACTTCTTGCGCAACGAAGGGATGAGAGGTCGATAGGCAAGCCGACAGAATCCTCGAACTTGCGGGAGTCGAGTTTCGAAAAGATCTCCGCAGAGTAGGTACATCTCTGCAGAGCCGGGGCCGTGGGAATCCGGTCTCAAGGCTGCTCATTAACATTGGAGGAGATATTTCTCTCGGAGAAAATGCTTCGGGGCTACGGAGAAGCGGCGGCTACAGCTTAACGACGTTTAACGGTGTTAACGACTCCTCGCTTTCCACTTTACCCTTTTAATATTTCAGCCATAAAGAATTTATTCATCCAGAGGGGGAAACGACTCGCATCACTCGCGTACAGCGCCACCTGAAACTCGGATTTTTTTTAAAGGCAAATAGAGACTGCAGTAGCCAGGATCGAGCTTTTCTCAGATCTTGAAAACGTTCGCAATTGAAGAACAATACAATAAACGGTACTGAAAGATTCATTCAGGCGAAATCGATTCCGGCGATATCGAGGCGATGAACTTTCCTGATAGAGTTTATGCATCGTGCAAAGGTATATATATATATACGTAAGATACTTTACTGGAAGGCGTTTGGAAACTCGGTCCGATCAGCGGATTAGAAAACTTGACGTGTGAACCTGAACGGCTGCGAGTTCTCTGCCATGCCGCTGGCTGCGCTGCAGATGGCTTGATCTCGCGAAGTGCTTTGCCTGCCGCTAAAAGCTCCGCAAAGCATTAAGCTGGCCTCGAATTTCCTTAGCAACGGCGAAAACCGAGTCGCACGTATTGAAAGTTAGCCAACTGTGCATAACAATCAGGATATGGATATACGTTATACCTTATATGATACATACACAAGCGATTCTTGCACTTTCACATTTTTTTCGTTCTTTGTTCGCGGGAGAATACGCGGGGATGTGAGACGAGCAAAATGGCGTAGGAGTTTATAATCAGCTGATCGTTTCAGGTTATGAACACAAGTTCCAAGGTACAGAAAATGTCGCGCAAAAATTGTAAGGCCCCCGTTCTGTTGCGTTAAGTTGATGCCGGATGAAAAATTTTTCTCGTCCACGGCAAAGCTCGAATTGCGTAGTTGGATTAATTATTATTCGACTGGTTCAGAGTGGTGAATATTCGCCACCAAATGGCGCCTTCCGATATGCCGGAAACGTCGAATAGATACGGTGTCATGGCTTTGGGAGCGATTTTGAATAGAGCTTAGGTGATGCGGGTGGAAATGTATACCACGCGTGTATAGTTATATACGTTGAAGGAGGTAAGAGACTGCGCGCGGTACGGCGAAGCCAATTCTCTTGAGATCCCGCGTAAGCCGGGAAACTGGGTATATCTCTATGTGTCTGGTATAACGAAGCCGAATACGCTTCGCTGGCGTAATTTACTTCGACCAAATTCCCGCAATACATCGACCTAATACGATGATATTTTATTCCTTGTACTCCACGCTTCTGAACCGAAAGAAAATTCCTGACTCGAGCAGTCATCCCGGAAATTTGATACGTGCTGGATACGTTTCAAGAACAATTGAAAATTCTTCGTCGTTACTAATTTAAGAAGATTGAATCCTTGTAAATGCAAGTTCTGAATTTAGAAGTTCAGAAAAATTGCAGATACGATTCGTCAGAGAGATTGAACTCTTTTTTTTTGATTATTAAGTTTTACAGTTTTGGTGAAATTTGAAAATTAGATACACCTAATTTGTATGCTTTGTTTTTTTTTTTTTTGTTTCCAACGAACATATGTAAGCTTTCCTCCCCGCGCACGTCGTGAACAAGAAAATAAAAATAAAGATGCTGTATTGAAAAGCCAAAAGCTCGTCACGTCGAGCCAAAAAACACTTTGGTACACAAATGTTTTCTGAGAGAATATTTTATACAACGCGTTCGATTTGAGGGGATAAAGGATAAACCGATAACGAGTTTCGAACATCCCTTTGTCTCGGGCCGGAGAGAGAAGGACGAGAGATGAAATGAGGAGGAGAGAGAGAAAGAGAGAAGGACGAACGTGTCCCCGATATCTTTCTGAATCGAAGCCAGAAGAATAGAAATTGTATAACGTGTGTGGCATACAGGCATACAGGGCGTCGGTGAATACTCTCGAATATACACCAACAGCTACAGATGCGAATAAGGTACAGAGTAGGGGCTATAAATACTCATGCCTCACACTTCGAAGTTCATTGATTTTCCATGTAGCTCGTTCAGAGGCGGCCAGAGTCTCTACTTCTCCCTTCTCCCTCCCGCCCCCGTCTTCGATTCTCCCTGCAGTCGAGCCAACCTCATTTTTACATCACTTTCCGTTGCCTCTTCTTCTTCCTTTCGTCTCACCCCAACACGAATACTTTTCGAGATACACGATAGCAAGCATCATCGACTTTCACGAGGGGCAGTGTGTAGATTTTCCGACGATTCTCTTGTATATCCTGCGTGTCCCGTCACTGCTGACGTATGCACGTCTCCATTCACACTGGAATACCGGTTTTCACGGATACGGAGTATTCCAGCTTCACCAGTTTAGCTTATACAGATTTCAAACGGCAGTCGTTCAAAGTTGACCAATGGGATCGAGGCTGCGTTCGCTTACGCCGCCGCTGATTGGTCGGCGGTGAGCATGACCGTTATTTTTCGTCTCTCTCCGCTGTGCGATTGGCCAACTTCAGAGTGTTCCAATTTGAAACCTATGAGACTATGAAGACTTTCACTGACGGAATTTCGGCTCTTTTTTCTCGCGGAAAATATGGAAATAAGCTCGGAACGAAAACGAGGTGTGAAAAACAAATTTCACGAGAATGCGAAACTCGCGTGGACGTATCTATGTGTGTGTGTGTGTATTTTATCCTCTTATTCCGAACGATTTGACAGGATCGCGATTCGACGATTGGTTTGAAATTGCTTTAGGAAGCTATCTGTATACTTTTGCACCTCGAAAGTGGGAGGATGATGTGGCGATTGTACATGTATCTGTATTATGACCTACTGAGCCCATACATATTATATATATGCATATAACCTTAAAACACGCCGCCTTTGGCGTTTTTAACGTTCGTAGATCGAAAGTGCGGTGGTTTCGTTTGGTAGGTTCGTTTTTCTTTTTCTCTTTTTGTCAATCTTTATATTTTACAAGTATCGAATTCCCCACCCCTCGAGGCCCCCTCTCCGAAAAATCTTGTGTCAATCGGATTGCTCGATTTGAAACTCAGCGCCGAGCGAGCCGCTTGATTCTATATTGATCATCCCGCCGTATTCCCTTGATTATTCCGCGGGACGGAAATTGAACGGAGTTCGCTGCGGCCTTTTGTTCCCATCAGCCTTTTCTCCTCCTCCCCCCTCCCTCCGCTGCCGCTACGGCCCGTTCTTAATTTGAAAGATCTGTCATTTGTTACAACGCAAACAACGATTTCCCTTATCGATATTGGAGGGGCGGTAGGTTCGCGACCCTTGAACTGCCATGCACCCCAATTCTGTTTATCGCGTTGTCTTTTTTTAGCGTGTTCGAGCGCGTGCGCGCGTGATTGTTCGATATTTTCACTGCTTTGCGTTTTTTTATCTTTTTCATTCTTTCTTTCTTTCATTCTTTCTTTCTTCAATTCCCCGGTCGTTGCCGACCGAAGAAGAGAACGACAACGATGAAATGAGCATAAAGATAAAAGTGAAAATATTACGACTATACAACGGCAGATAGGCGACCCTTGGATATATAAATTTTCCCACAGTGTTTTGCGGCGTAAACTATTATTATACCACAAATGTATATACGTATATAACGTTTCCTCATAAAACTACCTTTAGGGCCGAGAGACACGATCATCAACGAGAGACGATACGCCAACAACTTATATCGTAAAAGTATCCACACATCAGCTTGCATATTCCATGCCTCGTTTAGCGGCGTTCAAGCACTTTCAATATCGCTGCGGAAGAAGGTGTATCGGAACATATTATCACGCAACCCTGTTTCAAACGTCGCCAATTCTTCGACACTCACTATTCGGCCCTTCTCCTCTGATCCTTTTCAACCGACTCCAACGAGCGTTGTCGAGACCCTCTCTGGAAGCACTGAATGATCGTTGACTTATCACTGCTGCAGGATCGAGGGGGATGTGTACAAAGATACTTCACCGTTGTTTGCACGTCCTCAGACTCGCTTGTCGTTGAAGTTTGCCAAGCATGGAATGGAAATGTGGCTCTCGTTGTCATGACGATTTTCGCATCCTTCATTTCCCCGTTTTCTCACCTCTCTATTTTTCATTTCAAAGGTTTTCTCGGGACGAAATATTACGTCATAAAAAAAATCGAATAAATCAAACCCTTCGAGGATTTTGTGCAAACAGTTTCATCGCGATTTCACACGGATATCCGTATCCACACCTCGCGAAGAATTAGTTAGGCAAACTTTCTCGCGGCGGCGTTAAAATTTCACACCGATTCATTAATTTACGGTCGCGAGACGAGCGGCGGTTGGTGCTATTAGAGAAAATGCGCGAAAATTTTACACTGCTGTACCCTTTCCCAGTTGGCGAAACTTCAATTTAGAAAACGAGTTGAAACTAGGAGTTGTTGGAACGTACAGACGGCCACCGTTATGCCAGTTAATGAAGATGAAAAAACTTTCGAGCGACGAATCAGCTTCCCACGTAA
Source organism: Neodiprion lecontei (assembly GCF_021901455.1). Taxonomy (NCBI): domain Eukaryota; kingdom Metazoa; phylum Arthropoda; class Insecta; order Hymenoptera; family Diprionidae; genus Neodiprion; species Neodiprion lecontei. The sequence goes on along the minus strand of NC_060261.1, from coordinate 43,130,498 downwards.
AATAATAATAATAACATCAACAACAACAACAACAATAATAGTAATAATAACAATAATAATAATAATAGTAGTAGTAGTAGTAATAGTAATGTTGTAATCGCAGTCCAGACTATTCAATTAGCATCGCGGACTGTGAGACGGAGGACATATTTTTTTTGTAACGTCCAAACTTACAGAAACACAACAGGTATAACGTTTACGTCACACAGTCGATATTCTCGTTACACTCCTCGCAATTTAGTTTATCGGCCAGAGAGATGAAATTGGCTCAACTATACACCATTCATTCCTCCCCTCCCCCCCCCCCCCCCCATGTTGTGTACGAAGATAACAGATGCGTGGAATTAAATCATTGATCGTAAAAATCTGTCCGTGTGTGTATAAGGCTTATTCTTGTATCTATATTGCGCATCGTGAAATACAGCAAGTGCTCCCGTAACTGACAGAAACCTCTCGATTTTTTAATCAACGTCGAAGTTCTGCTGCTGCTGCTGTTATCTGTGGCGGGAATGCGAAACATGCAGTTCAATTATTGGGTAGGGTTCTAGCAGAAATATTTTCTCTCCTGTTTTCACTCACTTCTCACGCTTAATTAAACTTGACGAAATCGTTTGAATTTTGGATTTTAGGATACTCGGTGTAAAGCTGATGTCTTATTTGTTTAGTTCAGTGCAATGGTTGATTTTTTACGTTTGATAGTTGAAATTGTTCTGTCCCTGGTTACAGTGATTTATTACTGTTCAGATAATATCTGAAGGGAAAACATGCGAATCACCCAAAGAGTTGAGATTAAAATATTCCAAATGACATATCTGTTCCTGTTTTAACTCATCGCTCTCCATTCACGGGTATTAAAACCGTTCCAATTACGAAAATTTTAATTGGCTGCGGGAAGGAATTTAAAATCGTGCATTTTCGTTCGCGCTGCGACACGAGGGCAGAAAAAACAGTGTAGCAAACAAAAATCGTGCAGAATTTAATACTTGTAAGCTACATGTTATCCGCAGTCCAGTTAATTGTTAGCTTATGCAAATTGAAACGTGAAATTCCTGCAGCCATTCAGTCGGTTTAGTGATATATTATACAATATATAAAATTGTAGGACGTAAACGGGTAACGACGTCATTCGCAGACGCTTCAAAAGCGGCGTTAGAGCGAATATAGAATGAGAAAAAGCGAGGCACTTTTTTATATTCAGTACATAAATAAAAAATGAGAGTAAAGGTAAGAAGAAAAAGGCATGGAATCGCGTCCGTTCCCTGGACGAATTTTTCCGGGAAAAAGTAATCTTGGTGAAATACATTTTTCGAATTCGCAGAGAGGGAGAGAAAAGGGGGGAGCAAAATCGGCCAAAGAGGAAGAGATCGCTTATATTTAATTCAATTTATTATTGCGCTCGGTGTTTCGCGCTTCGCGTTTTCCCGCGAAATTCCGACTCGTGACTTGCGGGCAGACGGGCGAAGAACCCGCGTGATGTTTGGCCCGATAGATGCGAGCTCCGGGCAAGCCTGTCGAAGATTAATGACGTTCTGCCGTTGGCGCGTACCAACCAACCCAGCAACCCCTGTTTCAGTCCTGTATCACGTTCCCGGCAGGCAGTCAAGGGCCCATTCCTCAGCCCCCATAACCGGCACGTATGGCACGCATCTTCCGACTCTGTTCTTCGTTCCATCACCGAATGAATAATTAAGTCCTATCCCACCAACTGTGATGCAACACCGATGCGTATTTCTCGGCGTCGGGATCCTTATGCGAGCGTTGCGAAGTGGTTATGTAGGGTTTCTTTTGCGTACAGATCCCGATACCGACAGTTTACCGATATTTCATCCGCTTTCCAGCTCAGACACAAACCCTTTTTTCCAATGATCGATAAAGTAGACCAGAGTGGGGATTAACTCTCAACTGCAAAAAAGGGTTTGTGTCTGAGCTGTGAAGCGGCTGAAATGTCGGTATCGGGAGCTGTACGTAGAAACGATCCTGTATACCTGCTTTACGAGGAGTCGAAAGTGGAGAATTTTTCGATCATTCCATCACCGAGATAGCCGCACGTTGAGTACTTAACAAATTCATGGATTACTTAGCTACGATGATTTTCTTAAGAACTCAAGAACAAAAGTAACCAAGGTAGTAAAACATCATTTCTCATAGGATTTAAGATGAAAAGTCGATATCTAACACGTGCTGATTGTTTATAAGTTCAGTAAATTTGATGAAAATGCGATTCGTGACCACGTTGTAATGAAATTAACAAAATAAAAGTTGCTGTTGATATTCCATTCACCAACCCGCTTAACCCGGAAATTCTCTCCCTGTTTACTTGCTCGCTAAAGTTTCCTGAACCATGGCTCTTCTAATCAGGCGATACGATACACTGCAAAAGTAACGATCACGAGTTAAAATTCTAAATGATCAAAGTTTAGATAGTGAGCATGGCGTCGGATCTGATCACTCCGAATAGCGCAGAAAACTCGGAACGGTGAAACTTCGGAATGGTTATAATTATCGTAAAATTTCTCGCAATAAGGTGGAAACAAACGATAGTACCTACGTAACTGATCGGAAATTCGGACTTACTCGGAATCTTTTTAATTAGTATTCCGTAAGAGGTTGTCCATGAATTTCTGAAAATGTGCGATCGTTCCCGCAAGCATCTACTCTGGACCAGGTCATTCCATTGGACACTAACAGACTTACGCATGGTCCTCCCCTCAATCAGCGACGATGATCTAGGACCGGAAGGTGAAGGGTGCCCTGACTATTTCCGTTAATTTACCGGACTCCCATCTGCAGTGCAGTGCAAACTTCATCGGGAAGTCCGATCCTCGCCCGGTTGGCTAGGCGAGAGTCGAGCTGCAGTCTAGGTGTCTCATTCCAGTGGCCAGTAGTGAGGTGAATTCCAATCGATGCTGCATTTGGGTCATTATGACAATGAATGATAATCGATGCAACGAAATACGCTGCGATTCGGATAATGAAATAGAGGTTACCAAAGCCGGGCTTGCAGTACGTGCCATCGAATGACTCGAGCTCCAATGATGTTGATCATCGACACTTCGACCTCGTGTGGTCGAGGCGTTTATACCGACCCGTGACAAGTCAGCGGAGTCAGAGCTGACATCGCGTGTCCATAAATCATTTCCCGGTACTTTTCATTCCAGCATTAATATTACGTTGAATAGACTCACGATCTCCTCGAGTTCTCAGATATCTGTAATACGTAAACCTGTAGATATACAGTAGTGACTGTAGAGTTTCTATTATAATCGAAGCACGCCACCGTCTCTCTGAACGAAGGTATTACACAAGTAGGACTCGTCCTGGAAGTTGATAAGTCATAGTAAATCACTTGAAGTTATACGGTGGAGAAGAGAGAAACTACGTTGTTGGTGCTGAACGCGGACGTTTATCAAATAATATACCGAGAGGGACGTAAGATCTCATCGTATTTTCTGACAACTATCGACTTTCTTTACCATCTACTCGAATGGAGGAAATGAAACGGTAGCAATTTCTACTGATTGAAAATATATCGAGTGCTTAAGTCCAAGCTGGAAAACGGTTAAAACGGGAAAATTAAAAAACGGAGATTTATAATCGATGACCGATTTGAGTTCGACTGAATTGTATGAGGAAAAAAGGAGTGGAAAAAAAAATTGAAAGCTTGATTTTCATTGAAACGATTCGGTAATTAGTTGATTGAAACCGGCTAGAATGCTATGCAACTTTTGTTAATGCCAAATTCGTAGAATTTCATCTAATTTCAATAGCTCATTGTACCCAAAAATTAATCCTACGCGTATGACCTGACATTGAATTCTGAAGAAACGATTACCTCATGAAATTCATGATCAGTTTGTTATGCGCAACTTGTATTGATTTTAGGAATATTGTATGTTTTGGTAAATTGAAGAATCAGGTAAAAATTAATGTTAAGATAATTTATAAATACCTAATACGTCTTAACGTAAGCGAGCTGTGATTTGTTGGAATTCAAACACTTTTTGTTAATGCCAAATTTCTACAGTCCATTTAATTTCAATGATTAATAGCTCAGTTTGTGCATTGACTGTAAAACTGATATATTCGAAAAGTAAGCACACACGTTTATTATTTGAGATTTGTATTGATTTCAGTTATAAGTTATTTTTTTTATTATATAAGTTAATTTATAGCTAAGTCATTTACAAACAAAACGAGGTATCCATATTCGTCAAAACTGGACATACGATACAGTTTCGTGAAAAAATACGAAGTTTCACGACGTTTATAAAATTGTTGACAACTGCAGAGTTCTTTTCGTCACAATCTTTTACTTTTTCTAATTTCAATGAATCTTTAACTTCTCAAGTCTATAGAATACAGAAAACAAGTTTTTGGAGAAATGTCCGTCTGTCCAAAACTCCCGCGATTATCGCGGAAACGGGTCAATGAAGAAACCTGAAACGTAGAGGATTTAACAACCAAATGATGGACATGAAAAATCACCATGTCATCTTTAATTTGAACTCAGTTCTCAATGTTTTACCGACCAACCTGTACTTTTTCCTCCTTATTATTTTTTCTAAATAAACAACCATGTCCTTCCATCCTATCTATTTTATTTCTCATTTGGTTACCACGCCTCTCAGTTTCAGATTTTTCATCCAGTCGCTTTCGAGATTATCGAGAAAGTTTGTCGACCAGACTGACAGATTCTTCCCTTTTGACGGTGACGAAAGGTTCGCGGAAAAAAGTATTTCACCGGCTTACTTTCTTTCTCCACGCATACCGAGGCTGCAGAATAATCCGAAGGCGAGAGAGCAGAATCACTCTCAATTTCTTCGTCCCGCTCCCAATGCGCAGCTGTGCAGGAGGCGAGATAAGAGAAGAATAGAGAGTGAAAGTAAGACGCTGCATGCACGATCCAGCGTCAATAAGGCATGCCAAACAGGCTTGCCCGCGGGGTAACGGAGCGCACACTCCGTAACCCGTAGCCCGCATCCCGTAGTCCGTAATCCGTAATCCGTAACCCGTATCAGTTATTGATCTCGGTAAAGCAGAGGATGTGGGCCGCGATGTCGTCTGCTGGCCTTTGATTGCGTCCAAAGCCGCGGAGCCGCGACTCGAAGATCCGTCTCCTCTTGCTGGGGCGATTTTCTGTCGACCGGAAAAGGTATACGGACTGCCATTTCCGTTCCAAGTTCGAGCTTGGCCAGCATCCTCTGCTCCGGCGATAAACCCTCTCTCCCAAGATTCCTCTGTTTTCCTACCGTCCGTGCTATCCAGTTTCCACAATCCCTCAAACGTCAAGGTTTGAACCGTTTCTTTTTCCTTTTTTTTTTTACTTTTACCCTAACAGAGATCTAATGGATATGCTTTCCATGCTACTTTGAATTATTTTCTTTCTTTCGATCGATTTGCGAAATGCTAAAAAAAAACGAGACGTCAACGTTTATGGAAATGGAAGCACAATGGGAGATAAAAAAAAAAACAAAAAAATACCGAGAACGGAAGGTTTTCCAGGTTTATTTTATGAGGATTTTTGAGATCCCAACGCGAAATAGCTCGTGTTTCAAACGCTAGGCTCGCAAGCTCGCTCCACCTGTGATAAAGGGCGCCGGCAAAAGTGGGTACCCATGTCCCGCAGGATATAATACGGCTAGCAACCGTCGGCCGAGACACAATGGAATACATATTACACCATCAGCCTACATGTTGCGGGGTAACGCAATACCGTAGTACGTACGTAATTCGAGGAAAAAAACTGCGTGTCGAATGAAAGCTTTGATACCCTGAATGGTGCTTTTATTGCGAATCAGTGGGCTGATTGAACGGTGCAGACGAATTAACCGTCTCTTCGATGCGGCAGAAACGTGGAATTCCTTGTGGTTTTCAAGTCTATCATTCGATTTGTGGAAAAGTAACGGTGACCGCGTCACATCCACAAAGCACTTCGTTTTCCATTCGTGATATATTTCATCTTGATATCAAATATACGTCAAAAGCGGAGCTGGGCCAAGATTGATTGTTCGATGCGTATAATAATAACATCGATTCTTTCGCTGACTTGTGGCCTCACAGTTGTGAAATTACGGGGGTCGTCTGGTGTGTAGGGTGTTTTTTTTTAATCCTTTTTGGGGATTTTTTTAAGGCAAGTCATTCAAATTAAATTTATCTTCATTTTCACGTTATATTTATTGACATTTAAGCAAACTTTTTGATTTTTTTCAAGACGAAATATTGAATATAACCTAATGTACACTGCCGGATAGGAACGTAAGTTAAAAAAAAAGTGTAGACATGATATATCAAAAAGCACTAGACCGATCCTGCTGAAATTTTTACAGCATCTTCATTATATCTATACCTATCGCGTGAGCTAGGATAATCGTGATTGCTTTGGTAGTTTTTGTTTTACGATAAAACATTTGAAATTTACATTTTTTTCGTATTTGTTTAGCTCGTAAAACGAAAACTATCAAAGCAATCACGATTATCCTAGTTCACGCAATAAGGAGGTACAGGTATAATAAAAATGTTGTAAAAATTTAAGCAGGATCGATCCAGTGCTTTTTGAGATATCATGTCTGGACTATTTTTTTACGTACGCTCCTATCGGACACTATACATTAGATTATATTCGATATTCGGACTCGAAAAATTTCACAAAGATTGTTAAAATGTAAATAAATATGATGTGAAAATTGTGAGAAATTTTGTAGCAACAGTTTGCCTTAAAAAAAAAAACACCCAAAGAACCTTTAAAAAAAACAGCCTTACACCAGACGACCTCCTTAAAATTGCGAATCCGCAAAATATTTGAGGGTGTAAACAGTCAGGAGATAATCATCGGGTTGCGTTAATCCGCGAAATTGAGATTTTAGCTCGGGTTTACGGCGAGTATGCGTGCCTTCCCAAAAATTAGACACTAACTCGGTGTTAGGATATAACGAGAGCGGTAATGAATTGGGGTACGAAGGTAAATCAAGCCGCGTATGCAGATAACTCAATATTACCAGCCCCGCATGACTTCGTGTATAGCTATGCAAAGCGTACAATGTTATACGCCCGAGAAATCGTATCACGTTATCAATTATTCGTTTCACCCTCCGTTAGGTTAATATTTAATTACCAGAGCCGGAAAAAAGGGAATAGAGAAAATTTATTACTCGACGAGAGGTGGGCTTACAGGGGTGGAAAATGCGATTGCAACCGATAAGGTAATTTTCGTGCATCGTGTTACATAGTATACGTATACATGTAATATACATCCCACGGTGAGAGGGAAAATGTAGGTTAAAGAGGTAAAACCGCGTACTTTTAAACTTAGTTTTCTTGCTGCAGCGTGAAAGCGGGAAATTACGTAGAATGTGTATAAAAAAAAAAAACAGTGAAAAAATTTGAATCAAGGCAAAAAACGAGAAACTCGTTCAAAAACCGCGCTAGTAATTTGTCCACGAAAGCGCATCGCTCAAAGTTGACGGCTTAGCTAATTGCACCCACTGAAAACCGTAAATACTTGGGCTTTTCAACGGCTGGATGAAACGCACTTTGCCCGGGAAATGCAAAAAGCGTGAAACGCAAGCTGGATGCGATAAATCCCGCTGTCGCGGTGTAGACGCGAGGCTAAAATAATCACTGCGGATGTACGTATAACATGGGAAAGTTAATGAGAAATTTTTCAAATTATACCATCGACTGCGATTGAATCGCAGAGTAGTCGGTGAATATCTTACCTGCAAAAATCCCCCGACGCATGTTGTCGCGTTTGCCAAAACGCCGACCTTGAATTTTTTGAAACGTACACGAAGAATCCACTCTCGGGGCGTCCCGCGAAATGACCGAAAGCGATACCAGCAGGTCAAGGGTCGACCCCAAGTAGCGGCTGTCACCGCGGGGCTGGAGACGTCTTCGTAAATGTCCACAGTTTTATTGCAATGGTCCCTCTCGGCTGAAAATAATTGTCAAGAAGAATCGGTGAGATTGGACGGGCAAAAGTTTGACATCGGTAAAAGTAAAACTACAGTGTAAGCTGAGTGTACCAATTACTGGCACTTTTATTTACCAAAATTAGAAATTGAGGGGCAGAAGTTGTGAATTTCTCGATGACTAAAGCCAATCGCTAGAGGATCAGACACTGCAAATTTATTTTTTGATAATTTTATAACCGAGGATCGGACAGATACGCAACCAAAAAAGGTCAATAAGCAGTACATTTACCTTATTAACTTCATACGCAGAATGACAAAAGTATCGTTGCACCAACGAACGATCACGAATTTTCGGAAATATTGTTGCTGACGCGTGGATCGACGCAGCGAACGTGTACAGGTGTATAATATCAGTCGGAATATCAGTGATACCTGTAGGCTCTACGAATATGTTTATCTAATTTTCTCGATTAGTATCGATGTTTGCATTTCCCCTGTACTCGGACCGGTGTAGCTCAGTCAGCCGTTCGTATTGATACACGTTCATTCGCATGCAGAGAAATTCGTATATCCGTATATTTAACGGGCACGGTATTAGCTAATGGATTGTTCGATTCTATTCTATACGTACAACATCGGTTTGAATAAGCCAGGCATGTAACGACGTACTGCTCGGTGGAAAATGAGTGTACTTCAATTATGGATGCATGGGACGGACAGTCGGAACGAGAAATTAGTGACTATCCAAAGAAAACTTGGTAAATCACACGTTTCTATAATGTCACTGTGTTCGGTTTATACGTGTAATAAAAAATAAAGAATGAAAAAAGTACGCGCGATGCAGTGAAATAATTTAAAATACTGTTTTAACATGCTCTTCCAAATAACGGTGATTCTTTCATTCAGATAATTGAACTCAATTACCTTCGATTCAACTCTTCAGATGTTAGTCCAATCATTTTCTCGTTTCGACGTATATTGTACCCTTTTACCCTTACATGCACCCTTGAATAAAATAGTTGTAACTTTAATTGTCGGAAATTGATATTTTCGACGCCTCGAATCAAACCGATCAAGATCAGTTTCAAAATAAATGATTCGCTGAGAGGACAAAACGAATTCGATTCAGGTATTTCTCCTTTTATGTCCCGTTTGTTTTTCGCTTCAATTCGGCGCCGTCTGTTAAATCGAAGGAAAATCCCGGATACATAAAACTGAGGTAAAAATGGGTTGACGTAAATCGTGGAATTTCCTCCCAGAGCACGTGCAGCCGCGTGAGCTCGACGATAAACACTGTTTGTGTAAGACGCTGGCGGCGTCTATTCCGGGGGTTGCAATATCGCGTCATATCATGCAGCAGTGCACTTAGCCGCTTGCAGCTCCCCCAGAAACCCGGATGAAGATATCTCGTGTACATAGATCACAGCTGTTCGTGTGCCGCACGTATGCTCGCAACACTGCACATATGTATACGGGGCGTTCCACGTCAAATTTGCAATCCGTGTACCTCGGTCCCTTGGATTTTTATCAGTTTTCAGTACGACGTTGCAACCGACTCAAAGGGGTCGCGGAATATTTTTTGACATTTTTTTAGCCACCGGTGACATGAGAAAAAAATTAACAAACCAGTTCAGGAAATGTCCTTTTTAAAAATCTGAAAAAATTCACAACGATCTTATGATTTAAAATATGATTCTTAAGCATGGCACGATAATGGAATCTCAATATTTACTATTTCGTTCGCAAGTTTCTAGTTTTTTCATATGGGAATTGCTTTTGCTACCTTATTTTTCACATGCCACGATCTTAATAGATTGCGGAATCGCGTTCTTTTCATGATTCCGTGATCCTTTTTGATCGGGGAAAATCATATTTTAAATCATAAAGTCACCGTAAATTTTTTCAAATTATTATATTAAAAATATGGCGTTTCGGAATTGGTTTTTTGTTTTTTTTTTTTTTAAACGTCACTGTTGGCTAAAAAAATGTGAACAAAATTCCGAGACCCCCTTGGGTCGGTTGCAGCATCATACTAAAAAATTATCAACATCGAAGGGATTGAGGTACGTGGGTTGCAAATTTGACGTGTAATGCCCCATATACACATCGTATACCCTTGTATTCCTATACAGTATGCACACGTATTATAAGCGAGTACGGCGAACGGGGAAATATTCGCGTGCTGGAATAGCGGGTGACGGTTAAACCGGGCTAATTTAAGTTAACTGGAGGCAATCAGCTCGGCACCTGATTACTCGCGTGATTAAAAACCGAGCAAAGCTCGTTAAATTCACAGGTCGACCGTCGCGCCGCCAAATGGCGAATAGTCTCGTACTTTCAACCGCTAAAAAGGGAATGAAAAATTCTCGTCTCTTCATGCCGCCATGGCTGTTCTATTGCGCTAGTCCATAGACAGCCGAGGATCAAAGTAAAGGACTCGGTTAATCTGTCATATTGATCTGCATCCGGATTCAGTATCATCTTTTTGCCTATTTAATCATCGAGTTTTTCTCCGGTTTCCGATCATTCATCTGGCACATTTCACTGTCGGTCGGTGACCGAAATTGTGCAAATCAACCTTGTCGCCGGATTTGCTACTGCTATCGATGAAAATTCGCGTCATTGAAATTGACTCGAGGAATTTTTGTCATCGTCTTTGGAGCGTTTAAGGGTCGCTTCATCCCTCCGCAGCAGCTTTACTTTGAACCTCGCGTTTCACAACGTCAAATAAGCCATCGGGTAAATATTGAGCCATGAGTTTATTCACCGTAGATCCTACGGAGTAGATCGTTCGCACGAGGAGACGTTTGACGAGACCAGCTGAAAGATTAAGAAGCCTGAGGCTGCAGCGGTAGCAGATGATGAAAAAAAAAAAAAAACCTCAAAGTTAATCCAAACCTGACAGTCGAAAAATGTCAGAAACGGAACAGACTACTCCAATCGGAATTCAAGGGGATCGAACGAGCGACATAATAAAACGATTCGGAGAGTAAACTGAAAGAGTAATTCACTGCTATGATTTGGAATGGAAACAATGTTCCCTTCGCCAGTAAATCAATTTTCCATTTTCTTTGAACAGTAAAAATAAAACCTTCGCCACGTGATTTTGAAAGGTTAAATGCACGGATTTAGTGCGACGAGTGCCGAGTAAAAAAGGATATCGATAAAAAGAATAGAAGAGAAATCGAAGAAAGGACTCAGAAAAAGACGTGGCGTTGAGCGATGAGCTTAAAAATTTTACAGCCCGTTTCTCGTTCGAACAAATTACGATTATTATTATTATACACACGGCTGATGAACTTGGAGAACCGTCTTCCAGTATTTTGTTTTTTTTTTTCCCAGATATAACGCAACGGTCAAAAGTCAGCTAACAGACACTTTTTGAAGAAATGTCAGGTATGCTGGTGAGAAAACTCTGACTCAATCATATTGTCAGAGGGAAATGCAGTCAAGGCTAGACTTGCGTACAGTATCGTCGACTTTTTTTCTTTCCTTGCCGTGTTCTTACATTTCGATTTATTCATCTCACAAAGTCTAGAAAAATAGCGTAGTGCAATTTGCATCGTAGCTGCTTGAAATTGCCCAGCTTATAAGTTGGGGTCGGGGCTATGAGGAGAAAAAAAACATGATTAATTCGTATAAACCGAGTGGAATTACGCCCATCATTGCCGGAGGAAGGGAGGAAGGAGAACTCCGGGTTCTATACGATGAAGAATGTCGATACTATCGGAGGATTAGCAATAAAGTAGAGAATTTAAGATACGGAGGATCAGCTGGGCGGGTGTATAAGCTGTATAGATATAATACTTGAGAATCGCGATTTATCCGGCTTCTGACTGCTGCCTCTGTGCATTCCCTCCCCCTACAGATACGTGTATATCGAATTGCACTCGGAGCAGAGTGGAGACTGTGCTTCTGAGTAGCTTGCGGCGAACGCGACGACGAATTGCAGGAAAGAAAAAGAACGGCGGAAAAATAAAGGAAAAGAAAAGAAATAAAGAGACCGAAGCGGGAGAGGAAAACGTCCAGTCCGCGCTCGATGGAAAGTAATAAAATCCACTCCACGCAACTCCATGAACTTTATTATATATAATATCAAGCTGTCGGTGTCAAGTTTTTTTAAATTTTGTTATAATAGAAAATCGCAACAACCGACGTCGATCCTGTTTCACTCGAAGTACGATATCAACGATACAAATGCATTCGATCGGTAAAATGGCTGATTAGCAACGGGCGGTTTTCCCTCTTTCTTGAGCGATATTCGTGATGCAACAAGCGCAAATTTTTAAGCGTTTAAATTTTTAAACACAGCGCCATTTCTTTAAGGCTGAAAGTTGACAATTGATTGACTGACAGGTACGCACACCATGCGAGTCGCACCCACGCCTTAGCGCCGTTTCCATCTTATTCCGGAAATTGCCAAGCTGATTGAAACGGAGCCGATAGTTTGTTCGATTGTTTAACAAAAAATTGATATCAAAAAAAAAAAAAAAACAAATTAATGCTTGGGTTAGATTGTAAAATAAAAGTTCGCTATCAAACTAACGTATTTTTTTTTCTTCTTTTTCCGACAATATGAAGTATTCGTGACGGATGCGAGTATTCGTCACATCACCAGCAATAAGTCACAGGTACATAGGAGAGAGTTGCGTTGCAACGTTTCGTTTATATTATCCGGCCGTTCCAGAGGCCACATGGGAGAAACGAAGATCGATCTGCCAGACCGTTGGAGAAAAAGCTGGTAGAGCCAGACGAGGCAGGAACCAGCTCGCAAAATACGGAGACACGCGAGTACTCCGCGTAACAACAACCCTTCATGGAGCACACTGTGCGCGACGTAACCGCGACTCGAAGGTGCTCGAGTTGCGACCGTTGCGACAACAGGATCGTAAAGCTGCTCCCACACTCGATGATAAAAGGGAATAAGAACCGACGGGGGTTTACTGGTTAATCCCCGACAGTCGTATTCGCCTCCTTCCTCCTCCTTCCGCCTCTGCCTTCTTTCCTCCGCCCTTCGAGTAGGTATACCCTTCGCCAACCCGGCCGCAGATACGACTGATTCTCGACGAGTCGTAGGAGCAAGCTCTTGTTGTTGTTTGGCAAACGCAAACGCAGACCAGAAATCAAACACAGGTCGGTATGACAATTGCGAGTGTCGGGGATTGAGAGTTCAACTAGCTGTAGGATGAAGGATTCGGCATCGTTGATAGAACGTTCGGTCCAATTCGCTTTTTTTCATTATATAGAATGCGGCATTCCTGCGCGTGAAATTAGCAGTCCGTGTAACTCGCCCCCTTCGATTTTCATCATTTTTTAGTATGATGTTCTTGTCAGACCAAATGAGTCTCGGGAATTTTGACACATTTTTTTAAAAATGTCGTTTTTGGAATTTGTTTTTCGATTTTCTTCCAAATATCACCAGTGGCTAAAAAAAAATTTGAAGCGAATTCCGAGAGAGATCATACCAAAAAAATGATCAAGATCGAAGGGAGTCAGGTATGTACATGGGCTGCTAATTTGACTTGAGTCGACTCAACTATTTGGTTGTACGCGTGGTTTCATGCTGCCAAATATTCGACGGTATCTGTCGGATCAACATATTCGGTCGATTAAATATATCTACGGAAACTTGACCTACACCTTCGACTCGATTCAATCAAAGGATTTCGTAATTTGCATCTAAAAGCAAGCGAACGAATCAGTTTCAATTGATCGACGACGGAGTAAGTAAAGATTAAATGCTTCGACAAGGTGGTCATGGGTATTATTGAAAAGCAATTCACATCCGCATACTCAAGATACGATCGAGAGGTAATATTCAAAGAAGGAAATAAAGAAGTTGACGAAACGATGACCGATCATTACATAGTTTGGTCAGTGGTTACAGGCAGCTCGTCGTGTCTTATCGTCGATAAAACAGAGGGTTGATGGCTGGTGTCGACCGGTCCATTAAGCTCGATGTTCCGCCGGTGACAAAAACCCGGCAGCGGGCGGATTATTCGGCATGCATTGATTACACGGCTTCACCGGCAAGCTCTGTGAAACACCGGTTTTCCTGCATTCGCCCGCTAATGACACCGCACGATGGCCGAGCATTGTCCCGTTCCTGGGCATCAAACTACCAATATACGTCTAGCCGTCGGAATTTAGTCGGGTAGGTACACTAATTTTCGAGTCCGACCATCGAGAGCCGACGACGCATGGCAGGAGGCACAGTTTGCTTTTACCACAGATCCTTTGAACCCCGTTTTTCCCATTCCTTTTTCATTCGCTTCGGTCCTTTCGCAGCGCAATATTAAGAAATCACAGACACGCAAACGGCGATGTGAGATAAGTGTGCCGGTGATCGACACGTTTAGACCCAATTACCGAACCTCGTATCTTCCAAAATTACAAGTTGGAGGCACAGACTGTGAATTTCTCTATGACTAAAGTGTGAATCGCCGGAGGTTTAAACACTGTAAATTTATTATTTCGTAATCTTACAACCAAGGATCAAACAGATACAACCTGTAACTGGGACACTCACCTTATCAACCGACCCATTGCACCGGGGAAATTATTACAAGTATAACAAACACTGTCCTTCCGTTTCCGGAGCACCTGCGTAATAGGCGTGTGTGAAATAGAGAATGGGAAGGTCGAATGGTCGAGGATAGGCGGCACTTCGGTGAAAGATGACTGTGGGGCTGAGAGAAGATTAGAGACTATTAATGGGGGAATAGGCGCTTGAGTCCAAGGCATACCTGGTAATTAATTTCCCTTGAACAAGGCAAATGCCTCTATTGTACCGAGCTTACACTCTGCAACGGAACTAAATGGGGATCGGCAATCCCGAAACCGTCGGGCAAAAACAGGTACCACTAATCCGGGCTCGCGTTAGTTGGTAAACCGTTGATAAAAAAAAGCGATCTTTAGTTATAGCTGTTCGGTTGTAATTTATAGTCGAGTAAGTATGTGTGTACCTACAGTTGTTATACCGGATCGGCAAAACATCCGAGTTTCGCGTGCTTGGCTCCGGGAATTCAACGCGATTGCGTAATTACCTTACAGCACGGTGAAATATAGCCTCCTTCATTTTGCGGTATAATAAAACTCTAAAAGGTGCTCGCGTTATCTTTACTGTATATGCCTACACCTACTCGCCTAGTTGATCCACCGGATAATCACCTCGCACGAGATCGCGGAGCTGCTGTATGTACGTATGGGGCAACCCGTGCAATTTCGATCTGGGTCTGACCCTTGACCTCTCGGATTGGGTTCGCAATTTTTCACAAGATTGTTCTCACTTTGAAAGGCGCTCGGTTTTTTTTTTTTAGATTTTTTTGACTCGATTTGAATGTTCTAGAATTTTTTAAACACGATTTTATCGATCGACACTATTTGAAAATCTGAAAAATCGAATAAATAGTGTCGATCGATAAAATCGTGTTTAAAAAATTCTAAAACATTCAAACCGAGTCAAAAAAATTAAAAAAAAAAACCGAGCGATTTTCAAAGTGAGAAAAATCTTACAAAAAATTGCGAACCCAATCCGAGAGGTCTAGGGTCAGACCCAGGTCGAAATGGTATGACCTTGCTCCATACGTACCTTGTACCTCAATACCGTTGTATGTATCCAAGAGTGTAACCAGCTGAGTGAGTATTAACTAGGCTTGCCCCCGCTTCCCATCAGCGGGTTCAATCGATATTGGAGAGCTTATTTTTATACTGGCATTTATACTGGGGGACATTTACAGCAACAATGCAGTACAGTAATTGGTAAATATTTTTCTAACCGTGCTCTTCGAGGTCTCGTTGCAATTAGATGAAAGTGAGGAGAGTGAGGGAACCCGGTGGGAGAAAAAGAAGGAGGGGGGGGGGGGGGGAGAGTTTGCAACATCAGTCGGCCGCGCAAAATGAGCCGCAGCTGTTACGCGATCCCTGAGGGACGCGGCACGGGATGCGTTGGGGAGAAAACGTGTTTTTTTAAACAAAGAATAAAATAAAAAATAAAAAAAATTCGCATCGTAACACCTCCCCTGTAAATTAAAGAATTAGTGTGTTGAAATCAACACGCTTTTCGACGCCGTTATGTGGATGTTACACATCTTGAAAAAAAAAAAAAATAGAAATGCTCGTCAGGTCAGCGACAGGGATGTTGGCTCAGTTGAAACGAGGAATAGGCATCGAGATTCTGAACGTTAATCAAAGCCCACTTTATGCTAGTGCGGGGTAAATTACACGTTTGACAAGTTGCACAAGGTACGCTGTTTTAACGATGCATGACAGACGTACAGTCGAGTCGAAAATTATTGACGAGAGAGAAACAGGGTAGATCAAAGCTTTCCAAAGTTCGATCGAAGCTAATGAAGTCAATTCCAATGAAGATAGCCCGTGTTGTGTATAAAAATATTTTGAAACACTCAATCTAATCTGTGACCGAACTTTATTGTTAATAACGTCAAAGAAATCACATTATTTTACTATTCTCACATCGAAAGATCCGTCAAGTTCGGCCGATTCTAATGAAAAATATCTCTCCATTCAATTAGCAATGAAATCCCTACAAACTGACGAAAACACATTTTTTTTAGAAATTCTAAGAATTTTTTCATTGAAATTAATAACAAAATGGCGACATGGCGCATATACGTAGCGAAAGTCTCCAAACTCGAGGGCTTTTGCGGTGGCGCATCTCCCGACATCACCGCCCAACTTGTAACAGATAGAAGTGTTTTCATTTTCTTAATTAAAGAAAAAAAAATACTCATGAAAACAGCTATGATTTTAGACCGTCCAAGCTATAAATCCCCCCTCCCCCAAGCAATCACCGAATATTCCGTTACTCGATACAGAGTAAAATTGTTTAATTTCAACGATGTTCCGTTCGCGTGCAGAGTTCTCAATTCCCGAGATGGGGTTTTCAAACAAATATCCCCAAACTAGGACACAATGCGGACGGACGACAAGGGATCGAGACTGCTCGGCTAAACTCGACAAAAAGGCCGACTGCTAAAATACGTCCGGTGTGTATAGCTACTTTGAGTTTAATCGCTGGTATCTAAATACAAATTTTTGTACAGGAGGAGAAGCGACCGGGAAACCGGAAACTGGAAAAGTGGGAACATGGAGTCGAACGGATCGAGACTATCGTTTATCCGACTCACCCTTAGAGCGGAGAATAAAATCTTTTCAAATTCACGCACGGCCAGTCTGAGAATCCCTTATCGGATAAAAGCCAATTAACAAGATTATGCTTCATAAGAACAGCGTTTTCCTTTACGAACGACAAAATCATCTGCATGATAAAGATTCTTCAACTCGTGATATAAATTCGAATATAATCAGTTTGTAAAAAAATTTGCAAACATGTGTTTAACAGAAAAATAATAATCGTAAAACAAAGAAAAAATTGCGAAATAAAGGCAAAGGAATTATATAATCGGCAGCCTCGACGTTGGGTAAATTTTCGATTCGATTCTTTCCCGAGAACGCAGAGACGAAGGAATCTCGGAATTATTATCACGGCGTGGTGAAAATAAAGGGGGAAGAAAGAGGAAAAACAGGGCTCGGAGATCCCTGAGGAGATGGTGAAAGCTGCGCGCGGCACGAAGAAGGAAAAGAAGGCAGGTATAGGTGAAGATAAGATAGGTACTGTCAAAACATCGCGAAAGATTTGCGCGACGACCAAGTCCCAGGCCAGTTGGAAATATATTGCTTTTTTTCGCGCTGTGTGTGTCTGTTTTTTTCTTTTTTTTTTTTTTTTCTTTTTACTTATTTTGTTTTATTTTTCTTTTATTTACTTTTTTCCTTCCTTTCCCTGAAACTAGACGATGTGTTTCTTTCACTTCGCGCCAAGGGTCCCATCCGAATGTAACCCCAGGAAAAATCCAGACGCGACGTCTTTTTTTCTGATCTGTAAGGGTCGATTCCTTTCTGTGAATTTTGTTAATTATATGTATGTATGTGATAAAATTATTGCGACAAATATTATTGAGGTATAAACTGGAGATCGTTCATGGAAAACTTGGAAACTTTCCGACACGCGATCCGGACTGACTTTCAATTTTACTGTCCTCAGCTATACGAAAAGCTACAACTGCATTAAGGGCGAAGAATCGTTCTAAAAAAAACCCCGATATTCTAACGCGTACACCGAGAAAAATTTCATTTTTTACAGTAACTAGAAAAATTCAGTAATACTGGTATCGTTAAAAAAAACTGTTTGAACATTGTTGGGATTACGAAAAACGAGGTACACGCAACCGTTTTGCGCTATTGTCGATCCTTTTTTGGTAATAGCAACGCAAACCCAGTTTGTTCGGTTAACTGTACTTTTTTAGTTAAACGAGGCCTTAAAATCAATTTATCTTTGCACAAGTATTAAATTTTTCCAACAGTTACAAGAAAATATATTAACAGTGATCGTAATGGGAAAGAATAGTAAGAGATACTAGACTTTCCGGTAACAGCTATAAAAATAATTTTCACATTCTACCCAGAAGTATATTTTCCGATTCTGGTAAAAAATGAAAATAGTTAAGGACCGAGCGGTAACCGGAGCTAAAAATTTCCCCCAGTGCAGGCTTACAGTAAACGGTTACTGGGTATTTTGCCCGAGGTGAATTATGGCGAAACGAAAGACCCCGGCCTCCGTCGCACGTGCCGATCCACAGCAGGAAATTAAGGGACGACTAAGGATCCAGAACATTCAACTCCAGATGGGACACGAGCAATTTATAGCGTTAGCCCGGTTCAGCCTCAATTATAACCGACTGATTTCCGACGGTCTTTGTCAGCCGATGAGGTTCGAGCTTCGCAAAGTTTGTCGCTTGGAGACGGTCTCGATGCAGCTTGAAAGCTCTTGTCACCTCAAACGGCGACACCATTCGCGAATGCTCGGCGATAGGTGTAATTGAATAGCCCCTACAGGCGGATGAGATGAGTAGCCGTGAAGAGATCAGGTGTGTATACTTTCAACGGCTCTTCGGTGTAGCGTCGTTTCCTCGGTTCCGTCCAGGACGAATGGCCCACCAGGGATAACCGTCGGCTAAAAGGGATTCGGGACGAGGGCGGGCGGGAGGGTACCTGGGTCGAGATTATATCGATCGTTTCGAAAATCAATGGAGCCATTCTCTCTCCCCCAACGAGCTCGTCTTAATATGCAGTCAAATTTTCATATTGATGGACGAGGAACGTGAATGGCGTGCCGAAGTTATCGAGTCACGTGCCTCGGGGCACGTACCAGACAAATTTCATTTGCGTCTGGGCATTCTTCGCCGCTTCATCGTCTTCCCCCCTCCCCTTTTCCCACGGCTTATCGCGATCCTCACTCCCCATCATCCCCATCCGCACTCCCTCTGCATCGTGTCCCTGTCATTTTGACCTGGACAAAGGACGGTGAAGGGGGGAGAACAAACGGGAACATTCTTTCGCCCTGGATTCTGCTCTCCTCCATACGTGGGGCCCCGGAATTGAATCGAATGGATTTTGTTCGACTCTCTTTGGAAAAATTTTTGCAAAAACTGGCTCAATGGTATCGTGGCGAAATTTCTCAGTCACTTTTTTCATGACCGTTTCTTGTGTGTGGGGAAAGAATATTTGTTTTTTGGTTTTGAGTTTATATTTAAATAAATAAATTTTGGTACTATACGCTGAATCATAAGCAAAATTTTCATTCGTTGCTTGTAAAGTTTGCATTTGTTTTTCGTGAGTTGATCAATGAGAATTGAAGTTTTTGGTTTATAGGTAATATGGATGCCTGATCAGAAGAAGAAGGAAAACGTTTTCACCAAGATGCGATTGACTTTGAACGACGTTGTCAGAGGCGGTATAAGGAGAGCGTGATGGGGGATTACGTTCGAGGTTTTATACGAGAAAGTTGATACGAATATGGAAAAATTACAAAAAATTTTCATTTTTGAACTTTGTTTATCAATTCTTTCACATTTTTATTTTATTATTAATTATTATTCTTTAATACAAGTAATTTAAAGGCGATACTGAAGTTTGATTAATTGTTATCCACAATAAATATTTGAGAAAATAGATGATTTTTCTTAAAATCCGTAATATCGTTCCAGTTTATACAAAAGCAAACTTTACCTGATAAAACTATTTTTACTTAATGAAAATTTGACATGTAGAACCCAGACTGAAAATTTGCGTCGACCGGTGTGATTGATTCAAAAACATGATTCTCGTTTGTACGAATCTACCGGTGATTTTTATCGAAAAAATTCGTATCACCGCTTCCTTTTCAGTGAATACTAAACGCGGTTAAACGCTTATCGCACGGATGTGTCTATCCTGATTACCGGTATCGGCAAGTCTGGGGCACTGCACGCGAACTTACCTACGTGCGACATACCTTATATAATATCGGTCACGAAGCGATGCACGTATGCGCACGATAGCGTTAAATGCGGGTGTAAGGTGGCTTTGCCTTACTGGCTAACGTGATTCGAATGCCGGCCGGTTGACGTTTAACAGTGTTATCGGAACCCGGCGTTCTCGCCGTGGGTCGAATATTACTGTTATAATGCGAAACTCGGGGTAGTTTCTACGAATTGCGATACGCCGCCCGGCGAATCTTCGAGGAGGTCGCTGAGTTCGAAGTTTATTGTACAGATCCATAGGTCGAGTGATTTTCCTGAAAATGCGGGAAAATCAATACCGAAATTATCGATCGAAAGCTTGGATAACGATTTTTCGTTTCAAATCTATTTCAGGTGCCTCAAAATCTGGTAGATTGTAAGTTTGTCTCTTTTCGTTTAAAAATAATCATTCTCAGAAATTCACGGAGCTAGTGGATTTTTTTTGTTTTTTTCAACCTTCAAAATGCGATTTAAATAAAGAATAATCATCCGAACGAAATGATTGTACGGAGAGTGAAATCGAGCGAATAAACTTATCGATTCTCTGCCACTTTGGAATAATAAATCGATATCTGTAAGCCTGTTGTACGTAATTTCGCTAGTTTTCGTTTTTACATTTTGAGTAAAACCTTCGTATAGTAAGCTTGTAAATTAATTATCCAACTTTCTTAACCGTTCGATGCATCACTGGAGAAACCGAGGTAGTTGCACATCCCTCCCGTATATACACGATGGTCATATAACTCGAGGTCACAGTTTGCAATATCGTTAAAATCGGGGTTTCTGGAGGAGAAGAGCGCAGCAGCTCTTATCTCGGTAATATAATTTTCAATTACGTTCCACGTCTAATATTTATTCATCATCTCGCCCCGCGGGTGAGGCAAGTTTAACTCGGTTCGCACAGTAGTTCGCGGGCCCGAACTACCCGCTGTGATATATATTACATTGGATGTGCTTCTCGAGCTGGGGCCGAGGAGCATCCGGTTGTCCCCAACGGGGTTGCACGTTTCCGCGGTGTAATAACGCCGGGGAGATGAAGAAGAAGAAGAAGAAGAAGAAGAAAAAGAAGAGGAAGAAAAAGAGAAAGAAAGCGCCAACCTTGTCGTCGTCTCATCGTCGGCCTGTAACCGACGAAACTTTAGGCCTGTCCCACCGGCGATAAGACTCCCAGGATAATCCTGGGCCCGCGCTAAAATTTGAATTTAATCTCGCCGAAGCTCAACAGTTTCGTTATATCCATGCATACCGGTTATATTTGCATAGAGAAGTCCTGAACCGTAAAACTTTCCACTGTGTCCGCGATGCCGTATATATATATATATATTTTATATATATATGTATATATGTATATATATATTCACACACATAATCAGCCAAGTTCCTCGACCCTCAAAAACCGGCGTATATCTGGAAGCAAGCCAGTGTTGTCCCATATTTCTAGTGTGTGTCCTCTGAATATCGTAGAGTGAAATAATTTTGTAAACTGAGGCTGATAGCTTCGGATGCTTCCCTCTTTGTCTTCTTTTTTCTTTTACGGTATAATAATTTTGCGGGAAATCAAACCGAGCACTTTTTTAAATCACGGCACGCGAATCGCAGTGCAGTATTTCCGTGATAGGTACACTTATATGTATATATGTTATACAAGAAGGATAACATCGCCGTCGAATCGATCAATTTAAAACGACGCTTGGTTCTCGTTCAGGCGGATATGAAGGCGCAAGTTTGCTTCGCGTGCGCCGATATTTTAGCCTGGATTTTCAGCTTCGCTGCGGTGTAATCATCGCCATGTAACGCAGGTATATTGCATACGTATTACACGGTGCTGAGTGCCGACAGTTGATAGACGGAAGCCGACGGCTATTCTGCACTCGCGTCGAGTTGCAGAATCGCTTATTTCGCCCGACGATCACGCCGAGTCAGCCGAGATTTCCGTACAATGGAGTATCGGATAGATCGGAGCAATTTTTTCAGGGATCATAAGGACAAGTGTATTCATCTCTTCAGAAAATGTAGAAACCTCCTCTCATTGATTAATTTTCTTTACCGTAAAACGAGGTTAACAGTTTTTCTTTTCCCAATTTATTCCTAGTTGCGCACGATGATACATTTATGCCAAACTGGGTTTTTACACTACGCAATGTATATATTTCACTTTTTCGAATCTCTCTTAGAAAACGGATCTCTTCTCTTCGGGATAAACAACCGGGACAGTATTTTTAAGAATAAAAAATTACATTTCAAATCGAATCTAAGTTTCTTGATATTTTTTTTTTTTTTTTTTGTATTTAGAAGAGTTTCACTTTCCGAATATGGACTTCGTCGTTTCTTCATTTGCCTAATTTTTCCACTGGGCTGTACTTTCTGTACATCATTGAGTTCGTCCAAATCCGGAAGCTCGACTTTAAAATGGGAGGATAAAGGAAGGGGGGTAAAACTTTCCGTCGGACACCAAGAATCGAAAGACAAGACCGGAA